>NW_026866931.1:0-390934 GCF_026571515.1 Ruditapes philippinarum | reverse complement strand
ACTCAGAAGACTGATGCTGTGAAGTGCTAGCTTGACAAATAACAAATACTTGTGTCCAAGGTCTGCCCTTACTGAATGAAACCAATGTTCAGTGATACCTGTCATATATATTTTGTATTCTTGTGTATTCTTGTTTATAGGATGACAAAAGGAAGAAAGATATCAAAAAGAAACAGATGAAGGATGATAGGAAAATACCACCCCAGCGAACAATAGACAGAGAAAAATTAATGAACCTTCCCCCAAATCCACCTAGTATGTTGACACGAAAACACAGTTTAACAGGGCAAGGAAAATTTGAGTTGAATCTTCTACATCGACCAGAAATCGTAAGTTTGTTGTTAATAGTTGATGTGGCCATAAATTGCTAGTATTGTGAAAACTATTTTGTAAGCCAGATAAACTTTCAGACACAAAATTTTTATTAAATATCAAATAGTTTGATTCTCTTACATTATGAAGAAATAATAATGATAATATATTATAATTATGAAAATAATTTTATAGCTTTAAGCACCATTGTTTTTATGTTTGACCAAAGGTGTTGGACCAAACTGGAAAATTAGTAACAAATCACACATTTTCTTTAGTCAATTTAAAGTTAAACAATCAGATGTTTATATTTGAAACTGGTCTCAAATTACTGAATTTTGACCTTGTCTACAGGACAATAATTCAAAATTGTGCCAATAAATACATTTCAAAATGTACTTAAATTGAACATTTTATGATTAAATAGTTATCATCATAGTATCTTGCTATGTTTATTTAGTAAATGTATTATAATGTCTATATAAACATTTAGTATTTTAGAATTTAACATTCCAAATGATATAAATGGTAGATTATTTTATTTATTTACCTGCACAACTAATTTTTCAACATTATCTAACACACCAATTTTAACATTCCCTTTACCACCTTAAAGTACCTCATTCAAGAATTGGTTTGCAGTTGGTTTTTGTTGCCAGTTTATTGTTGCCATCAATAACACGTCCCCTAAGTCTAATTTGAGCATGTGCAATGTTTGTTTTATGCTAGTTTAAAATTGAATTATTGATTTATCTGCTGTAAAATTACAAAAGGCATGCTTATAGATTTGTCACCGATACTGGTACAATTTACTTGGAACAAAAGTTTGATAGAACTGCAGCAAAAGCTGTGAAAATTGAATCACATGTTAAATGGTATGACAGGATTTATGTTCATTTACATTGGCCATGAGAATTGCTAATTAAAATTGCAATAAAGGTAGAAAGATAGATATTATTTATAATAAATTGAAAAATTTGAAATCAATTGCTTCATTTAGAATGGATTGAAACTGATGATGTGATATTGTAAAGTTGATATTTATTGGTGATTTTATCATTTAATCTGCAATATTAAAACCCCCACCCACTTCTGTAGCATAAAGGCATGGATTACAGTGATCCAAGTCTTACACAAGTTCGCTATGATGATAACCAACCTGACGCTGACCAGTTACAAGAGGAGCAATGGGCGTCAGAGGCAACCGTCCATGGACAGCCTCTTACTTTACCTCCTCAAAAAGATAAACATAAGGCTAGAGTTATTGACAAAAATGATCCGAGGTCATATAGGAATAGAGACAGAAAAATGTTTGGGGAGGACCGGAAGAACTCGCTAGAGGGTCATACACCAGGTGTGGGTTCGAGCCCAACAGCCGAGTTGGAGAAAGAAAGCTCAAAAGATAAAGATGATAAAAGTTCACCCAAGATGCATGACAAGGCTACAAGCATAGTAGTAGAGGTATATTCTAATAAGGTCATTTCAATGGTTATATTAATTCTTTGTTTTTCTGATAGGGACATTAAATGCTTGTAAAGGAGTCAATTAAATAATTTTGTTTCAATTTGTTCTCATTGGAAATTAGAATTTTCTACAATCATTTCGGGTTAAAGTAATATGGAATTGAAATATGTTATTGAAATACATAATGCATGACTATTTTTCCCTCATTTTTTGTGAGAAATAACCCTATTTATCATTTTGAAATCCTATATTATACCGTTCCCTTTAGTAATTTCATTTTAACCCTTGATCCTTAATTCCTTTGTTCAATGTTGTAAAATGTAATTTGATTGTGAAAAGGGTTGGGGTTTTTTTTAGTTGTTAATGTTCCACAAAAAAATCTTATTGCTGTGTTACTTTAGACTAGACAATAAAGTAACCCAAACTTTATTGTTACATATTGTATTATTTCTGAAAATAAAATATTTCTTTTATTACATTGACAGTATTAACAGTCATGACAGTGGTCAGCTCTGTTTAAGTTGTCCCCCAATTTTTTAAAGTCGTATGCTTATTTTCATTTCAAACTATATAGTTTAAGTTAAAAACTAATTTTTACATTTACAATGTAATATTGTAAGAGGGACTTGTCATTTAAATGGTTTTCTCTCATTAATTACTTATGATTTCAAAGTTTGGTCTGGCTGAACAAGACAGGAATGTATACAGACATACATGTATGAAATATATTTTGAGTAGCTAGCATAGATTGCTTTAGTTGGCAAAGATTGGCTATGATAGGATAATTATGAAATATAGTTACATTTAATATATAATCTATGTATGTATTAGAATTAACCATTTTTGCCTTGATGCACCTTAGTTTAACACATCATAATTTGAATAGCAATTTAATGGAGATAGGATCTTTCATGCATCACGTTATTCAGACCTTTTCCAGAACATACAAGTGTCACCAACACCATTGGAATTGGAGAATTTTAAAGTAATTTATAGAAACTACTGAACACAAAATGGATAAAAGAAAGCTTCTATTGTTGTCATTTGTATATAAGTGTAATCATATTTGCTTTTATAAGTAAATTCAAGGGATCCTGTTTTGAATGCAAATACTTTTGCAAAGAAAAGCAACAACATCCATGCATTCTGACAATTGCAACTTTTTTGTTCAACAAAATTATCTGAATAAAGAGATATGTTTTGAGATTGGAAAAAGTAGTGAAGTAGTATCTTATAATATAAGGGGCAATATTTTTAGATTAACTTATATCAAACAATTTAAGGACATTGTTCAGGCAAGAATTGTAACATTTTTGAGACTTGTTTAATGAAACTCTTTGTGAAATGACAAAAACATATTAATTTCTATATATCACATGCTGTGCAAACAATATGTTACAAAAAACAACAACATTAAAAATCTATATCTAATGCAATATTTTTTTTATTAATTTGCATTATCTGTGGAATTTACATTGTGTTGATGAAAGAAATATAAAATGGTAGAATACATTAAAATGTTAAAATAATGTGATAACAGGGGAAAGAAAGGGGAAAAAATGATCTAAAAGTGAAATAAAGTGCTTTAAATAAGGTCCATTAATTTTAGGCACCTATGATTTTTTTTCAAAGCAATATAAAGTATTTTAAAAAAAAGCAAGCATAGTGGACCACAATTACGTAAAAAATAATATATTGTCTATCATTGTATACAGTATATATAGATGACAAATGACATATAAATATGGAACTTTAATAGAACTTTAAGAAAGCTACAAATTTAAACAGAATTTTTATTTTTTCATACAGACTGCTTCTGATGGTGAACAGCATAAATCTGGTAAGTTTCCTATCTGGTATTTTTACATTTCTTTTTTTTTTGTATGCATTTCCCTGTTTTTTTTTGTTTTTTTGGTTTTTTAATGGTATTTTTATTCAGAATAAAAAGTTTACAAATAAAAAGTGCTTTCTATGCAAAGATTTACTTCATGAACAAATATTTTTACATATTCTATTTCTTTAACTTTTCATTGGCTAGTTTCATTATTTTTTTTGCATTAATTTTGGTCTCTTTTGCTTTATTTAAGCATTCTTTACTTTTCTGAGAGATGTTAAGTTAATATATTAAGATTAATATGTAGTTTTATAAGCTCTATGATGTTATTTATTCTATGTAATACTAGTTAAGAATTTCTTAATTTGTTGATTATACACTTGACTTATAATTTGATTTACTCTGTAGTTTCTTTACTTATAAGGAATGAAAATTTTATTTTCACAAATATTTGCCAAAGTTTATGTAAACAGAACTTTTTAAGTAGTTGGCAATATTTTATAAACTCTAGAATAAGAATTGTAAACTAATATAACAAAATTTGAATGCTTACAAGCAAACTTTGAAATATTAACTGAACATTTTGAGATAATTACATAGTTACAATATTTAATAGATATCTACACCAGAGTTCAATAATAGTTTATTTACTTAAGTTTTGAACCACTTAAGCGGTTTTCAATAAAATCTATAGAAATTTCAATTTTCCGATCAGCTGCTAAATAATTAAGGAAATTTTTCAATATTTTTTCATATCGTGAACATTTGATTAGAACCAGTTTCTTAAAATATTGACATTGCTCTAATAAAAACACGTTCATAATAAAAGAAGCATCTGGTTGTATTGAGTGTTCAACTTTGGGATTATTTTACACAAAAGAAAGGGGATCTATAATAGTGTACTATATGGAATATATTGAAAGATTTGAAAGTTAAAACCTAAGAGCTGTTGTAATAAGAAGTGACATTAATCATGTAATGCTATTCAATATATTTCTATAATAATTCACAAGAGATTACACAAAAGTGATACTATGTTAGAAAGTGAAAAGATCAGATAGTGATCCTTTTATGAACTGGATATTAATGATCAAAAGAGTCTTATATTTATTTTGATTTTTTATATTTTGAAAGAAAAAAAATATTAATAAAATTATTATTATGGATATTGATATTTAAAGGATTAATGTTATTCAATTCAAAAAATATTTTATGAATAAGAGTGACAAGGCTTATATCTATTGGAGAATTTAATGAAATCTTTGATACATACACATTTTGTGATAATGTGAAAAAAAGTGAAATGTTGATTTCCATGGTAACATAGAAAAAAAAGACGAAGATGAAATGGAAATAATAAATCTCGATACAAACACTCCTGAGACCCAGATGCAGAGGACAAAACGTCTCGGTCTCAAACTCGACGCGGACAAAGTGTTTGAGAATGATAAAGGAGATAAATCTGGTGCTGTACCGAAAGTATTGGTTCGTCGGTCCAAATTGAACGTGTATATCCCACAGGCAGGGGCTGACAGAGAGAGTATTTCCAGCGCCAAGTCTTCACGTAATGTTATTGTGATATATGTGCAAGGATAACCCCTTGTAACCTTAGCTTTGTTAACAGCTTTCCTAATAGCTGATGAAATAATACAATGCTTTTTTATGTTACCAACATAATATGAAGGCGAATATTAACCTTAGCTTTGTTTTTTATTCTTTTTTCAGCAGTTTAACCCTCTGTTATTTAACACATAATGTATAGATGTGAAGTTTTTATATCATATTTCACTGATTCTTATTGTAGTCTGGAAATTATTTACAATATTTTATATTAAAATGTGAGAGATGGTATAAAATTTTATAGATAAAAAGTCTGATCCAAATTTTTTTGTGATCATAGACATAATGATTTACACTATTTTTGGTTTAAGAGGTTTTTTCCCACAAAAATCTTCACATTTATATAATGTATATGTTTATGTTGTATACTTAGACTATCATCATATTATGAAACTGTAACTTAGATTGTTGCTTTTTTTTTACTAACCATAAGCTCTCAAACCCACTGAATGATATTCTTCTTGTTTTTCTCCAAAAATAACTGTGCTTTATATGCCTAAATTTGTTTGAAGCAAAAAAAATGATTAATTAAAAATGGCATATTCAATGAAAATATATTCCAGTTATCAAAAAGCTTGTATGTATTCAGCCAATTTTGTCTATTTCTTTAAAAACTTTCTTGATCTCTCTGTCAGACAGACAACTGATAAATTTTAATAGATGTTCATGAACTTATTAAGATCCTTTACATTTATGACTTTTTATCAATTTAGGAATTTTACATTACTGTAGGTTAGGTCTCAGATATTCTACATCTATGTGAATATAGCCTCATCAATCATTCTTTGACTACAACTGTCACTAAATAGAAAACTTCCTGGCATAATAACAAAGACTAGTTTAAACCTTTAACCTGATGTAATGGTGGTTATTCTTTGTCACTAGTATAGAGTCAACAGCCAAGGCTGTCTGTTCATCCATGAAGTTTGTTGGTATCTCATTGTGTTTGAATTTTGATATTAAATTGCTTGAAATTTGAAAAACAACCTGCTGAATCTGTTCTATGGATTTGCTCTGCTTTGAACTTTAGGACAGTCCATTAAAAGTTTGAGGGATTTCATTATCAAAATACTAAAACTGAGCTTTCAATATAACAGATTCTCGTCTGACAAATGTTCCAGCAGCTTTAAATGGACTTTTCCAAATTCAAAGCACTGGCCAAATCCATTACAACATTCTGTAGGTTTAAGGGTAAGTGCAGTAAGTTGTAGTCTAAGAATAGGAATTCAATTAAGCTGTTATAATATTACTAAGCTAAAATAACAATAGATTAAACTTGACCATATTAAAGCCTGATTAAAATTGTATAATTTATTATGAAGATTAATATGTTTTATCAACTACAGTCAAATCTCGTATTAATGACCACCTTTGTATAAATGTCATAAAACCTGTCATGAATGGCTTCTTTTGTTTCTGTTTTGGACTATTAAAATTTTATATCAGCTACAGTCAGACATCGTATTAATGACCACCTTTGTATAAATGTCAAGTACCATAAAACCTGTCATGAATGGCTTCTTCTTTTGTTTCTGTTTTTGGACTATTAAAACTACGGTGTAACCTTAATAACCTGATGTAAACTGCAAGACTTTATTTATATGAATTATGCTTTTCTTAAGATACAAATAATGAAGGAGTACACATATAGCATTTAAATCTATTTAATGAAGGTAAATTCATTCTATAAAAGGGAGGTAATTCAATGTATTCTGCTTATTGGAATGAGATAGTGTAAATAATGTCCACAAATCAGGGAAAATAAGAAGTAAATTTTAGAAAGAAATAAATGAGTTTGACATGGTTTTTAAGCACAAAATGTGGCAGTGCTATAGTTACATGTCAGGGGCCCTAATTGTAAGTTTTTTTAATTACAGGTTAAGATTGTTGGAAACTTTATTTGAAATATATTTTTTGCTTATTTCTTTCAAACAAAAACATCCAATGTTCTTTGGAGTGAACACTTTCAAAGACTTTTTCATGTTTTTCTTAATTACAGGTTAAAATTTTGAAAACTTTATTTGAAATATGTTGCTTTCTTATCTCTTTCAAGACAAACATCCATATTCCAATGTTCTTTGCAGTGAACTCTTTAAAAGACTTTTTCATAATTTTTTCCTAGTCAAGCTGTATTGAAATGCACATTTTATTGCATGTACAAGATTATGATGTGAGAACATGCACAGCTATTGACATTATTGTCAACCAGTCAGCCAGTTCTTTCAATTGAAATACAACCAATATGGATTACAGTTGTTCTTTATTGTTGAAAATACATTAATTTGAGCTGCAAGTATTTAAGGGAAATGTAATATTAGACCTGAGAACATTCGCATTGTAATAATGTATGATCTTTATCGATTAAGTTATAAGTAAATTTTACACCACAGTTTGAAAATAAGTACTTGTTCAAGAATTTAAATGCTAAATAATAAAAATATTTTTGTTTAATTGTTAGGAGTTAACAAGGAGCTGTTAATTTAAAAATGTTTAAATTGTATGTTTAATTGTATTTGTAGGTAAAAGTACCAAAGTTTTTGTCATAAAAAAATTCTTTGAGTATATAATCCAGCAGGTATCAAGTCACCTTTTCAGCTCACCTGAGCATGCTCAGGGTGAGCTTTTAGGATCGATGATTGTCTGTCGTCCGTTCACATTTAGTTGTTAACACTCTAGCGGTCGCATTTTTGCCTCAATCATCATCAAACTTGGTCAGGATGCTTATCTAGTTGATAGCTCGAATGAGTTCGAACATGGGTCATCTCAGATGAAAAACTAGGTCACAAGAGCTAAAAATAGAAAAACCTTGTTAACACTCTAGAGGTCACATTTTTGGTCAGGATGCTTGTCTAGGTGATAGCTCGGATGAGTTCGAACATGGGTCATCTCGGATGAAAAAGTAGGTCACCGGAGCTAAAAATAGAAAAACCTTGTTAACACTCCAGCGGTCACATTTTTGTCTCAATCATCATCAAACTTGGTCAGGATGCTTATCTAGTTGATAGCTCGGATGAGTTCGAACATGGTCATCTCAGATGAAAAAATAGAAAAACCTTGTTAACACTCTAGAGGTCACAATTTTGCCTCAATCATCATCAAACTTGGTCAGGATGTTTGTCTAGGTGATAGCTCGGATGAGTTCGAACATGGCTCATCTCGGATGAAAAAGTAGGTCACCGGAGTTTAAAATAGAAAAACCTTGTTAACACTCTAGCGGTCACATTTTTGCATGAATCATCATCAAACTTGGTCAAGATGCTTGTCTAGGTTATAGCTCGGATGAGTTCAAATATGGGTCATCTGGGATGAAAAACTAGGTCACCGGAGCTAAAAATAGAAAAACCTTGTTAACACTCCAGCGGTCGCATTTTTGCCTCAATCATCATCAAACTTGGTCAGGATGCTTGTCTAGGTGATAGCTTGGATGAGTTTGAACATGGGTCATCTCGGATGAAGAACTAGGTCACAAGAGCTAAAAATAGAAAAACCATGTTAACACTCTAGCGGTCACATTTTTGTCTCAATCATCATCAAACTTGGTCAGGATGCTTGTCTAGGTAATAGCTCGGATGAGTTCGAACACGGCTCATCTCGGATGAAAAACTAGGTCACCGGAGCTAAAAATAGAAAAACCTTGTTAACACTCTAGCGGTCACAATTTTGACTCAATTATCATCAAACTTGGTCAGGATGTTTGTCTAGGTAATTGCTCTGATGTGTTCAAAATAGCATGTGAAACTAGGTCACCGGAGCTAAAAATAGAAAAATCTTCTTAACAAACTAGTTGCTACTGTTTTGATCCAAGTATCCTGGAAATTGGTCTGAAAGTTTGTTTTGATGATTTCTAGGTCAAATTTGAATATGGGTCACCTGGGTAAAAAACTAGGTCACACTGCTCAAATATGGATAATCCTTGTTAACACTGTAGTGGTCACATTTTTGACTCACCTGTCATGAGATTTGGTCGGAATGCTTGTCTAGGTAATTGTTTGGATGAGTTTGATGGGTCAGGTGAGCGATCTAGGGCCATAATGGCCCTCTTGTTGTGATTAATGCTCTCAAAATCTTAACATCTGCTAAGTTTGTGTGTTTCATATATTTTCCATTTGAACTGTACATGTGCTTATATAAATACACTAAATGAAATTTTTAGATTTTGTGCTTACTAAAGGAAAATAATTCATCAATTTCTTATTTAGAAATAGAAAAGTGTTTAATTTTTTTGTTTTATGAATTATGGTTTAGTTTACTCATACATAGAGGCATCAATACATCAGTTAGGTACCTTGTTTTATCATTAATGAGCCACGTCATGACAAAACCAACATAATGGGTTTGCGACCAGCATGCATCCGCGCAGTCTGATCAGGATCCATGCTGCTCACTTAAAAACTATAGTAGAGAAACCGATAGCGAACAGCATGGATCCTATTCAGACGGCGCGGATGCACAGGCTGGTCTGGATCCATGCTGGTCGCAAACCCATTATGTTGGTTTTGTCATGGCGCGGCTCATTTTATGTTTGACGCCTTTATTTTGACAAACCTATGCCACCAGTATTATAATAATCTACTCAGGTTGTATGGCCTATAACCTGCATATGCAACTTTTAGTATAGTCATAAACTTAGACATGGGTATATTTAAATATCTTTTTTTTCTGAACAAATTTTATATTTTTGTCTCATATTTCTTATACAATTTAATGAATTTCACAAAATTTCTTGATAAATTCCTTTCATTCTCATATTCATTTGCATCATATTTGCATTAATGAAAAATATTTTGAAATATGTGCCTTTTATTTTAGATAAAGATAGCTCACTCATTTGATTATTATTATATAAAACTTGTAAAATACATAATAATGTATATGATATTTGTATTTCAGGGCGGGGCACCCCTGACTCTGGTATAGATGATACTGTATCAACACTAGGCAGACAGACCCCACAAACTCCTCATGTCAAACTGGCAGATGATAAAACACAAAATGAAGACACATTTGAAAAGGAGTTAATTGCCCCTTATAACTCTTTACTGTCGGAGGAAGATAAAGCCAATGCTGTCAGAAGGCCTGCATCATCTTTCACGGGTCTGAGGAGAGGCCAGTTAGAAGGTAATCATGTATGATTATCTTTACTGTTTACTCACTCATCTTGTTTAAATATTCTGTAAATGATCTCAAAACAAACATACTAAAACTGAGCTGCAGACTTGTATAGTCTGATTTTATTGTACTGTCAATTATAAATACATTATAGCACTCATTTGAATATTCTATCCCACTTGGGTTCTGTCCGAATAGTTTATGAGAATGGCTATCAAGTGTATCACCTGAATGTTTGGAAAAGTCATACCAGCTAAATGTATTGGTTCTCGTCACATCCGTAATGGCACAGTCGGTAAATAAGTGATTACCTAATATATCAAGAGGTCTATGGTTTGATCTCTTACTTTAATCATTCATTTCAGACCTATTCTGCTTTTATATTTGAAGTATATGTTAATGAAAATGGTATGTAAAATTGTCTACATGGATATGAAACAACATAATAAAGAAACACTGATTTGTCTTGTTTTTTATTGTATTTTACGGCACTGAGTTGACATTTATTGATTTTAATCTGAATGTATTTAAAACATTAACTCTTAAACCAAGTTTTTTATTTAGAAAGAGTAAAGATTTTACTAAAATAAGTGCAGAGCATATTAAATCAAAGCACAGAAGGTGCTGAATTTGTTTGGGTCTCAGAATGTCAGAAAGGTGAAGGTTATGAGATTATAAATCAATTTGTTTTTGTATAGTGCCACCAATGCTTTCCAGCGTTTTAATTGTAGTAAATTGGCTATAAGACTAATTGCAACACTGATATTCAATCAATGTTTATTTGACTTAAACAATTTGAAAAAAAAAAGTTGCCTTAACTGGTATTTGAACTCCAGACCTCTCGCTTCCTAAGCGAGCGCACAAACCCCTCGGCCACGGTGAATTTATATCTTACCGGCCTGAAGAAAACCATATTATTTTAAATAAGGGTTTGTAACGACGCTTACTGTTGTTTAACACAGATGTAAATAATCATTGAGCTTACTATAAGCATGTATATCTATAAAGAATAAAACAATATTAGAAATCTTTCGACCATTCGGGAATTATTTTGCTTGAAAATTAATGTGCCTGTCATTTGACCATCTTTACGCAGTGATCTCCCCTGAATTTTTCAGCGTTAGTGTACATATAAAGGGAAGTAACCACTTCAAAAAAGCAGACTACTTTCGGCAATTGCAATTAACAGCATTAGAGCCTGAAATTTTGCTACCATTATTTGTTTGGTCTGATGACCCAAACAAATAAAAACCAAAAAGAACAACATAAAAAAACTAATCATAGCTTCAATAATGTTGAAAATAGTTATAAATAAGTAAAAAGAAATGAACATGCACGCTCCCGATTCTACAATCCATGTTATAAACCTGTTGTTTACTCTATTGTGCTATAATGGTCAGTATAACTATTTCCTAGAAACAAATTGAATTAAATCACATCTTACTGCTGTACACCTCACAAAATTTACTGAAAATCTATGGAAGATTAAAATATTGTGTGCATTGAAGGTATAATTAGTATGCATTTGACAGGTTAATAAAATCAAACAATACAATGTAGGTGTAGCTCTGTACTGATGTCGTAGATTCTTAACAAGCTCTCAAAATGTGAAAAAATTATGCACAGGGTATAAATTTATTTCAGTATGAATTATTTGTAGGTTGATCTGTGTATTTTTATGCTGATTTAACACATTTTTAACAGATTTTTGTTCATATCTTAGCAGTCAGTTCCTGGCTTATTACATGCTTACAATTAAATTAGACCAATTCTTCTGCAAGTGTTTGACTACTAATCCAACATGATTTCTAATCAGCAGTGAACAACAAATGACCATAAGACTGAATGTCCAAAATCATTTGTCACAGAGATATTTCACCTTTTCTGAGGGTCAAACCAGCAACCTCTGCATTACAAATCCATTGCTCTCCCTATTGAGCTAACCAAGTGGACAGTAGCATTTTATATACATGTAGTAGTACCTTTGATTGGATTATCTCACTTACTTACATTTTCCTGAAAATTATTGCCATGACATAGACCAGGAAAAAATAAGTTTGAAAACAAAGGGAGAGAATAATTTCTTCCTGATACCAACAGTTCTTTTCTTGTTTCAGTTGTCTCCCTTATATGTAATTTTTACCTTGGACAAAATATAATTTGACAAGCAGCTACTAAGTTTGGTTAACAGAAATAACATTTTTAGCTCGACTATTCGAAGAATATGAGAGCTATTGTAGTCGCCCCGGCGTCGGCGTCAGCGTCCGCGTCGGCGTCTGCGTTGGTTAAAGTTTTTTGTAAAGTCAAATATCTCAATTATTACTTGAGATATTCAATTGAAACTTACAATACTTATTGATAGTAACAAGGTACATCAGATTGACAAGTTGGATAACTCTGCCTACAATATTGACAGAATTATGCCCCTTTTTAACTTAGAAATTTTGGTTAAAGTTTTTTGTAAAGTCAAATATCTCAATTATTGCTTGAGATATTCAATTGAAACTTACAATACTTATTTATAGTAACAAGGTACATCAGATTGACAAGTTGGATAACTCTGCCTACAATATTGACAGAATTATGCCCCTTTTTAACTTAGAAATTTTGGTTAAAGTTTTTTGTAAAGTCAAATATCTCAATTATTGCTTGAGATATTCAATTGAAACTTACAATACTTATTTATAGTAACAAGGTACATCAGATTGACAAGTTGGATAACTCTGCCTACAATATTGACAGAATTATGCCCCTTTTTAACTTAGAAATTTTGGTTAAAGTTTTTTTATAAAGTCAAATATCTCAATTATTGCTTGAGATATTCAATTGAAATTTAAAATACTTTTTTATAGTAACAATGGACATCAGTTTGCAAAATTGCATAACTCTGCCTGCAATATTTGCAGAATTATTTGCCCCTTTGAAAGTTAGAAATTTTGGTTAAAGGTTAAAGGTCTTCAAAGATATTTACTTGAAACTTTACACATGCACTTAGGGTCATAATTGGAGGGTCATAATTGTATGTCACTGACCAAGTTCCATAACTCTATCTTGCATTAAGGCTGATTCATATTCCCTTTTCTACTAAGTCTCTTGGTTAATGTTTACATGCAAGTTTTACATATCTCAATAACTATTAAAGATATTTATTTAAAACTTCACATATGCATTTAGGGTCATAATTGTAGGTCACTGACAAAGATCCATAATTCTATCTTGCATTTAGGCTGATTTTTCTCCCCTTTTTCAACTTAGAAAGTCATGGTAAAGTTTTGCTTGTACGCTGTTATCTCAATAACTACTGAAGGGTTTGTGCCTTTTTTGGGACAATTTTATGCATTCATAATAATAAAGCAGTGATTTACTTGATAAAACATCTTAATAACAAGCCTTTGTACCTTTTCTGTCAAATTTATGTATTCATAGGTTATTAGTATTAAAAACACCCTTGTGACATTACCTTAGTCAAGCCAATACTGTATAATTGGCCTATAACATGAATTTATAAAAAAAAATTGGCCCTTTAGTGAACTTAAAAAATTTAACATTATCAAGGCTCTTTTACTATCAAGCACTTAGAATAGTCGAGCATGCTGTCCTTCCGACAGCTCTTGTTATATTGTAAATTTAAGTAATAAACTAGTGTCATCTGTTGCTTTCTTTATGTCCATTGTCAGTGTAGGAAAATTCAATATCAGATATCAGAATGTTATAAAGTTTATAATTCTGTTAATAGTTCAGAGGGTGATCTTATTGCATGGTGAAAATTGATTCTAGCATTTACCATGGTGACTTAAGAAAGTTTTATTCTTTTCTCAAATAAAAGAAAGTTTGCAGTATTATAAAATTCCATTAAACTAACTACATGTTTTTTCAGGTGAGCGACTTCAATCAGAAAGGCCACACACAGCTCATGTAAGGTTCAAGGCCGAGGTAGGTCACTTATATACATATAGTAGATTAGTGTGTGATCCCATCCCTTTAGTTTACCTTTTCTATTATCATATGCTATAAAGATTTGAACCCACCCTGTAGTTTCACTTTCTTTTTTTCTTACAGTCGCACAGCATTTTTATCCACTCATGACTGTTTTTCTCAGATGCTTGGTTGTTAAATTCATAATATACAAACAATCTGAATAAAAAACACAAGAAAAATAAACTCATAACTTTTGTTGATGCTATTTCACACATATTTTAGTAAGGTAGCTAATTGAAAATCACTTTCCCCTCTCAGCTGCATGTTGGACTTCTTTAGGGGGGAATTTGTTTAAACATAAGGAAGTTATTCACATATTTTGGTGAGGTTAGCTTCTTTTTGTGCTTTAAATAATGTTCAGAGTGACTTTCCAGTGTCAGGTTCCATTATCTGATAAACCAAAACTATAAAAGAAAGAATAATGATGTTTGTTTAAGATTAAGACCTCTTTTACCATTGCAGCATTGTTTTAAACCCAAAAAAGTGCAGTGAATTAGAACCACCTATTATTAGTTTAGCTGAATTTCTTTTACATTACTGAAGGATTCAGTGTTGCTGGTATTTGTCGGGACAAATGATTTGAAGTCAGTTACCTTTCTGTCACACATGCTCCCAATTAAGATACAGCAAGTTCATTAATGACACAATTAAAAAAAACATAAAAATAAAACAACATACTACCATTTCGATACCACCTTTTATTCTATTTACTAGAAAATATTTTTTTTTATAATGGCATCAAAAATTTATGTCAATAATATTTGTTTATTTAATGCTTTTTTTTTGGTTAAGCGAGGGAATATCTATGATAAAAAGAAGTTATTTCTGAAAGGCTTCAATAGTTCATCTTTAAATTTTGGAGAGATATAGTGTAAGGGTGTTTTGAATAGAAAATTGTTCAAAGAGTTTCACAAAATGTAATGTTTGTTTGATAAATGGGGAATTAAGGTGCAGTTAAGTTGATAAGATCATAATTATGGTTTTTGATGTTTAATAATGGTAGTGGAAATCATTTAATATCAATATAATGATCGAAAAATTCTTTTATATCTAAAAAGTAACTTAAGTATCATTAAATGAATATCTTTTTGAAACTGTAATATACATGTACTTTAATTTCAGGTGTCTTTTTATTACCTAAGTGTTAAATGACCTTCAGAATTTAGAATTTAATTATTTCATTTACACACCTGACTATCTTAGTTCAAAGAGACCATTATCAAAAAGTGATTTTCACAGAAGGCCAGTTCTTACATGGTAGCTTTTGTATCAGGGTTTTAAGCTGTGATTGTAAAGTCAGATTTATCCCTGAGATTTTGATAATAGGTGATTTGTGAAAATTTAATGTAATTTTGTGTCCAAGGTCTTAACTTTATAAAAGACTTTAATCCTAATGTACAAGGCTAGATTAAGTGATTTGTAGGAATATTTTGTTTTGTATACTTTTGTCAAAAGTTGGACTGCACTGCCATTTTTGTATTTGACTTATACTCTTGAAAAATATTTTACTTTCGGATAAAGTACTTGACAGACCAGGGCACTTTCACACAAAAAGTACTTTACCATTTTATTCTGAATAGAAAAAAAACGTGTTTCAACATTATAGTATAAGGATTTAAGTGGAACTAATATTTTATCATAAATTGTAATACAAACTTCATCAAAGCGCTAAAAAAGGAATATACTGTGTTATGGGAACTCTGCTTATTGATATGTTCTGGGTGTTATTTTTCAATAATTTGAAAAAAAGGATGTAATAGTTTGATTTCCAACAAAATAAATGGATCCGCTGTTTAAGAATTTTGTAAGTTGCCTTGAATAGAAAACAATCACTTTGCGCACCTGGTTCTTTATGTTTTGTGAGAATTTAACCAAACACTGTGATCACATGAGTTATACACTTGTGTTTCCCACTGAAGATAAGGAAAACTAGGAATATGAAACATTGTCAGTGGTGCTGAATAATTAAATTTGTTCAGTTGAATGATTTAAAGAATCATATCAAAGTTCACAGTACTCTTGATTTTCGATTTCACCAATTGCATTTCTTAAATTTTATCTTAACACACATTCAACGCTCTTTTTTTTTTACAATATATATATATCGTGAATATTTGTTGTTTTTTATTTTGTTCGGATTTAATGGAAGTGCTGGTCACAATTTGATGAAAAATATTCACACTTGAAGGAGAAAACCATTATTGATATTTTGAAATTAAAACACAAGATTTAGTGAAAATTAGGATAACTGATTCAAAATGGAAGCCAACTTAGCATATGATCATTATTGTATGTATGGTGATTTACCAGCCACTGATAATGAGTATAAGTATGACATGGACATGTATCAACAGGCAGAGGCTATGAAGGTCAGTACTAAACGAAATGTGGTGTATAAGCTTGTTATAGTATCTCTTCAGGTACCATAAGAAAAAAGAACTAAATTATATATCTTTTAGGTGAAAAAAAAACAACATATTTTTTAGCTCGACTATTCGATAAGAATAAGTAGAGCTATTGTAGTCACCCGAGCGTCGGCGTCGGCGTAACCACTTATGTTAAAGTTTTTGTAATAGTTCAAATATTTTCAAAGTCCATTGACATATGGCTTTGAAACTTTGCACACTTGTTTGCCATCATGACCCCAACCTGTAGACAGGAGAAGGTAACTCTATCAAGCATTTTGACAGAATTATGCCCCTTTTTTGACTTAGAATTTACGTTAAAGTTTTTGTAATAGTTCAAATATTTTCAAAGTCCATTGACATATGGCTTTGAAACTTTGCACACTTGTTCAACATCATGACCCCAACCTGTAAACAGGAGGTGGTAACTGTATCAAGCATTTTTTTTATTATCAAGCACTAAGAATAGTCGAGCGTTGCTGTCCTACTGACAGCTCTTGTTATGTCTTAAAGTTCTTTTTGTTTATATAATTATACTGTTCACAAAAAGTAGGGGATATTATTGTACTTGCTTATAATAAAGAAGACTCTCACTTTTTATATGCCCGAAAAATTTTGAGGCATATTATGTTATACCCCCTGGCGTCCGTCCAAACTGAAAACAGTTTCCGGAGCATAACTTAAGTTTCATTTGGTCCACAACATTCAAACTTCATAGGATGATTGTCCATATTGGGTAGAAGACCCCTATTGATTTTGGGGTCACAAGGTCAAAGGTCAAGGTCACTATCACCTTAAAACTGAAAACAGTTTCCGGAGCATGACTTAATTAAGTTCCATTTGGCCCACAGTGTTCAAATTTCATAGGATGAATGTCCATGTTGGGTAGGAGACCCCTATTGATTTTGGGGTCACAAGGTCAAAGGTCAAGGTCACTATTACGTTAAAACTGAAAACAGTTTCCGGAGCATAACTTAATTTCCATTTGGCCCACAATATTCAAACTTCATAGGATGATTGTCCATATTGGGTAGGAGACCCCTATTGATTTTGTGGTCACACGGTCAAAGGTCAAGGTCACTATTTCTTTAAAACTGAAAACAGTTTCCGGAGCATAACTTAAGGTCTATTTGGCCCACAATATTCAAACTTCATAGGATGATTGTCCAATTTGGGTAGGAGACCCCTATTGATTTCGGGGTCACAAGGTCAAAGGTCATGGTCACTATTACTTAAAACTGAAAACAGTTTCTGGAGCATAACTTAATTTCTATTTGGCCCACAATATTCAAAGTTTATAGGAAGATTGCTATTGGAAGGAGGTAATACTTTATTTAAGTTATGTAATGTCTTACAAATGCTTCATCCTTAATATAAAAAAACACTTTCGGGCATATAATGCTCCGCCTAGCGGTGCTCTTGTTGATATTTATTTAATCAATCAAATTTATTCACACTTTTTAATAAAAAAAAGCAACTTCTTCATGACTACCCCTGATGTAACAACATTAGCTATGCAATGATGTCTTATACACCCTATAAGGTAGCGGTTGGAATGCTGTCCCGAGGGGTTCTGTCTTACTCTTCTTGCATTGCTGCACCATGCTGTGGATGGCAAGACAAATTTTCTAGAATGTCTCATACAAGTGTACAATAGTTGATAAGTTCAAGCTCATAACTAACCATGGTAAAAGTAATTTACTCTTACATTCAGTGAAAAGTCTTGTCCTGTGGACCAAAGCATTATTATCCTGGAAGATAACTTCTTGGCCATGATGATGAGCAAACAATATAACATGCAGACAGAACCTACATGTTTTTATAGTAGTACTGACCAGGCTCACAGGTAGCTGTGTTCTGGTAGTCATACAGTGATGCAACCCCATACTGTAATTGACCCTACCCTTTACCAATAGAACAACTGCTTTTATTTTGCAAGCATTTTCATTCATATGAATTTAACAACAAAATATCACCTACTTTTTGTAAACAGTACATATAAAAGTTACAAATCAGTTCAATTTTATAATCATTTTCAGCAGTTTAGTTATAGGTCATCATCACCTTGGTGGCACTGTAAGGTAATACATGTTATTGCATGAATTTAACTGGGCAACCCAAATGTCTTAGAAGAAACAAATTACTTAGATAAACTTACTAACATTGAGTAAATTACAATGACTAAATATTATGACCTATATGTGGTAATATTTTTCTTTTTTAAATGAAATGTAAATGTATTTTGGTAACAAGTACTGGAAGTTCCAATGTAACAGGCATTTATCAAGTACATAGATTATTAGACTCAAAACCTTGTTTTTCTTAAGGACATATTTGGGTTCTGATCCAGAACACTTGTTTAAACAAAATTCATCATTTTCACAGTTTCAGTTTTGTATTCAAATTATATGTTTTACTGTTATACAAATTGCATTGATAAGCATTGTTTTATTTTTACTTTGCGTAGTTAAATTATTTTATCTGAAATGTTGTATTTAAATAAGTACTGGATTAAACCTCTGTCTTGAAATTTATTTGAATTTTATAGCAAATTAATTTTAATAATAATGATTCATTAGCTCTAAATAACAGTGAAAATAAATTTAATTGCATGATGTGACTCATTTATAACTTCAAAGATAATTCAAAGATAATGTAAAATTTTAAACAGAAAATGTTGAAGTAATAGATGAAATGAGAGAAACAGATGGAAGGAGAGTAGAGAGTTTTGTTGCATTGAAAGTTATTGAATTTCTAGTAAAAAAGATCAGGCTGTATCAGATATCCATTTGCCGAGGCAAAAAATTAAACTTTCACAGCAAAATATCTTCTGATAGCAGTGGCAATTTTACCTTTGTAAACTTAACATTTCAGGGAAAAATATGCAATAACTTAGTGATGGCAGAATAATAACTTACATTCTAAACAATATAAGACAGTTTTATTAAGAAAAGTCTATTTTACTTCAGTCAAATGACTTTAATAAGGTTCACTTTTCAAATTCATATTCAGTATAAGGGAAAAAAAAGGGTTGTCAATATTAGATAGATATATTGTTATATTAAAATGTTGTTTCTCCTAGTTGGAGTTTATAGTTGAACTCCCAGACCAGCTTGAAGTAAGTTGTCTGTCTGTATGTTTGTCTGTGTATACTGCTCAACATCATGTTCTTATATTTCATATTTACTTTATATTTCAGTCTTTCTTTTTCTTTTTCGGCTTATGCTGACTTCATACTCAGATAAGGAACTGAAAATTATATTTAGAACATAAAAGTATGGATTTTAACAGTGAAAATAATTTTTTTGAATACACAAAAAACACAAATGTAAGTGAAATTTCTATCACGCATGATATTTTTAGCATATGCCACATAATTTGCATTAGTTATATTTATATACTTCTTTTGTAGTCTACTTATTATAATAGTACATGTGCATGAAAGTTTATCTCAAAATGTTTGTTGATATTCTATATAAATAACAAGAAATGCATGTTCAAGTTAATTTAAGAAAAAAATAAGATGGCACACTGATGATGTTGGGCAGTTTGTACAGAATTTGCTTGCTTGTATATAAAATATGTCTATATGTTTATATGTGTATGTGAATTGATGCTGATATATTCAGGCCAGTACAAAATATATCCTAGTTCTTAATGTCCCACGCAATTGTAACCCTGGAAAACTCCTACCCCATAGGGGATTATAATGGGGGACCTAGACTTAATTTGAAATATAATCTCCTGTTTAAAGTCCAGTAGGAACCAGATTGTATATATAGTCCCTGACAATGCCTTTGCGCTAAGCAAGTTGGACTTATTCCCTCACAAAATATTGACCCTTCAGTGTGAGGAAAGATGAATGGTAAAAATTATTAGCCGCACTACCCTTGGGGTTTGGTGCTGGGGTTATAATTGACTGGTATATTATATGTGTAGTGCATCAATAAATATGCACAATTCATTTTGAAACTATTGTTATACCATCAGGATTGCCATTACAATGGCACTCTGGTTATAACACCCTTGTATAAATTCAGCTACAAATATCTTGTTCAATGCAATATGCTACTTATTTTCCTGAAATCAGGAGAAAATCATTCTTGTAAGGAAGTTTCTAGTATATAGAATATTTTGTTTTACTCAAGTGTCCATTTAAGTCTGGTTCAAATTACAAACATGTATTTTTAGTTTTGCTACCAATTAACTTGGTAAGTCACTCACCATATGACCAGCATTGGTGTGGCATACCAATTTAGAAAATTACAACTTTTACAATTGTGTTATTGTTTATTAAAAAGAAATGAATTTTTTTTTCACACCACTGAACTTAGGACTTATTTATACTGGTCTGTAAGTTTGATGATTATGTGATGAAATTTGATGATGTGATTTTATCTTGACTTAAAGCAAAAATGTTTTTTCATGAAATGAATTAACCCAATTTTATCTTATATGTTATGACATTATTATGTCATTAATACTTTATATAAATAATTATTTCGGTTTATAAAAATTTTGTTAATTAATTTTATATAATCTGACAAATTTAGTTATTTTCAGTATGATTATTAATTAAATGCATAGTTTTCAACATAGCAATTTTGATACATTTTTAGTTACATACACGTATTTTAACAGATTAACAGCTGTCAGTTCCAAACATTGACTGTACATTTGTATATACTCCAGTCTATAGTTCCAGAAGAACTTTTTTTTTTGCTAATTAAAGCAATTGAGAACGAACCCTTGAAATTTCATGCTGTAAATTACCATTCTAAAATTATGTAAAAATGCCCCGCTATAATGATGTAAAAATACCATACTATAATGATGTAAAATGCCATGCTATAATGATGTAAAAATACTATTGTATTATGATGTAAAAATAAAAACCATGATATAAAGATGTCAAAAATACCCTGTTTGAAAATGCCATGCTATAATGATGTAAAAATACCATACTATAATGATTTAAAAATATACCATGCTATAATGAAGTAAAATACCATGGTATAATGATGTAAAAAATATGTTTCTATAATGATGTAAAAATACCATGCTATTATGATAATGTAAAAAATACCATGCTATAATGATGATGTAAAAATACCATGCTATGATGATGATGTAAAATACCATGCTGTAATGATGATGTAAAAATACCATGCTATAATGATGATGTAAAAATACCTTGCTATAATGATGATGTAAAAATACCATGCTATAATGATGATGTAAAAATACCATGCTATAATGATAATGTAAAAATACCATGCTATAATGATAATGTAAAAATACCATGCTATAATGATGATGTAAAAATACCATGCTATAATGATGATGTAAAAATACCATGCTATAATGATGATGTAAAAATACCTTGCTATAATGATGATGTAAAAATACCATGCTATAATGATGATGTAAAAATACCATGCTATAATGATGATGTAAAAATACCTTGCTATAATGATGATGTAAAAATACCATGCTATAATGATGATGTAAAAATACCATGCTATAATGATGATGTAAAAATACCATGCTATAATGATGATATAAAAATACCATGCTATAATGATGATGTAAAATACCATGCTATAATGATGATATAAAATACCATGCTATAATGATGATATAAAAATACCATGCTATAATGATGATGTAAAAATACCATGCTATAATGATGATGTAAAAATACCATGCTATAATGATGATGTAAAAATACCTTGCTATGATCATGATGTAAAAATACCTTGCTATAATCATGATGTAAAAATACCATGCCATAATGATGATGCAAAAATACCATGCTATAATGATGATGTAAAAATACCTTGCTATAATGATAATGTAAAAATACCATGCTATAATGATGATGTAACAATATCATGCTGTAATGATGATGTAAAAAAACCTTGCTTTAATGATGATGTAAAAATACCATGCCATAACGATGATGTAAAAATACCATGCTATAATGATGATGTAAAAATACCATGCTGTAATGATGATGTTAAAAAAAAACCTTGCTATAATGTAAAAATACCATGCTATAATGATGAGGTAAAAATACCATGCTATAATGATGATGTAAAAATACCATGCTCATAATGATAATGTAAAAATACCATCTTTATAAATGCTAGGATATCAGGTTTATGTCATGCAATTATAAATGTTTTATCTTTTGTCAGTGCACAAAAAAGTGGAATATTGTCATTGAGAGAACGTCTCATGTGAAGTTTGTAAAATCATTATCACAAGTACCCATATTTAGATAAGAATAATAGAAGAAAGTGAAATAAATTATCATAATTGTCTGTTTATCTATTAGAAGAGAATTATTCAAATAATATCCTCTTAACAAATGTACAGTAGCCTGGCAGTAATTAAGTAATCCTATATTTTACAATGGAGAAAAAAAAATCAGGTTTTAATATCTTAACTTTAAGTTTTGAGCAAGCTTTTTATCTTTCCTTTATCAATTGAAATGTCTTAATATTTCTGTGTTCAGAAAATGAGAAAAAAATGGATATTTTTCAGGTATGTTGATAAAATCAGTTATGCTGAAATAATTGTTTATAGTTAATAGTAAGTTATAAATATTGTTACATTATTATATTGATGATATTTTGTTTTAAGAAGATATTGATTATACCATAGAAAGAGTAATGAGAAAAACTTAAATAGTCACTGAAGAGCTAGTTTAGTACAAGTGGTGTATATCTAATTATATCACTTTGAAGGAGGAAGCCTTTTGTATTGATGAAAATCAAATGCATTTTCTGTACATATAAAGATAAAGTAACACCATGAAGGCTGCAAAGAAGAAATTTTTTAGCTAGTGTGTTGAAAATTTTGCATCAGTTTGTATAATTTAACAAATTGTATTTGAAATAAATGTACGGAAAAAAGATTTGAGGTTACCATGCTAATTTTTGACTTTAAACCTGCCCCTGAATGTTTGTTTCAACTCTGAGGTCATTTTCAAAAGCAGAAAGAGTAATAGACACAGCTGCTATTTCACTAGCAAGTTTGTAAAGAAACTAAGTTTAAACATCCTTAGATTAATACTACAATATGGATTCTTATACTAAAACTGACAGAACATATGCAAAACTTAAAAACAAGTAAAATTTTGTACCTGATATTATTTACACCAGTTAATTAGTATTTGAACAATATAGTTAATCATATTTGCAATATAATAATGATCTTAATGTAAACAAATGACTTGGCATGTAATGCTGTTTTCTAACAATGGCTAACATTGACTTAGTTTTTTTCATGCTTGCGTTTTTGGCACATGGCTTATTTAATGTTTATGCATTGTCTATACTAATATATTATACTTTAAATATATAAGACATAATGTAATTATTATTAAATAACAAAGTGCAGCTTAAACAGATTTAGTATTATGACACAAAGATAATTTTAACATAAGAGAGATACATGAAAATTTTAATTAAAATAATACAAAGTTTGTTGTGAGATTAAAATGTGTGATTTGCATGGGTTTTTTCAATACCAGTATTTTTTCATATAAATGGAAGAAAAGAATAGGTAAGTTTCTTCTTCCATTTTAATATGTATTGAATTTGACAACTTTGTTATTATTAATGTAATTTTTTTTTTTAGTTATAAAGATTAAGCATTATTAGACTTGTTATCTTTAGGCTATAGAATGGTTTGATATTGAAAAGTGATTTAATTATTTTATATGGAATGTTGTCAGATAACATTTGCACGTTGGATGTTAATATGTAAATCCAATTATTTTAAAAAGGGGAGTGGTGGCCTAGTGGTTAAGGTGTCTGCCTCTCAACCCAGAGATCATGGTAAATTGTAATTGTAATTGTTTTATGAACAAGTATAGGAAAAAAGAAAATTTTTTATACACTATCAAAATTCAGTTTTTATCTGTAGATTACTCAATTATTTCCTTTTGGTTTTGTTTTTCAACAAATAATCTAAATGTTTTAATTAAAAGTTAAAATGTTAATAAAGGATTTATGTAAGATTTTTTTATCGTAAAAACACCTTTTACATAACAGATTAAGGTATTGAAAAGACATTTATGTGCCTTGCTAAAGTATTTAACTTTAACAAGATTTAATACTGTAACTTGTCGTATTTATACAGATATATTTATATTCTAAAGGACATATTGCCATGTGTTAAGTTTCTATTTTAAGAATAATTGAACCTGATTGTCATGCAAGATTTAGAAAATAGATATTGAGAGCTTATTTGTTGAATAATGCATGGTTTGAGTTCAAATGCATTGAAATATAATTATAAGGGCCAATATAACAGAGTAATTAATTACAATTAACCATGCATTACTGTTCCCAACAACGGAAAGAAAATTGATACAATCTATCTATTTCCATTCTAACAGACAAACTAAAACAAAATTGATAAAAGTATATTGGACTACATTTAAGTAAAGTAAAAAATTCATGACATCATTTGGCTTTCAGATGTCACATAATTATGTCTGTATAATTATGTTAAGTATAACCTTTTAGCGAAAAGGGCAGTTATATAAAATAAAAAAAAATAAAAAAACGAATGGACCAGATTTATTTAAGGAAAGGAGTCAGGAACCAAATAAGAAAGGGTATCAAAATATAAGGATCATGCCATACTGCCTGTCATATAATTACAATATGTTCATTCAGATCTCGAGATAGGCCAGAGTATGTCAATTATAATTACTAATAATTTTGGTTACCCCTAGGATTATAGAACAATGAATGTGCACTTTAAATGAATATATAATAGTCAATATTAACAATTAATTGTTACATAATAATTAGTCATTAATCCAACATTTTTTTTCTAATTTATTTTAAATGTAAAATTATATACAGAGAATAATACAATTGAATCTTATTTGTAAGTATTATATTTTGTAGATCTTTAACAATATAAACATAAATTTATGCAAATGAGTGAAGTTTATAAGTAGCTTGAAATTTGTCTTCTTTTATAAAAAAAATTTAAATATGCTTGACTTAAAAGAATATTTTCAGTAGAAAAATAACTTTAATATAGTATTTCAGTAGTATTCACCCTAACCAGCATTCTCTGTGCAGGACCAACATTTAACAGATGTTGGATTCTACATCAGCCCAATGTAGTGTGTGATATAAACTGTTAAAAAAGAGAGGACATTTAATTATATTGGACTGTTGTTGGCTGCTAGTATGAGGCCAACATCACGCTGATAGAGATCTGATATTAACAGCCAACATCAATCCAACAGACCAATACAAAAACCAAGGATTCTTTCATATCAAAGATATTATTTATACACATACAATGTATATGGAAATAATTAAGCTGTAATGTTATGGTATATAAATTACATTTTAATTTTTAATACATAAGGACTGGTGAGCTTATTTGTACATGTACAGTAACAGTAAAAAACCTAATATATGGTATAAAAAAGGAAATATTGTATAATTTATGGGACGTATTATCCGGAGCTCTCCAATACAAGTGAATTGTTTACTTTGTAAAACCAATAATTTCAATGTTTTCCTGACAGGACATTATTCAAATATTGACTATGACATTGATTTTCTACTATTGTTAAAACGGTACAATAGAAAACTGAAAGATTGACTTAATTCATTTTTCTTCTTATCAGATAGCAAATTTGTAAGTATAGCAGGATATAGACAAAAGGATATGAATATATTTTTTGCGAGTTTGATAAAGTTATAACGGTCAAATATTTTGATTATTACAGGATCTGCAATCAGCATTTGAAGAAGCTTTGAGGAAATATCAGAATCTTCCAGGGTATGTTTTTCTTATGAGTTTTTTAGACAAATATTCTTAATCTACATTGTGAGTTACAAAAAATCATGTTTTTGTGGGTAGTTTTTTACAAAATTTTTGTTTAAAGTATGAATATATAGTTTATTGTAATGAAAAATATATTTTTCCATGTTAAAATTAAATTGTTTGCTCAAGAGAGGGAGAGATGTGTTCTCAGGTTGTTGTGACTATCATCATGAATTTATTTCTCAAATTACTCAAGTTGAAATCTTGACATGTATATACAAAATTAATACAGTGTGATTAGTCAAATGACTAGCATGGAATCTAGGAAACTTTTAGTTTAAAAAAGGTTTTATGTATAAATTCTTTTTTTCATATATTTTGAAAGTACATGTATGTACTACTCATTCAGTTGGTCATTATTTCAAACATAAAAGATGGTGATATATATAATATATCGATAGATTACAGTAACAATTCCTGGTTATAAAATTGTTCAAACTTTATTTATATTTCTATTATTCTTTCTCATATTAACTTTTTCATTAGTATTGGAATATATACAGTAATTGTACAGAGTTTACATTTGTTTACCTTTAATTATACCACTGTATTTACTTTACAAGGATTGTCTCCACCTTGAAGTGTGAAAATGTTTTTCTTAAAGATTTTATTACTTGAGATTAATTTGATATATCGTTATACACTTTATGTTCTGAGACTAATCACTGACTTATTGGGAATATACATACATGTATGGTTTAAAATTTTCATCATATGACACTTGTATAAGGAGATTAGATAATTACTTATATACAAACTTTACTTATTTGGCATGTAATTACTTATTTTGCATGTAATTGTAAAGTAATCTGTTAGTTGTGGGTTAATCAGTACAGAAGTCTAAATGTGATGTTTGTTCATGACTGCAGTATTAATTTAATGCCGATATGATACTTAAAGATGGATGTAATTATAAGCTATGCGGAACTGGGTAAATATATGTTTTTGCTATCTTATCCTGGAGTACAAACAAACTTTGATCATTACAGCTCCACTGTGCACTACGGCTCACAATACAGCAATCAACTGTTATGCTTATCATCAATATGTTTACCAAGTTATAACTGTAACAGTCTCTTTGTACTCTGGGTTAAGATGGGAAAAACCTAGATTTTTTATTCTGGAGTATCAATGTTGTAAGGTTACCAATTCAGCAAACATACTTTAAATGAATTTTATGGGTAACTAACGATAATAATAAATTATCATGTCTGTTCGTTTCCTTTCATTGTTTCCTTACATTCTTTACTTTCTTTCCAGAACACCAGCTTTTGTGTCTGCTGATACTCTTTATAAAAATGATGGCACCAAATTTGAAGACAACTGGCAGGAAAGAGTTATAGAAAGGTGAGATAAGTTTGTTCCACAAATGTTTATCATCGCTTTTATAACAATCTGGAAACAAAGTGATCCCTCGGAAGCATTAATCACAACAAAATTACATGAAAATTGTCTTTAATTGGGTATTGAGTGACATTCAGACTCAAGTGCAGTTATAGACTGCAGATGTTCCTTTGCATTATTTCTATGATAGACTTTAACCTTCCATAAGCTAGCTTGATAGAAACTTCAAAACAGGTTTAGTTAAATGAGAAACCTGGCTTATCAATATTGTCAGCTTGCCTAAGCTCAATAGGGAGAGCATAGAATTAATGAAATAAAGGGGTTCCTGACTCATTCCTCGTGAGAGGTGAAATTTCTCCATTACAGTTGATCTTGGACTTTGAATCTAATGATGACTCATTCCTTGTGAGAGGTGAAATTTCTCCATTACAGTTGATCTCGGACTTTGAATCTAATGATGACTCATTCCTCGTGAGAGGTGAAATTTCTCCATTACAGTTGATCTCGGACTTTGAATCTAATGGTGACTCATTCCTCGTGAGAGGTGAAATTTCTCCATTACAGTTGATCTCGGACTTTGAATCTAATGGTGACTCATTCCTCGTGAGAGGTGAAATTTCTCCATTACAGTTGATCTCGGACTTTGAATCTAATGGTCATTTGCCTTTCACATACTACTGATTCACAAATCGTGTGGTATTAGTAAAGTTACTTGCAAAGAAGTTGATGATCACTGGTTAGTTGTCCAGGAAAGCTAGACAGTTTGAGCAACCACCAAGATATGATAAAAAATATGTTGAATTCTGTATCAAAACAACCAAAACAAAGTCATATTATCTGTAAGCTGACTTTTCATGTTTTATGATGAAGTGAGGACTTTTGAGAGGTATTATTGTTCTGTTTCAGACACACATTGTTACGAATGCAAAAAGAGATTCGAGCCCAGTCAGCTGCCCAGAGAAGACAAGCCATGGAGGTGATACAGAAAGATAAAACATCTGCCAAACTGTTCACATCTCGCTGTGATTCAGCTAGTATGTTATTATCTTATTATCAGAATAATTGATTAATCTCAAATCAATGATCATAACTGAAAACAGAGATAATATTATGTTTAAACCTAAAAGCATTCTTTTCTCATTTAGATAATTTTTTTCTCTCTTTCATCTATTGACCATAGAAATTAAGTTTTTTTTATTTACAAACTATATATAGAGAAAAGTAGTGATATGTTCTATTCTTTATTCTAACACGACCCGCATTTTTCCCTATTGAACATAGAAGAACCGAAAGTGTGTGTTATTATGCAACAGATGCACAGTTTGACGTTCTATATTTAGACATGTGACGTAATCATTATACATGTGACATAACCACTATAAAATCCGACGCGCTGACAATAAGTACGGAAACAAATCAGGCGCAATTTTGCTTGATAGCAGGTACGGCAGCATTTATTTGTTCATGTCGTGTTAGAATCGAAATAATATATCCAAATCGGTGATTTTATCGCTGGATAACATCACTGTTTGTCGTTCGGATGCGCATCATTATATCACTCGGGCTACGCCCTCGTGATATAATTCCTCGCATCCGAACTCCAAACAGTGATGTTATTGAACGATAAAATCACAGTTTGGGATATATTATTTCTTAAGTAGCACTTTCAAGCTTAAGAAAAGATTTGGAAATGAGCCACGCCATGACAAAACCAACATAATGGGTTTGCGGCCAGCATGGATCCAGACCAGCCTGCGCATGGCTGCACAGTCTGATCAGGATCCATGCTTTTCGCTTACAAACCGTATAACAAGTAGAGAAACTGATAGCAAACAGCATGGATCCTGATCAGACTGCGCGGATGCGCAGGCTGGTCTGGATCCATGCTGGTCGCAAACCCATTATGTTGGTTTTGTCATGGCGCGGGTCAAATTATTATTATTTTTCATTACAGTTGGGGGGTTTACAGACAGAGATTCAAGTATACAATCTGTAATGCGAGCAAACACATCAATGTCTGTGCCTATATCAATGAGCTATGGTTTAGGGTCCGCACCACCATCATCAAGGGAAAAACAAAGACCTAAAACAGCAAACCCTGTCTTAGAGAAACAGCAGATGACAAAATATGAACTTAGTCATGAGAAAGCATTTAGGTAAGTACTGACTTTGAATTTATTAGCATGTTCTTTAAATGAAGTGTTATACTTCAAAGTGAGGCTTATGTTATATTCACACATACACACAAAAATGTTCAGGTTTTTGTTTGCTTTATGCCAATAAAACAAGTAGATGAATTTATTTGCCTATTTTGGTATGAAATTTCTTACTTCAAAGTGAGACATGATTTATATGCACACAAAACATTGGTTAAGATTTCTGTTTGCTTTATGCCAACAAATCAAAAGTTGAATATACAGCAAATGATATGGCTATAATTTCACTGACTGTCTCATGTGTTTTCCTTTAATAATAAAACATAAAGTTTCATTGAATCCCTGTTAATTTTTGTTTTAATGATGATTATTTATCAGATTCCGTCTGCAAAAGAAAGGACAATCTTCTTCACGGCCTGAAAGTTCAAGGTCAATAACCACTGTAGCTGACTTCAGTCCTCACTGGATAGATCCAAGAAATCCTGATGCCTGGAGACCAAAATCTAGTAGATCTATACCTAGCAAGTGCAAGTAAGTCTTATTTGAATATTTGTTTGTAGTTGTTTCCAATGGAGGACTCCCTCAAAGTAATGGTGGCCTGATGGTTTAGCTGTTTGCCACTTAACCCTATAATTGTCAGTAAGCAGACTACCAGGATCACAACCATGTTTCCACATACATTTATTACACCAGTATTTGTTTGTTTAGGAAATTAACTTAGATATAGTTCATGTAAATTAACTAATAAACTAAAATAAGCTTGTTTAAATCAAACACTGATAAATAATACTTGTGAATATGGAAGACTTCCATACAGCCGTCAATGTTCTTTAGAACATTATTGAAATATGAAAACATTTTATGGTACTAAATTCTAGTATTTTGTCATTCCTGTAACCTACTATATTTTCAAACTGACAAGTTTCATTGACATTTTATTCTTCCCTATTGAACATAGGTAACTTCCTAAGAATAAAATAAATGCCTCTGTTTTGAAAATACAATTTGCACTTACAAGTTTTTCTTGTTTCACAAATAAAATATGTTAATTTAATCTTGTTTATTTCAGTCGATATGTCCTGGTGAACAAGCCAAAGGAGAAGATGACAAAACCTTTACCTTCTCCATTAGAAGAACAATTATTAGTTGAAAGATTTCCAAAACTTGGTGCCAAAATTGTTCCCACTGTGCCTGAACTCACTCCGCGAACAAAGAAATCATATAACTTAGAGTACAGCCCCTTTGTTTATCAACGATTTGTGTGATACATGTATCAGATTTATGACCCACAGTGATTACTGTAGAAAAAAACGGTTTTACGAGAATACTGTTAAATGAAGGGATTTAAATAGACTTTGCTCTCATCAGTTAAATTTCTTGACATATTACAGACTTTTTACAAGCAGATTTGTGATTCTGTTTAAAGAAGGGGAGATCATTCAAGTGCTCATAGTTCAAAGGAGATTTATTCTGTTACTATAAATAGAATCATCACAGTGACCATTGACAATGAGAGATGAAATATATAGTCACTTGTATGAGTATATGCCTACATGTAAGTTCATAGCTATTACTGCTAGACTATATAGATGTCTCTTGGATAGTATCACAAAGTAGTTTACATAATCTTTGGAAGCTGGAGCTATAACAATTTTGGAGCTATATAATATTAACTATAGCTATTTTTGAGCTATAGCATTTCCTGTTTCAGAGATATCACTGGTCCTTGAGAGTCCAGGATGTATATATAGCGTCTGTACTAGATTTCTGTTTAAATCTTGTCAGACTACCAAATATCTTGTATGGTTCTAACACTATCTATATAGTGATCTGGTTGCTGAATCTGACCAAATTGTTGTTCTTTGGTTTACATAATTAACCTGTTTTATGTTGAAATTTTGTCTGTTTTTTGGGGTTTTTTTTTAAATAGATTCTTGTAACAAGTCATATAACTTTATAATTTTATGTTTTTAGATAAATCCGATTTTTTTAGGGCATAGAAATATTGTTAAACATGAAATTTTATTTTAGGTTGCACCAATTTTGATGATAATACATTGAGGATCATTTAGATATTATATGTTACAGTATTAAATCACTAATTGGCATTAATATAAAAGGGTAAATACCAACACTATTCTACTAGGAAGTTATAAATCTGATATTTATTCTTGTTAAACTTCTTGTGTAAATTCCCTACTATAACTATGTGATTAATGATAACATTAAGGTGCCTTTGATTTAGAATTATTGAATTTTTTATATGTTAATACAACAGCATTTATTACAGATTTTATACAGATTTTTATATTTTATCAATTACTTATCTGTGATAGGGTAAATAACATTGATAGGGTGAGGGGGGCAAGTTAATTGAGTTGTATAAGGATTTTTATTACCCTTCCAGATTTTTTTCGCCTTTTTGATTGGATATTGATCACCCGAAAGAAATTGATATTACCTAGCCAGATGGGTAATATACACATTAAATTTCTCCATTGTGTACCCCACATTCTAAACAACATGTGTGGCGATGCGCGTACGGTTTGATTTCACGCGATGTAAATTCCGATTTACAAGCACTTTTTAACTGTCAAATGATAAATATTTACTAAAATAGAGTAATCATACATATTCTCATCAGTATTGAAAACAAATATGACCTTGTGAAAGCTTGCTATTAATTCCAAAAAAAGTGCGTTCAACAGACTACTCCTTTTCTCTTGTTTACATTCGTTAGGTTCGAAAGAAAATATGTTGTGTATTTATGTGACGTCATGTAGTGATGAAGGGGTACCCTAAAGGGAATCTTATTTCGACGTTTCATTTGAAGTAGCAATTATTTATTTTAAAAATGTCTTAACTCGGCAGGGGAAGGGTAATAAAATTATTATTTTGGTTTTGGAGTGATATATGTGGATATATCACCTGCCAAGATAAAATATCACCCTCGCCTAATGGCTCGGGTGATATAAAATCTTAGCAGGTAATATATCCACATATATCACTCCAAAACCAAAATAACATATATAATAATATATAAGGGTCATGTAATTTTCTATCATACAAAGTATTGTTGTTTTTTGTGCTGTTCTATTTACCTAAAGTACTTGGCTGTTATACTACCTAACATATTTACCTAAAGTATTTTACTGTTGTTATATTACCTAAAAATTACCTAAAGTATTTTACTATTATATTACCTAAAATATTTTTCTAAAGTATCTGAATGTCATATTACCTAAAGTGATTGGCTCACATATGAAAATAATGAATCTTGTATTTTGTTGCAAACTGAGAGATGTTGTTTGTAACTTTACTGTTTGGCTGAATTGTTTTCTGTGAAAACATTGCTGCTATTATAGCATGGGATAGGTAAAGAATTATGAATTTATGTATATATGTGCTGTTACATTTGAAGACCTCGTGTGATAGAATGATCTTGTCAGTAAAATTAATATGTCACATACTTTGGTATTAATTACATTAAGAGATTTGCAGTTTGTCCATAATTGAACATTGATAGACAGATTGATTTATGTTTTCATTTTTAGTTACAGGTTACAAAGCTACAGTCATCATGGCAATGCTATTTTGATAGGTTGATCATGCCCTGGGATTTTATTTTTAATTTCTTAGAGATTTTTCAATTTTGTTGTTATGTTTTAGTTTCCAAGAAGTTACTCATTGGCAAATTTCCAAAACCATCTTTTACTTCTGTTTGTCTTGTTGGCAATAAGTTCAAATATAGTGTTGTGAACTTAAAATACCATTTTGTTTACATTTCGGTACTTTTATGACATAAAATTTCACAGTCAGCACAGGAGGTCACTGTATTTTTGTAGGCAATGCTACAAAATAAGAATAATGCATTTCTTACCCAAAGGTCAGTACTTCAAGATATAAGTATATGAGCTATACTATGTTGATAAACAAAGCTTTTAAAAAAAATATTTATGTTTTTGTGATCGTTCTATTATGAACACCAAACTTTTTTTTGTTGTTGTTGTTGTTGTGCTTTGTATTTATTGTTATTTTATAATACAAATTTTATTAAAAACAATGGAAGATTTTGAAATTTGTTTGTTTATTGATTGACACTTACTATAAAATACCTATAAAAAAAGAGTCACTAGCATTGATTAGATTACCTGTATCAGGATTTCTCTTATAATGTTGTAACATATATACTGCCTGTACTCTTTACATTAAAACATTTAAGGTAGATGTTCAAAATAAATTTAAGTCATCTTAGCATCTTAAGGATTTTTACCCATTATTGAGCTAAATTTTAAGTAATGGACTTGCCCAGAATATCAAATTTTGGAATTTTCCATGATCAACTTAGGGGTTATTTAGACAAAAAAAAAATTTAGTTTGCCAGCACTTGCCTTACTCTGTACCAATGGTGATAAGTTTCAGTTGCAGCAGGTGAAGGGTTAAATATATGTGGATGTCAATTTATCTCTGTTATATGCCCATCATTGCTTAAAAGAATATCTCTTAATTTCCTTTATCAATGTCAACTAAAATTTACAGTCTGTTTGAATACTCTGTTGTGAGTTTTTATAAAACACAGAGCCTTAATTATGTAAATTTGTAATAAAAGTCTCTGCATGAACTAAACAATTTGATAACATTCATTAAACCTACAAGGTGAAAGGCTAAAATAATGTTTATGTGTAATCTTCATTCATTTAATAACGCTATGGCTAGTAACACTATTTGGCCAGAAGAAGAACTGAAATAGACCAGCTATTGTACTGTTTGTTGGATTCTGGTACATTCTGGTCGGATTTCTTTATTGACAGTTAAATATAACAGAAGATATATCATTTAGAAATACATGTACAAAAATGCCAATTTATATGTCAATTATGAAAACAACCAAATGATTTATCAGTCCATAAAAAACTGCCTCAAAATGCTATTATAGATTCACTCTGAATCTTTTCTTAATGTAAGTGATAGTGAGAAGTGCTTAATCCACATAAATTATTTACTGGTTAATAAAAAAACCAAGAAAACTTGTCAGTGTTTTCAACTACAGATTATAATAATTGATAATGATTAAAATTATCAACAAAAAACTCCATGTAATCACAACATTATTTAATTGAATTTGAAAAAAACAAAAGGCAGTGTAATAGTAACAATTATAGCAATATCCACATGTCAGTACAATATATATAGTACAATATATTTATACAATGTACATTTAAATGTTTCAACATAGTTACATAGACAGTAAGAAGGCACATAGTACATAATACATATTTTTCTGTAATATTTATAAATCTGAACAATATAACGATTACTGTAAGTGCCTTGAAAACATTGTACTTCAAAGTACGTGTTTTTAGTTTTTGTGATCGCTTTTCGTCCGGCGTCCGTCCGTGGTCCGTCCGTAAACTTTTACTTTAAATGACATCTCCTCATAAAGCACTAAGCCAATTTAATCCAAACTTCACAGGAATGTTCCTTTGGTGGTCACCTTTAAAAATTGTTCAAAGAATTTAATTCCATGCAGAACTCTGTTTGCCATGGCAACCGAAAGAAAAAACTTTAAATATCTTCTTTTAAAAAACCCAAAGAGCTAGAGCTTAGATATTTGGCATGAAGCATCTTCTAGTGAGTGTCTACCAAGTTTGTACAAATAAAAGCCCTGGGGTCAAAATTGGCCCCGCCCCAGGGGGTCATTGATTTTCCCTATATGCATATAGTAAAAACTTAAAAAATCTTCTTTTAAAGAACCCAAAGAGCTAGAGCTAAGATATTAAGCATGAAACATCTTCTAATGAGTGTCTACCAAGTTTGTTCAAATAAAAGTCCTGGGGTCAAAATTGGCCCCGCCCCAGAGGGTCAATGATTTTCCCTTTATGCATTTAGTAAAAACTTAAAAAAATCTTCTTTTAAAGAACTCAAAGAGCTAGAGCTAAGATATTTAGCATGAAACATGTTCTAATGGGCGTCTACCAAGTTTGTTAAAAAAAATGCCCTGGGGTCAAAATTGGCCCCGCCCCAGGGGGTCATTGATTTTCCTTATATGTGTATAGCAAAAACTTCAAAAATCTTCTATGAAAAAACCCAAATAGCTAGAGTTTAGATATTAAGCATGAAACATCTTCTAGTGAGTGTCTACAAAGTTTGTTCAAATAAAAGCCCTGGGGTCAAAATTGGCCCCGCCCCGGGTGTCATTGATTTTCCTTATATGTGTATAGCAAAAACTTAAAAATCTTCTTTGAAAAAACCCAAATAGCTAGAGTTTAGATATTAAGCATGAAACATCTTCTAGTAAGTGTCTACAAAGTTTGTTCAAATATAAGCCCTGGGGTCAAAACTGGCCCCGCCCTTGGGGTGTCATTGTTTTTAGATATATTTGTATAGTAAAAACATAAAAAATCTTCTTTTAAAAAACCCAATGAGCTAGAGCTTAGATATTTAGCATGAAACATCTTCTTATGGGTGTCTACCAAGTTTGTTCAAATAAAAGCCCTTGGGTTAAAATTGGCCCTGCTGGAGGGGGGGGGGGGGCAGGTCATTGTTTTTCATTATATGTGTGTAGTAAAAACTAAACAACATGAAACATCTTCTAATGGGTGTCTTCCAAGTTTGTTCAAATAAAAGCCCTAGGGTTTAAACTGGCCCCGCTGCGGGGGCCACTATACAGGTGAGCGACCTCAGGGCCATAATGGCCCTCTTGTAATTTGTTTTCTTTACATATTCAAGACATTACAAAATCATTCATCACAAGAATTTCTATAAACAAGAGTTTTCAGTAAGACAGTGAGCTCGATTATTCATTAAGAAAAGAATGATAACCGTGTAAAAAGTAGATCAAGAGTTATAAGTGTCCATTATTATTACAGAGAAAAGGTGTGCGAAGTGTCAAGTATATATACACGTTTTAACCCATTCCTTTCAGTAGTTTTGGACATAACTTAACAAAGGTGTGCTGGAGACGCCATGGTGAGTGGTGAGTACATGTAGCTCTCCACATTCTTCGAATAATCGAGCTATAATATGAATAACATAAATAATATATATAAAATAAAGCTTATCATTACAATAAAAATTTGAAAGATGTACACACATAACAAAACATATGTTTTATTCCTCTATATTTTTACAATTTAATATCACATTGTTATTTGATTCTAAAGGTTACTGACAAAATAAAACGTTAAGGGCAACATACATCAGTAACTTGAATGTAGCAAGTAATTTAACCTTTAAACTGCTAAAAATTGTGTAACGGAATTGCCCACCTTGGGAATTATGATAGTCCATTCAAAGATTAAACTATTTTACAGATTATCAAAAGTACGCACAACGTATATACAAATTTATTAGATACAAATAAAAAAAAATGTATTCAAAACACATGGATTCACTATAAGCCTGGTCAACTGCACAGGTGTAAAGGAGAATAATCTTAACAATATACTGATAAATAAATAAATAAACATAAAAGCTAATTCAGGAACACGAGTCACGATGACTTAATGACCGAGCTCGGTCCATCCTGCTATTGTTGAAAAGAGAGCTTGGAGTTTCCGAGCTCAAAACACACAAACAAATGGAATTGTCAAAATCTACTTTTTGCTTTTTCATTAATGGAACATTTTAAAAAATATATCATTTACATCACTCAGTGAATATCAGTTATTAAAACATCATTTACCACATAAAAAGAACACTTGTTTTAGTAAGTATTAAATGGTGTAACCAAATCTTATAATATGAAGCAGAAGTGAGTAGAGACATTTGTTTCTACCGCTGATTCAGAAATCTTACGGGATTTGCAGTCGGTCACTTGAACAAAGAGTGAAATTGGCATTTACTAATAGCTATCCAGTTAAGTGGATTGACCGTTTAGATATGACGTGACGAAAAGAAGGTTAAAAAATTAAAATCCTAAAGATTTCACATTTTACATGTTTTTTACCACTTTAACGTCCTTTATGCATATAAATCATGATTTAATACATAAAATATTGAAACATTAGTGTGAATGTATTCATATCTCAAAGTTAAAGTTTTAACAATTAAAAAAAATACTCTGCAGATTTTAAGATCTTGCAACTGTAAATGAAACTGTGTTTTAGTCAGTGTTATTATTCCTGCTGTTTTCATCGTGCACATATCCTTCATTGTTTTTACCGTCACCTGCCTGGTCTCGGTCATCGCGATTTTCCGGCAAGCTTTCGTACATTTCCGATGGAAACGCGGGCGAAGCAATCTCCTCATAAATTGGTGGAACTACTTTTTCCTTGTCACTGTATGGGTTATCAATCTGGTCATACGCAGGTGGACTAATTGCGGGAGAATAGTCCGGCAAATTTGGCAGCTTGATATCCACGTTTTCATACGAGCTGGCATTTTCGCTTATAGTAGGCTCGTATACGGAAAAGACGGCCGTGTTCTGATCGGCTTGGCTTCGTTCAGCGTCGTCTTCAGTGTGTAATTGCCGCACACGGACAAAGAAACAAATGCACAGACCACCAGCAACAAATAATCCTGTCACTATACCAACTGTACATGTATACAAAATATATAAAATATGTTAGATTTAACAATGACAATTAAAATCTACAATAATACTGGTATCATGTTTTACTGTTTTAGTTTATACACATTTATTTTAGTTCAGCTATAAGCTAACTGAAGCACTCGAATCCGTTCCTGGAACTAACCAGTACTAAGCAATGAATGTAAAGTTTCTTGCTCAATGAAACAACGACTTTCCTAAAACCACGCGGTCAGCAATCCTTACTGTCTTGCAATGTACAGGTTACTAAAATCGTACTGTATCATAAAGTGTGTTCAAAATATGAACCCCATCTCGTGTGAGAGAGGTCACGACTGATTCCTGACTCAAACAAAGAACATCATAGACAAGTTAATTATTTTCTTGGTGATGCTGAGTGAGCTCAATGACTGATCAGTCCGGTTAAATGAGATCAGTTGTTGTAAAATGTTAATGTGTATGGTGTAATATTTTAGACAAGACATTTTTGCTCTGTTGGGCTTTCTTCGGGTATTCTTATTTTTTTTAAAGCTTAACCATTGTGCTTACTGCTACATTCTAACAATGACCTCATATATTTGTCTGTACAAGCGGGGAGCACTTTTTACATTACAGAGCTATGTGATGTGTTAGCCAATTACTTTTAATAAACCACCAGTCAGAGTTTTGCATTTGTTCAGTGTTTTTTCTTACTTATCACTGCTTTATCTTAACAACATATGAAAGTCATCAATCAGTAAGACCGTTAAATTATTGAACTCGAAATAAGCTTATCTTTGTTTAATCCATTATTTCCGAGTTTTTATTTATAGAGCGAGTGGTTTACACGTTTAACTAGTAATAATTCAAGGAATTGCAGGTTCGATTCATTGTTCCTCCACTTACAATACTAATGGTCTTTAGAATGAAACTTTAAAAACTGAGGTCTTGTAGGAGAACTAGGGTCGCCCCTGGAACATAGGTACTACTGTATTATGCATTTCATCGTCAACAACAAACTGCATGGAGCATTGCAATATGAGCAACCTCACACGACAGAAAAAAAACTCCAAGAAATAACAAAAACACGTAAGCAATTAAACGGCAGCATATACATATTGAATGAAAAGGTAAAATCTAAATTTGAAAAAAATGACATTTTAAAATTGAATGGAGGGAATTTTCTTGTATAAATACCCAGAGATCCGATAGAACCTGCCGAGAAGCGTGGGCTGTCATCATCATCATGTTTCATATCGTAGAAACCTTGAAATAAAATAGAAACATAGACATTGTTAACAAATGAGCCCCGTCACGACAAAACCGACGTAATGCGTTTGCGACCAGTATGGATCCAGACCAGGCTGCTCAAACGCAATACGTTGGTTTTGTCATGACGCGGCTCATATAGACATCACTGAGATCTGACCGTTGCATGGTTCTCTGACACTTGTTGCCAAGGCTAAAGTAAACAATGAGTCAAATGAAATAGAAACATCATGATAAAAATGTCACGTGTCGGTTTGATGGCGTATGCGCATCTATGGCAGTGGTAAAGGAAAGGCACACCCATACCCCCTACATCTTACTTAAAGCAGCACGCCTTCAAATTCCTGCTGATGTTCATGAAAATTTTGAAAATGTTTTTAAAAGTAAAATATTGTTATGCTGACAAGAGAAAATAATATGCACATTTCAAACGACACTTACAACCAATGTAAATTACAAAAAAGAGGTCAAAATATGCAAAATTAGCCATGACTGTTAAGTAAATATGGTGAAAATTACTGAAAAATTGGACATCAATCGCAAGTAACATGGAAATTATTACTTTTATCTTTAGTCTTTTTACTTTTCATAAAACCTCAATATATTTTTCTCAAGTTTTATTTTCTTGAAATATTTTGGCTCATCTGGAGGCATGCAGCTTTAAGCAGAAATCAATGTATCAACATTCAGAAACATCCGCAGCATTGTTTATTTGTAGATTATTTAAATACAAAATAAATGTTTCAGCTATATTAAATATAAAACGGTTTAACCTAACATTCTGCTCAATAAAAAATGTACCAGAATTTTAGTAGCTGTAATATTTGTTTTTTCTATAGACTTTAAAACTTATATAATCAGTTTAATGACTTATAATTGTAGGATATTTATTGCATATTAAATGACATAAGACGTCGAGTCCTATATCATCCTTTGTGAAAAACCAATCGCTTACACATAAGACAAACTCCTGCTGAAACACGCTTTTACTCGTATTTTATGTACGTATCTGTAATAAATACTCTAAATATTCTAAATATGGAAGAAAAAATGAGACGTGTCAAGACAAAACCAACATAATGGGTTTGCAATCAGCATGGATCCAGACCAGCCTGCGCATCCGCGCAGTCTGATAAGAATCCATGCTGTTCGCTATCAGTTTCTCTACTTGTAATAAAGTTGGTAAGCGAACAGCATGGGTCCTGACAGGACTGCGCGGATGCACAGGCTTGTCTGGATCCATGCTGGTCGCAAACGCATTATGTTTGTTTTGTCATGACATGGCTCAAATGTTTTGCTTGTAATTTTTATACATTTATTTGATATAAAAAGGAACTACACTTATAGAGATATTGATCATCTTACTTTGCTCCACAATTCGGACAAGGAATGAGCATGCGGCTTGGTTCATATCATAATCCCAGACAGTGTAGGTAACGGCGTATGTTCCTAATGGTACATCCTTCTGATTGCGAATAGAGTCACCATTTACTTCTGTATTGTAGATGTCAACATTGTCGTATACAGACGGTTCGTCCCATGATACAACTAAATCTTCGTCACCATATATATCAGTGGGACAGGACTTGAATACAGGAGGAAAGGGATCTGTGGAAAAAAAGGAACAAGAGCACCGCTAGGCGGAGCATTATATGCCCGAAAGTGTTTTTTTTCTAGTAAAAATGAAGCATTTGTAAGACATGGGACTAAAATAAAGTATTACCTCCTTCAAATAACAATCCTCCTTTGAACTTTCAATATTGTGGTCCAAATGGAACTTTAAGTTATGCCCCAGAAACTGTTTTCAATTCTAAGGTAAAAGTGACCTTGACCTTTGACCTTGTGACCCCAAAATCATAAGGGGTCTTTTACCCAATATGGACAATCATACTATGAAGTTTAAACACAGTAGGCCAAATGATACTTAAGTTATATTCCGAAAACTGTTTTCAGTTTTAAGGTAAAAGTGACCTTGACCTTGTGACCCCAAAATCAATAGGGGTTTTCTACCCAATATGGACAATCATCCTATGAAGTTTGAATATTGTGGGCTAAATGGAACTAAAGTCATGCTCAAGAAACTGTTTTCAATTTCTAAGTAATAGTGACCTTGACATTTGACCTTGTGACCCAAAATCAATAGGGGTCTTCTACCCAATATGGACAATCATCCTATGAAGTTTGAACACTGTGGGCCAAATAGACCTTAAGTTATGCTCCGGAAACTGTTTTCAGTTTTAAGGTAATAGTGACCTTGACCTTTGACCTTGTGACCCAAAATCAATAAGGGTCTTCCACCCAATATGGACAATCATCCTATGAAGTTTGAACACTGTGGGCCAAATGGAACTTAAGTTATGCTCCGGAAACTGTTTTCAGTTTTAAGGTCATAGTGACCTTGACCTTTGACCTGTGACCCCAAAATCTATAGGGGTCTTCTACCCAATATGGACAATCATCCTATGAAGTTTCAACACTGTAGGACAAATGGAACTTAAGTTATGCTCCGGAAACTGTTTTCAGTTTTAAGGTCATAGTGACCTTGACCTTTGACCTTGTGACCTCAAAATCAATAGGGGTCTTCTACCCAATATGGACAATCATCCTATGAAGTTTGAACACTGTGGGCCAAATGGAACTTAAGTTATGCTCCGGAAACTGTTTTCAGTTTTAAGGTCATAGTGACCTTGACCTTTGACCTTGTGACCCCAAAATCAATAGGGGTCTTTTACCCAATATGGACAATCATCCTATGAAGTTTGAACACTGTAGGCCAAATGGAACTTAAGTTATGCTCCGGAAACTGTTTTCAGTTTTAAGGTCATAGTGACCAGGACCTTTGACCTTATGACCCAAAAATCAATAGGGGTCTTCTACCCAATATGGACAATCATCCTATGAAGTTTGAATATTGTGGGCCAAATGGAACTTAAGTTATGCTCCGGAAACCAAATTGCTAACGTTTTCAGTTTTAAGGTCATAGTGACCTTAACCTTTGACCTTATGACCCCAAAATCAATAGGGGTCTTCTACCCAATATGGACAATCATCCTATGAAGATTGAATATTGTGGGCCAAATGGAACTTAAGTTATGCTCCGGAAACCAAATTGCTAACGGACGGACGGACGGACGGACGCCAGGGGGTATAACATAATATGTCCGAAATTCTTTCGGGCATATAAAAAAGATAAAAGCAAGCTTTGTTGTTTTTTTTCCGACAAAGAATGGAACTGACAATGATATAAACTGATATTTCCAGCAATTAAATAGCTGATTTTCAACTAAAGTTTCGCAAAAAATAAAGTATTTTGTGATAAATTTGTGTAAAATCTTTTTACTTGATTGACAATATAAATAGTGTTTGTTTAAGTTGTTTACTGTCTTTTAGCACACACTTGCAATGATGTCCTCCAAAATGTCATAGGTTGACAAAATAAAAAATTGATGAACTTAACTGAGATTCAAGCAAGATTTACTGTGCCAAAATATGTATAGAGAAATATAAACGTTAGTTTGAAAGATCTTTGATACTTTATAACTTTTCCAACTAGTGGTTCACAAATGATATGGAGGGATGCAAAGTTACTTTTGTCTGTATATTTTCTCGTACGTGGCATTTTAACGTCATCACAACGTCTATGCAATGTTGTTTGTGAACTTGCAATATTTTGCATTTAATCACAATTCCATAATATTCAGTACAATCAACAGGAAATATATACATGTATAACATTGATTAACTAATCAACATACCCCTTACAATAACTTTAAAGGTACATTCGGCCCTCTTGCCGTAAGGATCGCACTCGGAGTAAGCGGTCACGATGTGAATATTCTTGCTTAAATCTGGCTTTCGACTGTGAATAAATTCTGTCTGTGTAAATGAAACCTTAAAAAAAGACGATAAGATTGTTGAACATGATTGAATATGAATGTGGAGAAACAATATCATACCCTTTAAATCTCGAGTGTACAGCTTTATGTTTGACATAGTTGCGAGAATTTAGATTTTTACAAAAAAGAACCTATTTAAATAACTGAATTTGCCGACAAAGAAATGCACCAAAAATGGTAATAGAAGCACCAAATGACAGGTTTTCTGGGATGTGATGTTATTTTACAGATTGCCTTAATCATAAGTGTGAAAGTATATTTTATATTAGTATGTCCAGCTTACAGGCAGATTAGATCCATCCTTGTCGACAGCTTGAAGACCCAGTCGCGGTAAATGTGCGGTATCGCCATTTTCACTGACATTCAATACAACAAAAATGTCTGGGCAGTTTGTAAACTTCGGAGCTGTAAAAATGTTTAAATGTTAATTTTCTATATTGTTTTAAGACATGATCAATTTAACACAAATCTAAAATTCCTCAAGTAAAAAGTATCTGCGAAACAATTGCAGTCTCTCCAACAATGAAGGTAACCAGGAGGTTGCCGCCGTGTGCAATAGGTCAATGATTTAATTGAAACGCCCATTTTTGATTTATTGATTTAACTTACTTGATGATATGAAAATATTATGTTTTGTACTTTTAATCAATACCGTTAATGAGCAATTTTGGTAGATGCTATTTTTTCATTAATAGTTAAGTTGACATACATATATATCCCTTACCTTTTAAGTAAGTGTCTGTGCCTGGAAGATATATAAACATTATAAAAAATTATAACAATATATCCCTATGAAATTATTTTACTTACATGTAACAGCTATGAGAACCTACAATGTAGAAATGTAATAAACTTGAAACGATTGTTATTATCCTGTTGAACCATAAGTTAGATACGAAATGATACATGCGCTATATTAGCCAAGTCTTAAGTAATAACTGGGAAAGACTCATCCAAGATAGTAGCAAGTGATAGCTGATTAGCCACTAGGCAGGGAGGTTCTGTTCCGTTCCATTTCTATTGTAAGACTCGGAAATGAATGTAAAAAAACTCGATTATTGATTTAAAACATGAAAATAAATTAGAAATGAATATAGCTTTCAACGTAATAGCTGAGATATATAAAGTAGTTGATATAGATTTTGATAAAGGCAAAGGAAATGTCCTCCTGTCCTCAAAACAAAGTAAACCAATTTTTTTGTATCCATGTTTTCGCCCCCCCCCCCATCCCCAACGACTGAAATTATACGTTGGCTGTTAATGTCTACTCTCACAAATAATCATTGTTGAAAGTGCTGTATTCAGGGTGTATAAACCTAATATGGAGACAAGACCAAAGGAAAAACATAAGTAAAATAAATGTATGTAATTATGATAAATTATGTATTAAGTGATATTCAGACATATATATATATACCTGGGCAGACTTTACAGCATTGGTCATCAATACTTATAGGCTCTTGTCCGTCTGGACATTGTTTTTCGTCACACTTGATAGTAGTGCACCTAACCTCGCCATACATTTGGCAAACGCATTTCTAAAATAATATAAATCATTAAATCAAATATTATCACAATATTATCAAGTCTTACCATTTATACCATACATGTTATTGGGCATGCTGTTACAATCAGAAGATAAAAATTTTAATATTGAATCATTTATTATATTGATTTGCAAAAAACCTATATCTTTACTTTCAGAATGAAATTATACTTGATTCAAGCCCTTGGAAAACGTCATTTTTTGACATGCAATTTACTAGTATAATTAATTTAAATTTGTCAAAACGCTTTTTAAGAACCTCTTTATATTTGCATATATATCGTAATGATGAACTCAAATGTCAATAGAACATCTTTTCATAACGGACGCCAAGTCAAAAGAGTTTTAGATCTATGAGTCGCGTCAAGACAAAACCAACATAGTCCGTTTGCGACCAGCATGGATCCAGATCAGGCTGCGCTTAAGATCCATGTTGTTCGCTTACAAACCCTATAACAAGTAGAGAAACTGATAACAAACAGCATGGATCCTGATCAGACTGCGTAAATGCGCAAACTGGTCTTGATCCATGCTGGTCACAAACCCATTATGTTGGTTTTGTCATGACGCGGCTCATATCATAATTAAATACTGAAGTTTGGGTACCTTGCAAGTTTCAGGACTAAAGGTATCACCAGATTTGTACATCATTCCATTGTAAATGCATTCCTCAAATTCTGGTAACCTACATTCACCATTACAGCCGTTGTAACAACAAACAGTGGTGTCAGTGTTGTTAGAACAGTCAATATCAGATTCACACTCATTTTTCCACTCTCCCATTTTCTCACATAGAACCCTGCTGCGGCTTTGTACCATCGGGCATTTTTCACTGATTTCTATTTACGTAATATACAACATTTTAATAACAAAACAAGTCAGGTGTAATAGTCATTTTACGCAATACTAAGATATTTCTAGGTTTTATGACTTTGATATTATGAAGTCTTTTATTTAAGGTAGAAATCCTATCTAAATCTTGAATCTTAATTACACGTAATACTATATTTATATGAAATTTCATATGAAAACCAATGAAACAAAGTCGGTTGACTTAAATTGTTTCCTTTAAACTAAAGTTAACGGTTTTATGTAGCTTTGTAAAATTATCTTTTGTACTACAGAGAGAGAAAAAAACACATGGTTATAAGATGTAACAAATTAAAGACATTTTATTTCCTGAAGATAGTTTTTATCTGATTTAAAACCACCAGAGAGTTGAACCTGTAAGATATTTCAAGATAAACAAAAACTTCTCCAATAAATAATATATAAAAAATCTAGATATTTATAATGAACTTTAACTTACCGTACTGACAACGGTCACCTTGGTAACCATGGGTGCATTTACAACGGGAGAGAACTCCATCTTGGATGCACTCACCCCCATGAAGGCATGAATCAGTACAAGACACTGAAATAAAGGCAAGTCAGTTTATGATAATAAGTCACTGATTATTTTATCCCTTCTCATTCAAAATGCCCTGCCCGCACTACATGTGAGTTTTCAGTACAAACAAGAAAGGCTGACGTTGTGCCATGTTGTGGACGCAAGAAAACTTACAATATTTGTAACCATTTTGAAGGCAGAAACATTCTGGAACGGAAATAGATTTTGAAATTAACCTCTCATGCAATCTCACTTGTGTTTCTAAGCATCATATGATACGCTTCTAAGCATCATTTGATACAGTATTATTTAACAAGGAGTCTGAAACGAAATTCTTTCCTAGAAACGAACCAAAAGCAGGTGATTCAGTTGAAAAATTAAAATTTCCATTGTTTTTAATGAATAACAAATATGCAATAATCGCACTTTGATGTGTTTTTTTCAATCATAGTTATTAACATGTCACCATTGTGGTTTACATTTATGCCATTGTCATCGTAAAATATTTTGCCAAACATTTACCAGATTCGCAAAAGTTTCCTGAATGCAGAGATGACGGACAAATACACTTCGGATGTCCATTCTCAATCCCGCATCGTCCACCGTTTAAACATGGTTCCCCGCAGTCAGCTGAAAATGATCTTTATATTTTATTTCATGCCGCAATGGTTTTATTTGTGAAACTGCCGAGGCAAAATTCTGGTAAAACAACGCAAAGCACGAGGTTTTGTTATAAGTAGTTTTCGCAATTTATTCTCGTACAATACAACATTGTTAAATATAATTCAAAGAAAAGAATCATGAAGTTTGACACACGACAATGTGATGTTAGATGTTTGTGGAAAAAATGTCATGAAAATAAAACTCTTAAACGAAATAGGAAAAGAAACATGACGTCATAGTATAAACCCCAAATAGCATGGATGACAGATGTAAGATAAGAACTAAGGTCGAATAATTGAAATAGTTTAAATAAAATGAAAATATAATAAAATGTAATTTATTGTTGTTATACAATTACAAATACATACGAATTTCGCATCGTTTTCCCTTGAAATGTTCAGTACATTCACATCCTCCGTCCTCGGTGTTTTCGCCGCCATTCTCGCACACTAAAGCCTGTTTTTCCTTCTCTATGTAACAATAATGCATAAATACGAGTATATCTACCTTATTTCTTTTACATGTAATTAAGTTATTGTTTTTTTTTTCATATCGTAAAATTTAATGTCATTTGTATATACAATGTAGTAAGTTGATTGTAAAATCACGATTTTTAATTGTTCGTAAAAATATGCTCCATAAAAAGGTTTAGACTGTATTTATCAGCACAAAACGCTCCCCAAAAAGACATTCAATTACTGTTGTTTTTTTTAATTCTTCTATAGACTGGTTGCTTTCACGATAGTTTAAAGGAAGATACATTGATACGGTTACATAGAGATATAAAGAACAATTCGGTTGATTGCCCTTAAAAACATCAAATATCTTATCATATTTCAACGTGTCATATTTAAAGACAATTTTAAGATAAGTACTGAAGAAGAAGTAAACATTGTAGACCATAATCAGAAGACACGGATTTGTCGTCTGGTCCGAGTCTGAACTGGTCACATGGGAATAATCTCTTGTCGCCAGCAGACTTAAGGTTAAAACGGTTCTTTTTAGTTGTATTTCCTTTGGAATATTTTATAAAATCATAAAGCATGTGCTTTAAGTAGAAAATAGACCTGTAGCTTTGGGACATTGGAAGGGTGAACTTTATGAAATAATATAAATTTGACATCGTTACCAGTAGTCTTATCACTAATTTAAGAATGTAAAAACTGTGTTTCAAAATTTTCAAAAGTCACTCTTTGATTATTTTCGCGGATGTATAACCTTTACCTTTGACCACTTTTTCGAACAAGGCTAACAGCTAACAGCATAAAGCTAAATTATATGTCTCTGCTAATAGGAAATATATATTTTCTAGATGAATGTATTACAAGCAAAAACAAGCAACAACAACAAGAATAAAAACATAAATAGATAAGTAAAAAAAATATTAAAAAATCAATTTTGCAAAACAATGTCAAAAAATGTCTCAATGCTTCAATATGTTATAAACAACCAAAGAAAATCTAACATCTATGGCAGCATTACCGTACTTGCATGAAATAAAAGACATGTAAAAGGAAAAATTACACGCCATACAGCTGGCTAGCTTTCCAATATTCTAGGAAATTTAACACTTATTATTCCCTTTACAATATATTTGTATGTACCTTTTAAACATCGGAAAATGTTGTAGTTGTTTTTATTTCTTTTGAACGTTAATTGATATCTGTTAGTCCACCGCACTCGAACGAGTGGGAAGGACCGTATGGACGTTGATGACCGTCATCCTGAGGTCTTCTTCCCGGAATAAAAGCTGGAAAATTGCTATATGAACATCATTACAATGTCGGTATGACTTAACCCCACCCTCTCCCCAAGCGCAACCATAAAAAGGGAGAACAAGTTCTGATACCGGTATATTATTGTTAAGCCCTATGTAACGGTCTATATTGAACTTTCACTGCGTTTGCACGGCTTTGTTAAATTTAACAAAGCGCCGTCAGATCGCAAGAAAAATCTGGTTTTTTTATGACATGGAGACTTCACGGCCTCTTCAGGGCGTCCTCACGGTGATTACTACAGAGCTCCCACAGCAGTATAATGCGTTCTTACGGCGTTTTAATTGGAGACCTGACTGCTTGCTTTACGCTTTCACGGCGCTCGCACGGTGCTCTCGCGGCGCTTTCACTGCGATGAAATCGTAAAGCTCCGTAAACGCACCGTGCACACACACATTAAAAGCGCGGTAGAGACGCCTTACAATCTCCGGCTAGCCACGGCATTTATTCGTCGATCTTTCTTCGTTTTCACAGCGCTCCTGTTGCGCTGTAGGAGATGCAGCGCCCTTACTGTAACCAACTGCGCTATTATCAGAAAGCCGAGTGACAGCGTTTGTTTTTGAGCATACCCAAAATACGCTCCGTCTGTCGGCGTTCTGTGCGATGCCACAGCAATGCCACAGTGAATTTTCTTTGTACGCCGTGAGAACGCTGCCATAGTGTGACAGGAGTTTATATGAAATCGACGGCACATGAAGGCGATAACGCCTTTCAATAAATAAGTCTCACGATATGCAAAAATACTATCGTAACATTCCATTTAAAAATAAATGCTAGCGATCTTATTTCACCTTTCAAGACTCTGGTATGTATCACCAAATGTGCGTATTTATGCCAAAAGGATACACCTTGTATGTTTTGTAAATTACATCAATCAAATTTGCTGTTCTACAAGAAAAATGTTTACCTCCACTCCTTACGACTGGAAGTCGTTATTTAACATTGATATGATTCTTGTGAGTAAAATAAAATAAAAGAGGGGAAAAAAACTAAAAAGAAAAACAAACAAAAAAAAACAACAACAAAAAAACATACCTAAAATACAGCTTCCCCAGCCATTCTCGACATAACCTTCACAACACCCTTGATGACTACACGTATAAACCATGCATGGCCTGCGCTCGTATACAATCAGAAATCTAGATATAAAAAACAAGAAATGAGCCGTGTCATGACAAAACCAACATAATTGGTTTACGATCAGCATGGATCCAGACCAGCCAGCGCATCCGCGCAGTCTGATCAGGATCCATGCTGTTCGCTATCAGTTTCTCTACTTTGTTTAAAGATTAAAAGCGAACAGCATGGATCCTGATTAGACTGCGCGAAAGCGCAGGCTGGTCTGGATTCATGCTGATCGCAAAACCATTATGTTGGTTTGGTCATGACGCGGCTCAAATACATTGTCAAATGTACATAGGTAAACTTTCATATTTCCACCAAATTTGCTTTATTAAATAAAGTTGATACAGAACACTTACAATTATTTTTTATAAAGAAATATATTTCAATTTTTGTATGACTATATATCCAAGGGAAGCGAAACATTTTTCAATTTTCCATCAATATTAAAGAGAAAACAATATTGTGAGAAAAAGAGACACCTATGAAAGATCATAAAATGTCTTTTGATCATTGTAACATACATTGCTTTATTTTGCTATCATTTTGCCACAACGGAATTTTAGACCATGATTTTAGAAAATGCATTTGCATGTGCATGACGTTGCCAATCAATACTTGGTTACGCCATTTAATACATGTCTAGGGAAAACCATAAAAGGACAGATACAAAAAAATATAATCATAATTCAATTATAAGAGATCTCCCATAGGCTTTTCATGTAATCTTTGTCATTATATTGACAGGAAAACATTAACATAATTTCGTGAAGCCTTATTACCGCTAATTGCTTGAATTTGTTCTATTTTGCAAAGCACGTTTGTTTCAGTGAAATCGATAATTTGCCTAACGTTTTATCCACGAGGTTTGAAAAACACATTCGAGAAATAAAATTCTCATCTCTACTTTGATAATGGTGTCTTTACTGTCATTTCAGCTAGTGGTAAATGAGAAATCTAGTCCATAAACTTACCTGCAGTTTTGAGAATAGTCCGGGCCACATCCGGTTAAATATTTTATGATGCACGTGCTGTTCTCTGTGATTAGTTCATAGCAACGGTGTGTTTCATTGTCCTCAAGCGGACACATACGGCTTTTACTCTCGCCAGATCTACCTCTATTGCCCCATCTTTATAATAAAACATAAAGTATTTTTCACAATAAGAGAAATTAACCTGGGAGAAAAAATGTAGTGAGTGTATGATCTGAAATTTTGCACACAGGTTATTGGTCTAGACCTGCATCAAATTAAACATTAATCTCGGAAAATTATTCCCAGTACCGTAATGTCAAAAAACCTTAGTGGGTATATCCCTTTACGCTGCATTATGTTGATTGTGTCTTAATATTTTATTATCAAACATGACAAATAAATTATGATTTATCATTGAATTTCAAAGACCATGAAACAAATTTATACACTTTAGTTGGTGTCTAATATCAAACTATACATGGTGAATGACTAAACGGATCAGGTTATTATGTAATACATGTATTATACATTTCTTTCATTTATATTTTCCCTCTGTTCTGTTCCTATGGAATTTTCAGCGGGCATTTACACTTGATATAATAGAATTTTAAGGATGGCCATCACGATTCACACAAAAATAATAAAAAAATATTAAAGTAATTTCCACATAAAGCACTTATGCTGTTTGTCGGACCTCTAATATTCAGCTTAGCATATTTTACAAAAAAAACTCATTTTACGAATACCGTAGATGCCCAATTATTTTTTTTGGACAGTTCTTGTAATGCCGTCTTAAAACAATATCATTTATAATAGAAATATTATTGATTTAAAGTACTAGTACATTCTAGTATTACAGGCACTCTTTCAAACAGCTTTTGTCAGTCCGTTCCATGTTTGCGGTCCGACGGATGGATGTTTTTTCTGCAAGGTGACCCTCAGTGACTTATAATTTTTTCGTGGATAAGTTCGGTTCTTGACTTTTCCACAATAAATTATCAATGTCCAGAATATTTGAACTCTTTTGAGTTTTAGCATTTGTTCAAAATACCATTAAAATCCGTATTCATAGCCTATAAGTCATCATTGACAACATTGATATATATTCATATAGGAGCCGCGTCACGACAAAACCAACATAGTGCGTTTGCGACCAGCATGGATCCAGACCAGCCTGCGCATCCGCGCAGTCTGATAAGGATCCATGCTGTTCGCTTACCAACTCTATTATAAGTAGAGAAACTGATAGCGAACAACATGGTTCCTGATCAGACTGCGCGGATGTGCAGGCTGGTCTGGATACATACTGGTCACAAACCCATTATGTTGGTTTTGTCGTGACGCGACTCTTTAAGCATTTAACATACATTATCTCCTTTCCCTATACTGCATGTTTTCCCAGAGATAATTGATCATTATTGAAATTTCATAGTAAACAATTTTCGCATAATATACATATACATTCTTCACAGTTTTAATATGATCTGTACATATTCTGATAAGTAACAAAAAGATATTAGCCGTAGCACAAGCAGTCTATACATGCATGTATATGCCAGATAATATCACAAACTGATCTATTAATAATTTATGTAACTACAATAGGATATTACAATAGGACATTTATTATAAAATGTATAAAGCAAATTGACATTCTCACTTGTCCTAGCAGCTAAATTAATCTATACAAAATGCTCTTACTGAAATGAATATGCAAATGAAGAGATACTGGGCGCACACAGAACAATTTAACATTTGTAAATTACGCAAAACGTTTTTGCGAAGAAAATTGAAATTCATTTATACATATAAAGATCATTTATAACCATTGCATTGTAAAGCTTAACAATGTTAATTTTGTATTCATCATTGAACCCCAAAGGGTTACTTTATGATCTAATTTAAGAATAAATATCATTGTATGAAACAGTTTAAAGGGAAGTACTCCTTTTAAAATGACGGCTCTGGAAATATTTCCCCGATATTGGTTTACCAATTAATGAGGGTCTAAACCATAACTTATGTGCAAAATTTCAGGTATTTTCCTCATCCTTTTTTTTCAGAGTAATTACTAAATTACGGCTTTTTTACGGTTCTATGTAAGAATACAAATTTCATAGTCATGTGGTACAACAGCATTAACAGTAAGAATAATTCTCATTGGGATATGGGAAATTAACATTACTAAAAAAAAAGGGAAGGGTAATAATATCTAATAATTATTTCTTAATGACCATATGTTTTATAATAAGAGAAAATTATATGTAGGAAGTATCGTATTTTCCAACTGGGAATTGCAGTGAAATGTTAAACCATTTGTCATAAACTAAAACCTATGCATTTAGAGTTATAAAAGCAGCAGCATATTCGTAAATGTTTTCAGTACCTAAAACGTCAGTATATTTCATTTCAAGTCTGAAATTGTACTATAAACGCCAGATAAATTAGACTTGCAAATTCAGAAAAATCACTGTTAAAGACATGTTAAATGTTTTGGATAGAGATTTAGTTTAGTTTTATACAGAGTCCAAATGAATGAAGTCCGAATGGATACCGGGTATAATGCATAACGACTGGACATTACTAAAATAATAACTGAAACACCGTCTGTCACTACAGCATTAAAAGTTACAAGGTGGGCTGGAAAATAATAAGCAGTAGTTGCATTTTTTTAACAAAAATCTTTTATATTAATTATCTAATTAAGTTATACTGTAAGGTACTATGAACGTTACATAAACTTAATTTTCGTTTTGTTGCTGTTATCCTATGCAAAGCTTCTTACTGTAATACAAGATGGGGTGAGATTTGTATGGTTTTTATTTGGTTTAACGCAAGTAATTGAACAGTATTTTTTTTAAGCTTTTTTTTCTACTAACTACTCTTTTATTTTGAACACGTAAATATTTTAAAGGATAACTTCACAGATATAATGCACTTTCGTACAATTCTCGTGAATTTTAAGCGTATTTTTATGATAATTATTGGTATCCTTGGTAACCATGATTTAAATTATATATTATATATATCGAGAAAGTCGTTATTCCGACATATGAAACAAAACTGTGATTGCGTCTGTAAATTTAAAGGTAAAAAATCAGAACACTGATTATTCTGTGTTGAACCTTACACTTGATCTTCTTTTTTCGTATTTGAATATTTTAAAGAAACTCTCTACTGTCAATACAGTTTCCTGTAGTGTATCAAATTTCGCAAATCACGCGTTATTTCATCTATAAATTTAATCTTTTTTATAGCTTTTGTCTGTGGAAAAGAAAACAGGTTAAGTATTCCCAAAAGATATCATTAATTCTCGCCACAAATTTAGGCTCTTTCGAAAGCTCTATTTTAAACATCTTTCTTAAAGCAATAAACAAATGTAAATGATAAAACTTACTTTGTGAAAATGACAAAATGGTGAAATACAAGGGTCATTCAATATATCATTCAACTCAGCTTATAATTTCCGAAGTAAATAAAACGACCACTTTCAAAATTGTTATGTTGATTCTCCAAGTCACATTTATATCATATACAGTACATTTCAGCCGCGTCACGACAAAACCAACATAATGGGTTTGCGTCCAGCATGGATCAAGACCAGCCGGCGCATCCGCACAGTCTGATCGGGATCCATGCTGTTCGCTTACAAACCCTATAACAAGTAAAGAAAATGATAGCGAACAGCATGGGTCCTGATCAGACTGCGCGGATGCGCAGGCTGGTCTGGATCTATGCTGGTCGCAAACTTATTATGTTGGTTTTGTCGAGACGCTGCTCATATGTATCTAATCAAGAGCTTCTGGTCGAGTGCCTTTAATCATTGATTAGTTAAAAAAAATCAGAAAAACTTGAATACACAAATCAATGTTTTCTGAAATTATTTGTTTTTTTTTTCAAGACAAGATTTCTGTTTATAATAATACAAAATAGTTTTACTCATCAGGTGTCATAAATAAAGCAAATGATCATTTAAATTGTTTTTCGTTTTATCAAATTTACAATTAATCTATTTTCATTCAAAACCATACACAAAATTAACACCTATAAATCCTGTAAAAGTATTTGTAAATATAACTAGAATGATTATAAAACAAATATGAATAAACAATAAAGAACATACCCATCATGGGCTTGTCCTAAACCACCAAGATATCCCACTATTGCCAAAAACACTGAAACGTCAGATGTTCTCATAACCAACTTATTTTCTTCTTGTCAAACAATGTTTCAATATATGAGACGATATGATAGCATATTCTTTCTATTAGGGGAATATATATTAAACAGCGACACGCTGTTATTTTCCGATAAATAACTAGGCGTCTTCCTAGCAACATGCAATGTCGTCTGTGGACACCAGTTTCGCGCCAAAAAAGTCTTAATATAGATTACCTTTTGACGCATGCTGGAATTACTTGTTTATTATCCTACAAGATTCATGCTGATCGTGACACGAAGTCGTTAATACCTTTATTAAAATGCACTAGATAAGGGTAAGTTATTCCTCATGTTTTCAGGATAAACTCCATAGACTTTTTACGTCACAAAAATTCTACAGCAAAAGAAGTAATTTTGCACATGTGCGTTTTATGTTTGACCGAAATTTATACCCAACAAGCGACTATTAAGACTCTTCTGGGAAAGAACCCAACCGGGTTGACTGAAATATTAAAACATTTTTTGCGTGCCTGAAAATTCGTGAACCTGCCGTATACTAATATGAACACAAAAAGGTGGTGTAGAGCCTGTCTACCATGGTTAAAGATACATCATTCGGAGGTAGAAAATTCATACCAGGGTTAAAGATACAGATACTTGTTTGGTGATGGAAAATTCCTATCAGGGTTAAAGCTACATCATTCGGAGGTGGAGAATTCCTACAAGAGATTAAGATAAATCATCCGGAGGTGGAGAATTCCTACAAGAGATTAAGATACATAATTCGGAGGTGGAGAATTCCTACAAGGGATGAAGATACATAGTTCGGAGGTGAAAAATTCCTACAAGGAATAAAGAAACATAATTCGGAGGTGGAAAATTCATTCCTATCATGGATTCTACATACCTGCAAACTCCAAAGAAATTGTTTTGTGCGATAAGTTTAACCAGCCAGAAAGCAGTCATTTGCTATGACTTGAATAATATACATTGACATTGGTTAAAGCTATAAGAAATGTTCACCAAGAATACCAGGGGCGGATACAGAACATGGTTTCCTGGGGGGGGGGGGGGGGGGCTGACATATGGGTGGAAGATTTTGACAAAAATAATGCGAAAATTGTGCATGTTTGAAGATAGGGCCAATATCTTGTTCATGTGACAAAAATTGTAATTTATGTGTTTTATAGCTCATCTTTATGAGTGGCAGTGTTCTTTCGCTTATATATGTGTATACTAATATTTCCGGAAATATTAAGATGATATGGAACTAAGAAAAATATTTTTAAATTTGGGTGGGCCTGGGAGGGGTGTCCCCTCCCATAAACTGAGAAAATTTTGAAATATGAGGTTGAAAATGGTGTTTTTTCCTTGACTTTCCAGTGCTGTTTATGATACCTTTTGGATGGTTTTACAGTATGGAGGCTATTCGTTGCCAAAAAATCCAGCCTTGTTGATCTAAGTTGAACAGTTTGTTAATGGAAAAAATACAATTGTATTTCTTTGTATGTAAACTCCAATGTTGCATACTTGGATTGAGTTTGCCGACTTAACATTGTTAACATGCATTTCAACAAAATACATTTTGTTAAACGACAAAACATTAACTGATAGTAGCAATACCAGGTGTTCGAATACTCAAAACAGAAGTTACATTCTTAGCTTTACATTGTCGAACCATCATGATTCAGATCAGCATAATCCAGCTTTACACGTTTTTCAATAGGAGATAAAATAAGCTCCGCCCATTTTCCCGCCCACTAAATCATCGTAAATAAACGTATTTTCCGCTCATTTTCGGTATTTACCGTCGGCGACAAGAAGCGGCGTAGTTTCCAATTATCTTACCTTTTAGGTGTTTAGTTACTAAACATAATTCACTTGCATGATTGCCTACAATAACATCAGCGGACTTTAAAGGAATATAGGCATATAAGTTTTAAAACGTTGTAGACACCACATTTCCTTGAAAAAGAAACTTAAAAAAAAACCCAAAAAACACCAGGTTACATACTGTCTGAAGTTAAATATTTTTCAAGGAAGTGAAAACTATTGAAAAGACTATATTCAACGACAAATAAATTTTACCAATTGATGGTATTCCAATTTGCATAGGAATGAGTAACATTTACAGCTAAGCTGCTACCTTACCACTTTCAAATTTTCAAGTCAACATCTGATAGAGATTTTGATACGACTAATTACTAATACAGACCAAATTCTGGCTGTTGTCTTTCCTAGTAGTACTATTATATTAGTAACCTTAATTCTAGCGTATGACTTGACAAGAAAAAAAAAACTTTTAACAATAGTAAAATAATAACCAAAGTTGTATGTACCCTTTCGTACATAACTTTTTATTTTTATCATATATTTTCCCATTTTTCCCATTTTGTTTTTCAATAAGTAAAATTTAAATGAGTCCAAATGTATGTATGTTTATTATCAATTTATGTATACCTTGTTTATTTTATCTCTTAGAAAGCCATCACTTACAAAACTTAATAAATATTCTGTGTAGCATTTCATGTACATATTTTAAGAAGTTCTCTGTTTTTGATCATATAGACAGCAAATTTAGACAGCAAATTTAGGTAACAGCTAATGACAGCATGTATACACATATTTTAGAGGTGCTGTTGATTCAGTATAATGCATAAAAAGACCTTAACCTACGCCAGCTTACATATATTTAACAATAAAAGGCTAAATCACATCCTATGACTCAAAATACCACCCAATGGAGGTAAACAGAGTTGCCGGGATACACTGAATATTTATTTCAACATTAAAATGGGACAAATTCACAAGTTTTGGTTAAACAACGGAATTATCGATAGTAACCTTTGCATTGTTTCGTGGTTATACACTTGGTAAAAAATATGAGTTCTTCTACAACCCAACATTGTCCTTTAATGAAAGAAGGCACAGACTTATTGTTCACTTCTCTTTATTCGTGTTGCCAAAAGTGCCTTCCATGTATCGCATTCCAGTATTATTTGCTGAGATACGCTTTTAAAAGAGTACAGCCGTGGCTCGCGAAACCCTACTATTGATATCAATGAATAGTGGTGTGTGTCATTATATATGGGAAACATTATTTATGTTATTTCACCAACTTTAGTTTTTGCATATTATTATGCTCATTATGAGTATATACGTTGTTACATTTTTACATTATATCTTAACCAATTTTGCATTACTTGAATATCCTGTACTAGAATACGTTTTAACAAAATCAGAGGATGTTCAAAGTCAAGATTGATGTAACAGTTTCTATATAATTTGAAATATTTTTGTACCAGCAAGGGTTACCTCTCTTTATATTCTGCTTTCGTGAAATTGGCTCCGCCTATTAATTTTCGTTTAAGGCTGGATTTTTGGCAACGAATAGCCTCAGATATTACAGGATAGTGTTTGCAGGGTATTTCAAACAGAATTACTGTTGTACAGCGTCCACCGGATATAGCCCCTCAAAACTCCGAAAACGAAAGTAAAAAGGTTTACGTCGAGTTCACCCAAGGTAATGTTTCAACTTATTTCTCCATCATAACTCCATCGATTTTTCCAAACTAAACAATTTTGTGAAGCTAAATATGTCAGAGTTTAGGGCAGTATTTGCTTTTTTCTGCAAATTGAATACTTTTTGTTAAATCGGCGTTAAATTGTACCGTTTTTGTTGATATTTTCGAACGATGTTGATATTTACCTGTAAATCAGGTCCAAAAGGCATTTGTTGTATCTCCAATGTAATTCCTACGTATGACTTTATAACTCCTATGTAGGAAATATCTGCTACGTTGGACTGTAAAAGTCCTACGTAGGACTTTATAACTCCACGTTGAATATAAAAAAGCCTAATAATGAGTTTTTAAATCTTTGTATAATAAAACCCTGTACAAACTAGGACAAATCAAATTCAATCGTACGCATACAGAATTCTTTGCAAATCTCAACATTCGGACAGATATATCGGCGATGGAACAAGACACTTAACTCTCACAAACCACAGACCTCCCCCCAAAAATATAAATAAATAAATAAATGAATGAATAAATAATAATTTCAAATCTTAAATTTTGAGGCCACTTCTCCTAGTTCTCAGGTTTCTGGGGTGTGAAGTGTCTGGAAGCATTTGCGATGTATCACGAAAAATTACTTCACAGCGCTTCAAAAATTCTACCCGGCAAGAAGGATTTAAGTGTCTAAAATATGAATATATATCATAATTTTAAAATGCTATAAAGATTAAAATTTCCATACGAACTAGCTGAACAAAACGAGCAATTTATACATTTGGGGGTGTCTTGTCCCTGTTCCGGAAAGTTGCGGTTTGCAAAGAATGATGCATGTATATATTTAAATATGAATTACAGTATATTCTAGATTGAACAAAGTTAACTACTAGTAATTCATTTTTTTTGTATAATGAATATGTTGGTTAGTGCGTTTTTGCCTTGTTCTCAAATGATATGATTTAAACGTTACATTACACGTTAAAAAAATTCATCTTTAATCATGCAAAGCGTGTAAATGTAGATAAAATAAAGGATAAAGTAAAAAAAATAAGATTCTGACATACATGTATGTATATTTGTTTTCGAATATAGAACAAAATTAACGATATAATCTAATAATTCTTTAGTGAGTTCAATATTCAGTTTTACTGCTCGACAATTACTAGTAATCAGATTATGGAGATCTGGATATTTCGCTCAAAACCATCTTTGGCTACAGAATAAGGGTATTTAGTAAAGCGGCTTGCCATAATAACAATTTTACAATATTATGTAATTTCCTACATAATTTGCTATCCTAAGATATGTTCTAGCATACATGTCCGTCGCGCACTTTGATAAATATCCTACGTAGAAGTTAAAAAGTCCTAATAAGGTTTTTTTTATCTCCTACGTAGGAGTTATAAAGTCCTACGTAGGAAATACAAACTCTAAATTAGGCTTTATTTATCTCTTACGTAGCAGTTATAATTTTTATAGAACATATTAAATTGGCACCGGGACGCTTCCGTACATATGGGCTCTTGTAAAAACTGAGTTTCAGACATCTATCAAACTCATCTAACCAGTTCAATGACGTAAATTCGCATTAGTTTTTTAATTCAGCGACCTGGCCAAAATTTGACAACATCACCTACAGTAATGGCAAATTTAATTATTTTTTTAATAAAGATTTTTCTCTTTTTCTGCGAGATTATGATAAGTGAACTTATCAAAATATTCAAAAGTATCTTTATCATATTACATTTTCCTAGACATTTTTGCTATTTGTTTTTATATATAAAATAATGTAGGGGTGCATATTAAACATGGTCCTCTATTATACCTTCAATATATTTTATAGTTTCTATGGTTGACTTGAGTGTTTTTTATTTGTTTGGGTCGTCAGACCAAACAAATAATGGTAGCGAAATTTCAGACTCTAATGCTGTAAATTGCAAGTGCCGAAAGTAGTCCGCTTTTTTGAAGCGGTTACTTCCCTTTATATGTAACACTTAGGCCGAAAAATTTAGGGGAGATCACTGCGTTAATATGGTAACATGACTGGCGGATTAATTTTCAAGCAAAATAATTCCCGAATGGTCGAATATTTCTAATATTGTTTTATTCTTTATAGATATACATGCTTATAGTAAGGGCCATGATTATTTACACACGTGTTAGACAACAATTAGCGTCGTTACAAATCCTTACTAGAATACTATGGTTTTCTTTAGGCCGTTAACATATAAATTCACCGTGGCCGAGGGGTTTGCGCGCTCGCTTAGGAAGCGAGATGACTGGAGTTCAATTTCCAGTTAAGGCAACTCATTTTTTTTTTCAAATTGTTTAAGTCAAATAAACATTGGATCGAATGTCAGTGTTGCAATTAGTCTTATAGCCATTCTACTACAATTAAAACGCTGGAAAGCATTGGTGGCACTATACAAAAACAAATTGTTTTATAATTTCACAACCTTCACCTTTCTGACATTCTGAGACCCAAACAAATTCAGCGCCTTCTGTGCTTTGATTCTTAATTCACTTATTTTATTCACAGCCGTAGCAAAACATTACAAAGATAGGGTTGGCTATCAATTTTGATTTTCTAGCATAGTGATTTCATTGACATGATTCATTATTCTTCTTTCTCTATGACGTAAAGACAAATAAACGTGGAATTGTCTATAAGAGAGCAGTAATCTTTTGAGATAACTCATTTTGCTTAAACCTTAGATTTCCATGCAAGAGGAATAAAAACAAATCAGCCGTAATTACGTAACAATCAGGATGTTTGGTACAAAATGATTCAGTGATATCATTGGCGTAATTTATTATTACTATATCTCTATGACGTAGAGACGAATAAATATAATAAAAACAACCAAAATTATTATAGCTTCAAGTTAAATAATCAATATATTTTATGATGCTTATGTACATGTATATTCGGCGACTTAAAAACAGAACACACGTTTTAACATTAAATATGGAGTTAGGCAACCAAAATCTTGTTCACCCATTAAAGAAATAAATTTGCATGTACGGGTATTTTTTAACTTTTGAATTTGTCCCAGACTGCATTATGTTTGTCATAAAGTGGCCTTTTCTATAAGTAATTATAATAATTCCTGCGAAAAGTGTTGTTGATTTAATATGTTTCCATGCAGATCATTTTATTTTAATTCAATATACATACTGCAAAATTACGACTACTTTATGATTATGTACGTTTTACATAACCAAACTATGTTCTGGTCCAATGAAGCAAATTTGTCAAATTGCATGAAACTTAAAAAGTAATTTGGGTGTATCCGCATATACGCATTCACCCGAAAACAGTTCACCAGACCATAGCGCGAAACGATTATATTCCGAAACAGGGGTCCCATTAATAAAATATATATACAGCTATACAAATCTGGACCATTATAGTAATACCCCTGTGCGTGCAAAAATAATTCATTTTTAGTAAAGTTGGGAATGATTTTCAATCCATTTTTGCATCACCAAGCTGTCAAAGTTATATCTTTTTTGATAATAATGTAGATATATTTTAAATACAAGTACGGTTTTAAGAAAAAATAGAAACATGGATAGGTTATTTTGCTATCACATAGTGTTGATGCTGGTCGCAACAATAGCATTTATATTGTTCTGGATCGGATTCGCAACCCCGGGCTGGCTTGTTGTAACTTTTCAGGAGAACGAGTTTGAGAGAGAATATACAGTGTCTTCTTTAAACAGGTAAGATACATTGTTAAATATAACATTTTTGTGTGTGTGGGAGGGGGAATGGGGAGGTGTCAGTGAGGGAGGGGGGGATTAATTTTTTCATGTTTCTTCTCCTCTGATTGGTTTTATTTTTATTATATAAATATTTTTGTTCTAAAATAGGAGAGCTAGATTAATAAAGGAAACAATTGATCTAACTGTATAAATGAAGTGAGCTAAAATATTTTATTTGGAAACATCAGTGCACAAACACAGTCTTTTATTGTTAGATTTATAATTATATAAATGAGTACAAAACATATAAATTCTGAGGAATAAAAAGACACCTTAAATGACTATATAATTTTTTTCAGATCATTATTTTATGACATTCTATGCCCGCAAGAGTTATTCGACTGTAAAACATGTCAGGCTGGTGATTCTTCAATGGAGTGCGTACGAGATATGGCGTTTGTTAGTAAGTGAATGCATACGCTTCCTTGCGAAATTTACCCTTGACCATTGATCTCTTGACAATTAGTATTCGGCCACTTATGGTCAATCTGGTAATAACTGGTTAGTTATCCCTGAAAATCAGTTACGTGTAGTGACCGCCGGGATATGGCCAAGAATGTTTTAAAATCGGCGTCAAATCTGGACAGACAGAAAGACAGACAAATATCTTTTTTGCTAGATTCTAGACTTGCTATCATATTTATACAAATCCTGAATTAAATATTAATAAGACCACATATACTTTTTTTTTTACTCAAAATAGGCTTATTTACAAAACATTGTTTGCATCAAAGTATTTGCTAATTTGTATCAGGTTGTATATGTATTTAGCCTTAACTTAGGTATATTTTTTATGAGCATACAAAACTATAAGCATATGTAGAGATCTAAACATTGTCTTAAGTTTTTCTTAATTAACCCCTGACACTTGAAAAGAAATTATTTGCGAAAAGAAATTAAAAAAAAAAAATTTATTTATAGAGTACACGTCACACTATACTTGGATTGAATTATTGACGTCAGACACGGAAGAGTGGGTAGCGTGGCGAGTGATTATGGTGCTCGTGATGATCACGTGTACTATCGGGTTTATACTGGTTCTCTGTCTCGTCTGTTGCATATTCAGGACGTTTGTTTACAGGGCAGTAGCATTAACTGCCTTCTTTCTATGGATTATTGCAGGTAGTGAGCTAGTAAATTATTATTCTTGACGTCATTATTTGTTAGGGACATAAAAATGAAAATATTCTATCAATAAGTGACCACAATATCAACATGTATGTCCGTAAGGTCTTTTAAATACAGTCATTTAGCTAAATATTGAGAAACAGCTAGTGTTTTTTCCTCGTGTCAGAATTATATTAACCAATGGGTAACGGTCAAATAAATTGCTGAACTTAAAATAATTATAAATATCTCAAGTTACTTAATAAAAACTGTTTTATTTTACAGAAATTTCATTTATTTGCAGGAATACTAACCTGGATCCCGGTCGGCATGGTTACTCATATGCATTTGGAAATACATGATTCGGTGAACGATGACGTCATCCACGACTCTACCTTGCACATTCCGTACTCTGTGGTTCTTGTTGCACTTGCAGCCTTTCTCGCAATCATTACGGCCCTCATGCTTCTTTGTCTAATTGGTGGGTTGTCATTTACAAATCTATTCTAAAGCAAATACAAACTTATCACGAACCATAACTTTTACATTATTGTAACTTTGAAAAAGACGCTTCGCGGCGAATGTTGATTACTGTCATTTTATTCCGACCAAATAGTGATAGAGATACGTCCGCATATTGTTGGTGCTAACAATAGGTTTGTGTTTTGTTTCATTTTCAAAGGAAAATATTGATATCATTATATTCGCAGGTCTATAAAAATGTACTTGTTCGAAGAAGATTACACTTTTTTAGTTTTGACTATTAAGTAAGTAAATATCTTTATGCATATGCTACTGACTTCTTTATACTACATGTATCAATAAATGAAGATATTTAGGGAAATTATGAACTTTAATTTATATGACACTTGTTGTTTTTAAACAGGTCGGTGGTGCGGCAATAGAAGTGATAAGTTGTCTGAAACAGACACGAGTGTAACTTCTAGACAAGTGACACCACGTGACAGGCGTTATTACGGTCCGCACCCGTATTATCCCACTGAAAGACCCCTTTACTACTACAGGTATATATCACATCATCACAACTTACTTTACTCGTGCAATCTTCAACTTTACACGTGCAAACTTCAAAATGTTAATATATATTCGTTTAACGCTCTTAAAATCAATGTTTGTTTAAGAGCCCAACAGTTTCTTTTCATTTGCAATATCATTAACATGTCAAGTTAAAATTGTTCTCATTAACTAAAGTAGAACCTGCAAAAGTCCAAAATAGAGTTTTCCTATATTCATTTCACAATTAAAGTCCCCTCACTTAAAAACGATATTGTTGTTCATTTATATAAATGTAAACATAGGTAAACATAATTAGCCTGAATCTTAAATATCTTAAATAACTTCTTCAAATCACTATGTCAGATCATCTTGTCCGGGCAGTAAGCATATAATCCCTTAATCGAAGAGAAATATCGAATCACTGTGTTAAGTTACTAAGTCAGATAACTATCACTAAGACAAAGATGTAAAATTACTACTACAAATCAATCAATTAAAGCAATATGCCAAAACAATATGCCAAAATACGACGGTATTAATAATACAATATTAATCACTGAGTCAAATCACTCCATACAAAAGCATAAGCATTTTCATAATTATAATTTATTTAACCCATTCTTGTAAAGTTGTTTTTATAAATATTTTATGTATCATTTTTTATTTTGTTTCAGAGAGCAGCCGATCTATGTCCCACGTAAAGTTGAAACTTTCGATGACATCCCTGTTGATGATTATCAATATAAAGCAACACCGGTTTCATGGGGTCCTAATCCGTGGTATGACAACCGAATGACATAGAGTCAAATTCTCCTGTCCCCAATTTATGCTTGATATATACTCACAAAATCCAACAGATCAAACCTTACATTGGCTTTTTCGTGTTATATGCAATTGCAATACTAGACTAATTTAATAGACTAATTTAAAGGAGAAACATTTTAAGTACATATTTACAAGTTATTTGGACTTTTATCTAATATTGGGCTGATAGTCGTGAATACGCATAAAACACCAAATCTCCAAGTTTTTGCGAATTTCAAATATCACCCTTTTTCCAGAACATGCCCTTACTTCTTTCAGTAGTGATATTTCTGTGTAAAATCATTAAATTAACAGAAACAATCGACAATCAATTTTTTTTTTGGAAGTTCTTATCAGTTTTTGCTTTATGTAAAATACAAATTCATGTTAACCGACTAAATCTCGCGAGAAACTGATCATTTTATGTAAATAAACTGAACAAAAGTAATAAACTTGACACATAAGTACAATGATATATGCATTGCTTAGTTTTTATTTAAACATGTTTGCTTACATTGTTTAGCTTGCTTTCTTGGTCACAAGAGTACGTATTAGATTAATAAATCTGTTATTATTATCCTTCGTATCATTAGTTCATGTCGCAGATCATTCCTACGAACTTTTCATCTATCCAGCTAGCTTACGGAACGTCGGTGGTTCTACTCAGGTGCCCGTTCGTGCCTGAAATAATGCACGGAAGGGCACCTGAGGTCTTCCTCCACCAGTAAAGCTGGAACGCCGCGATATGACCTATACTGTGTCGATGTGACGTAAAACCCAAAAAACAAACAAACAAAACGAACTTTTCATAGTTGTTGACAAAATCAAACGGAAAGTGTTCAGGAAACGAGACTTGGTTGAATATTGTCTCATTTTGGAAATGTTCACCGGAATTTAAATGTCTTTACCTAATACAGCTTCACTTTTCGCTGGTTAAAAGAAGGTCTGAAGCGCTTCATTTTATTTTCCTCTGACTACAAACTTTTTGATGAATGGTGCATAAAATATTTTGTAAGTAAGGAAACATAAACATGACCGCAAAAATCTTGCACTATATTGCCTCCCTTTGATCGTTATGATTGAAGGGAAGTCAACAACAACAACAAGACAACAACAACTATAATCATATAATAAAAAATGTGTTTGACTCACTCCTAAGAGGTTTTATTCATGGGCAAGGCCTGATATAAAAATTTAGAAGTTGCAAACGAATAATTATATTTTATGTTGGATTGTATTAATATATTTCAAACTCGATTTGTTTGCATCTTTGGTATTATAACTCTTACCGTCCTCTTCATCTAGCTTAAACAGAAATCATCTCATTGAATTAGCTAACAACAAGTATTTAATTGTCAAAAAAGGAGGCTTGCTATAAAAATTTGAAATAGTTTCAATATTTTATTGGCCTCTTATGGCATGAAAAAGGGCGACAGCAACTTCTCGAGCCTTTTAGTCGGTCATAATAAAAGCCGATCATTCCGATCGGTATGAGGGTGCTTGATTTATTAATTAAAAATGAAATGTCGCGATATGTACAATGAATAGCGAACTGGAGAATTTCGCAATGCAAACATTTTCAAATGAAATATCCTTTTCCGTCAATAAATCGCGCTCTTCGGGGTATTTTTATTTATCATTTTGTAGTACACAGTGGGTTATTATGGTATGTTATTATAGAATGATGAGTGGATGACCTTAATATTCCGAAAATCTATTTATAGATACATCACTCCTATCGGTAATTCCCGGTCTATAATATATATAGTACCACACGTTTATTGTCCGGTCTCTCCCGGTTTTGGAGTAGATGTTTGATATCGTTACAGAACAGAACAAATATTTTACAGATAAATAAGCTTTTTTCAAAATGAATGTTTGTCACTTAGTTTGGTTACAATAATTAATAAACACAGATCAACTTTCAAATTTATTGATTATTATTATACATAATTATACAATTCGAAAAATACCAAACAACAACAATAACATGTTTTATTTTATCTATTTGAGATAAAAACAATAATTTTATAAATATATGTACAATAATTGAGAAAAAAGGTACATTTTTATGGTATTAACATGACACTATCAGCTTTGAAACATTTTGTTTAATTTGTTATTCGTGTTTAGTAAAGATGCCGAGGAATTATTCAAAGTTATGAATTATTCAGTTGATTGATAATTTAAAAAATGATGAAGAAAAATACATATGTACATGGTTTAAGAATAAACAATATTATATATTGAAAGATTAACCATAATTTACTGACTTTTTCCATTAAGTTTTGACTTATAATCGTCGGTCAATATGACAATTGAATTCTTAAAATAGTAGTTAACGTAAAAACTCAGTATTAAAAATAGCACTATAAAACACAAAAAAAAGAAAAGAAAACAATATTCATAAAATCTGTAATTTTTTTTATTAAAATAATATACAATTATTGTATAATAAACAATTATGCTCAACATGATCAAACATGTAATATAACCAGTGTCATATTGTTGCTAAGTGTGAACAGATACCTAAGAGGGTGTATTCGCTAATACGATAACATAATAAGGGACAATTACACAAGTGTGGTGTTTGATCATGCGTTACAACATATGGAATATAAATGATTGTATACATGTATGTCCGTTGCTATTAATAACCCGATCATAAAAAAATAACAAGTAATATTCTAATATCGAGCATGCCAAACAAAGTTAATAATGAACAATGTCTTTCGGCCGTTCATTCATAAAGTGATATACAATTCTGGTAAAACCAAATTAACCATTGAAAAGTTTATAAGAATATATTGTCATCAACATCTACTAGTTCATTTTCACCGCTGCTGCATTCTTGCTTGGACGCCCTTTTGATGCTTTGCATCAATGCTTTTCTTGTCAATATTTGGAACACGTATTACAATGAAGCAACGGAAGAAATATTCTTAAGTCAGTACATAAACTCATTTAATTCCATATTATATGATTTTCAAAATAAGATGTATGTAAAGCGTAACGTTTCGACCTAGACATGATAAGAATAATTTATGGCTACATATCACGTTAGGACGATATATTTTTCACTTTTACAAGAAAGGAAAATACATTATTTATAATTTGTAGATATTTCAGTTCCGTATATTGTACAAATGTAGACTGCATGTCTGATGTCAGAGTTTCTATATTTGAAATAACTCAGACACATTTCTGAGAAATAATTTGTAAAAGTAAATTTTCTTGTAGCGCCATTAATCATTATATGTGTGTAAATCAGTTTTAAACATGGTGCATGTTTGACACACGAAATCAAAGTTTAGCTTTGATTTATTACCGTAGACTGAATTAATGCAATATCTTTAAAATCAAATGAAACGTTGGTTTATTTCTTCTTGTTTTACCTGTTTGGATGGACGCACATAAACGTTATGAACTATGACGCTGACATGCACAAATGAAAGGATGTATTTGGTAGGCTAATTAACATATGTAAACCAACACTTTCACTTATTCCCCTACGATTCAACACTTGTCTATCTGATTTTCAATGCCTTAATAATAGTCATTTAGTAAAACGTGATCAATGAAGCACTGAAATCTCCAAATTACTTGGAAAATAAAGTAACCACCTTTTTAAAGGACTTAATATGGACCCTACCAGTAAAAATTTAAACATCATATCCTACAAGGCAAAAGAACTCCATAATTATTTCCAAATGAAAAACCAAAACATAAAAACTACAATCAAAAAAACACAGCCTATAGACTTATGAGTAACAATAACTACTTATATATTTACCAATTGGCATAAACATCTTACTTAAAAAAGGGGAGGGAAAAAAGATTGCAGCTAAAATTTTCTCACTTAAAAATTTTTAATTTAAAAATTTGTTGACTTAAATGTTAACTATGCTTTTTATTCCTCCAAAAGAAAGCCCCCAAGTTTGTTTTATTTGATATAACACTCAAGCATTTACTCCCCAAATCTCACATCCTAATTCCAAAAATTTTTTTACCCAGTATCATCTTAACTCCTATTTCCCCTTGAACCCCCCATGTTTTTTGGAAATAACCCCCCAATATCAGATAAAATCTTAAAGAAAGTTTTTGGCTTGCTTCTCCCTTTCCAGTATTTTATTTTTTACTCACACTTATAACAAATTTTTTCCTGACAAGTCCCCATTAAGAATTTTTTTTTATTCGGGAAATATGAAAGATGGTCAAATTTTCCCGGGGTTGGTTTATGAAAACCTTTATAGGCCCCACACAAGAAAACCCTAAATATTTAAAAAACCCTTTGGGAATTAAAAAGTAAATTTTAAATTTATAAAAAACCCTCAATGTCAAATTTTAAATGTCCGGGCCTTTAGGGAAAATACGTATTAATTTTGGTATGGAATTTTAATACCGAACAGGGAGGTTGAAAATGAGAATGTAACAAAAGGCCATCATCTTACTTTTAAAACCACGTTTTCCCACAACTATTACATGTTTTGACAAAAGGATTTGTGTAAGCTAAAAATTTTGATACAAAAACATATGAAAAACAGTTCTGTTCAGCTTTACAATAGCTCTAAAACGTTTCTACTCGTGTTTTTTCTTAAAAGCCTAAAATGGTTTTAAAAAGGGTTTCCCCCTTCGCGGGACCTGAAAACGGTAAAAAAAGGGCTGTATTCTGGGTATACAGGCAAAAGAAAAATTTAATTTAAATCTGTCGTTTTTAGGGAAATTTTTTTAAATTTTCCCCACAAGGGTGTAAAAATTTAAAAAAAGGGGGGGTTTTTCGGGGTTAAAAAGATGCACCCCCATGCACCCGTCAGAAAACGCATTCGACAAAAATTTTAAAAAAAGAAATGGGGTTTGATTTGTTTATGATGAAATTTTAAAAACAAAGGTTTTTAAGAAAAATAAAACAGTACTAAATGAAATGGGATCCCCCTTTGGGCCCTCTCATAAAATTTCAGGCGGGGATTTTAATTTTGCCAAAGGGTTTAACCCCAAAAAGAGCAAAAAACTTGCTTAAAACCAATTTTGAAACAGTTCCCAAATACAACATCGATTTTTTCGAAAAATATCATCATTTGCATGACACGGGGTTTCACTTTTATGGCCAAATTGACAATCCCATCACTAAATTTATGGAAAACCCAAAGGAAGTCAAACCCCTTTGCATTGCAAAACGCACCAAAACCCTAAAAGGTCTTTTATGTAATTTTTTACCAATCAAGAAACTTTTTTTTTAAATTGCCTTCCCAAAAGGGGGTTAAAATCTGTAAACCCAAGTTTTACAAAAAATAAAAAACAAAAACCCCTTTAAAGGGGCAACGTTTTTCAAAAAATTAAAAAAATATTTGAAAAACCGCGCCCACCAACGGGTTTTCCCTTGGGGGTGTCAGGTTTTTTGCAGGGCCATATTTCATCACACAAAGGGGTCATTTACGAAAAAAATCGAAACGGGAAAAAAATTTTTCGAGCTTTCACCCTTTCACCTTTTCCCCATTAGCCAGATTTTTCCCCTTTTGATTTTTTCCCTATTTCCAAGGTCAAAACCACCTTGCTTAAAATTGGTTTAAAAAGGGATTTAAAAATTTTAAAAAATTTTTTGGGGGGTGTGAAAATTTTTAAAGGGGGTTTAAATAAATTATTTTGCACTGTTTGGAAAGCACTTCTGAAAAATTGTTTCCGGGTTGCATTTAAATTTTTAGGGAAACACCCTCATTTTAAAAAAACATATCTGAAATAACATTTAAAGAAAAGGAGTTTTTTTCTTTAAAAAATTTCCTTTGGGTTTAAAACAAAGTAAACCAACATAAAAAGGGGAATTTTTTTTGGGATGAATTCTTTTTTACATAAAAATTAAAGGGGTAACTTTTTTATAGGAGCATAGGGAAACAAATAGAAAAAATAATATTTTATATAAAATATATAAACAAATATAAAAATTGAAAAAAATTAAAATTTTTTGCCCCCCCCACATTTTTTAAATTTATATTTTACGGGAATGCTCATTTTTACATTTTTCCCCTCGTGAAACCTATTTAGTTAAAAACCTTTCATAAATTAACACACGTTGATTTTTATTTTTTTTTTTGAAATTTAATTTTGCAGTCTATTTTTAAAAAAAATTTTTTAATACCCCCCAAATTTTTCCCCTATATAAGGGATATTTTTTTGAAAACCCTTTCTGTTGTTACATTATATGTAACCTTTGGAACTAAAAAAAAATTTTGGGATTGATTTTTTGGAAGGGTAAAATCATAACAACAGGCCCCGGGTCAAAAAAACCTTTTAAGAAGGATCCCCATTTATTTATTTTTTGGGATCAAATGTTGAAAAAATGGGTTTAAAGGGTCAGTAAAAAGTGGTCGGGGGGTCAAAGAAGTAGATTACTTTACATGGTACTTTTGTTATTAATAATAAATTTAACAAATTTTTTTTGGGCAAAATTTTTTTTTTCCCTCGAAGACGTTATATTTAAAACTAACTTTATTTCCCCCCCTTTTAACAAACCCAAAAATTTACCATTAAAAAACTGCTTTTTTTTAAAATTTAATTTTTCCCTCAATTCCCAAAATTTCCAAAAATGTTTTATACAGAATTTTTGAAAACCCAAAATAAAAAGAACACTATTGCTTTTGGGTTCTTTTCCAAACTTTTTAGTTCGTCCACTACTGGTTTTTATCCCGGTGGCTTGTTACGCCGGGTCCATTCTTTTAATTTTGCTTTCCCTTCTGACATTTATTCCATTCCTTAAATAAGGGTGTTCGGGTTAAATTATCTCCAAAATTTCATAAAAAATACTCCCCAATTTTTCCAAAATTAAAACCGGGAAACGGCCGTTTTAATTTGAAAAAATTCGTGTTTTAAATTTTTACTAATAAATTTATATTAATACAAAAGTAAAATTTATATAGAAAAAATACCTTTTAAATTTTTAGGGATTTTCCACTTATTTTATGAAGAGAAAAAAAAAATCACACTGTAACCTGGGGGTAAATTTTTAAAATAAAAAAAAAAATTTTCGGGAATTTCTTAAAAACAACTTTAAAATTTAATTTCAAAAGGGCAATTTTTTTAAAAAGTTCGCGTTTTATAAACTGACACTTAATAATAAAACTCAATGAAGAAAAAAAACAATAAGGACCAAAACCCAGAACATTTTAAATCTTTTCATCTGTCATTAAAACCCCACGGAATAAAATTTGGGGCGATTACCCAATTCCAAATACCCTTTTCTACCCCCAAAAAAAGGGGCATTTTTTCCAATTTAGTAACCCAATTAAGTTTTTTTCCACACAGGGGAATTTTTATCAATCAAAAAGGGGAACCCCTTTTTTAAACATGTTCGCAAAAAATTTTGTGTTTTTACTGGGGTTTGGGGAGGATCAAAATAATGTGCGGGAACGGGTTTACTTTTCTTTTGATAATTTCACACCCGGTCGTAAAAATATTTTACAAATTTATCTCGAAAAATTATCTGATATCTATAATGTGATATAAGAAATACTTGCTTTAAAAATAACAAATATTTTTTTCTGCTCATTTTCTGATATAAAGTGTTTGAGTGTAAGTGCAATGAATGATACATAGTCACCCAGATAAAACCTGACCATCATATGTTACTTTAAATATCTATTCGTATGTTATCATTATTACTTGCTGTAGCAAACAACAATATCTGATGCATCTGAAAGCTTGCTCCGCGATTGTATATGAAAATTAAAGAACAGAATGTATATATATCAACAGATCATGTACAGAAAGTGTTTCATGCTGCATGTCTAGAATGGAATTCTTAGAAAGTGTATAAAAACAATAGGCAGTAAATTGATATATTTGCTTGTTATTATATATTTTTCGACCTCTCATTAAAATTTTAAATGATATATTCAAGTTAAAAAAACAAAAGAATCCGTTTTGGATGGCCACTTTAGCATCTCTCTTGGTACGTGATGCAATTTTAATCTGTAAATTTTTCCCCTGTAACATTAAACCTGCACTGTATCGATTTGTATGAATAACCATTGTTTAGATATTATAAACTTTTTATTAATAGGTTCTTCAAATGCAAAAGCATATTTTGAACCAGTAGATTTTTCTTCCGACTTAAGGATTTCGCACTTATATCAAGACAAGTAGAGATTTTGATGCTAAAGCATCAAGTCGCCGGATAGAAAATGACTGTATTATCATAAATATAAAAAAAAATCAGTTTAATTAATGGTTCAGGTATAAAGAAAAGAGGGAACTATTTATGTTGATAATTGTTTATTCACAATAAAAACATCATGATATGAACGCAAACTTGCCTTAGCAATATTGTTAAGGAACTGCTATGATTATTAAGTAAGTTTTTTCTTTACTTTTTAGTTTACGAAAACTTTTTAAAGATTTATCCCAAAAATTTGTTTTTGGGGGATATTTATAGATCTCGATAAAAAATTAATTAATATTTTGTAATTTATGGGCGAATTTCCCTATTTGGGCCCAAAATTTTCAAAAATCTTTGAAAATCCCTTTTGCATTTTTTCTTTAAAACATTTTTTTGCGCTATCAAAAAAAAATAAGCTTTTTAGTTGAATAAATTTTCCCTGTCTTACATCTTTATAGTTAACTTTTAATTTTGCCTTTCATTTCCCGTTTAAAAAAATTAACAAAAAAATTTTTTTAGTTTTTTTATTTGTCGTACCTTTTTAACCTGCCCCGACGGAAATCGCCCCGGAATATAACGAAGAGGGGAGGGATCACCACTATTTTATTTCAATAAATGTCCCCTTTTTACATTAATTTATTTGTGAGGTCAACCTAAACAAAAAACTATTAAACATTGAAAAGGAAAGGAAAAAATTTTTAAACCCCCTTTACCAAGATAAAATAAAAAAAATTTTTTAAAAATTTTTTTAATTTTCTTAAGTACTAATCCTTTCAATGATTAAAAAAATGAAACGTTAATGAAAATAATTTTGGGAATTTTTTAACTTTTGCATTTTAATTACCCCCAAACCGTTTTCCCAAACCTAGTAGGGCCTTAAAAGCAATCTTCAAACTTTTTAATAATTCTTTTTAATCCACTAAACATCCCAAAGTTTATTTCACGTATTCTTACAATAAAAACAGGAAAAATCTGTTTAAAATTAAAAAAATAAGGGAAATATAAAAAGGGGTTGTCAAAATAAAAACAACCCAAAATTTAATTTTAAAAGTGTCTTTTTAAATATCTTTAAACGATTTTATAAAATTCTTTAAAATAGCAACGCTTGACACTTAGAAAAAAGTAAAAGTATCCTTAAATTCAATGACTGGTCCATAGGGATACGTTATTAATTCATTTTATGAAAATTGTAATGTTGCTTTTTAAGATGTCAATATTTGTATATTTCATTTCATTTAGAAACGTTAATTTATTTTTGAATTTTTAAGATTCTGAAAAGTAATTGTGGTCCTTAATTGTTCAGTAATTGATTTGCTTTTATTTTCAGGTTTCTACCGGCGACTAATAACAGAGACAGTGAACAATATACTATAAGTTTATTCAATGTTAATTAGCTATTTGATATGACATTGAGTTTATGTATGTTTCTTATCATTTTACGCTTACAATAAAACAATATAAGATATTGCATGTTACATTCACATCTATTCTTTTAACGGTGTTTATATATTTCAGCTTCATGACATATATGTAATTGTATTAAATATCTGTCAGCGTGATCTGTTTTTTATACATAAATACTATATAACATTTTACATTTTGAGCTAAGGAAAAACCCACAAAATACCACCGTCACAAAATATTGATAATTATAAGATAATAATGATAATATCCACACCCTAACCTCCGCCCCCGTCCCCAACAAAAATAGATAAACCAAAATAAATAAATGAATAAACAACAAAAACAAAACTATTATTGTCATCATCAACAACAAAAAACAACAGCAGCCACAAAACAACAATAACAAAAATACTTTACAAAACAAAACAGTTTGCACTGACCCTTACTGTGTGTGTGTTTTTTTAATGTAACACATACAGAATTACAAGTGTATGGTATACCGCACTCTGATTTAATTTGTAATAACATGAATCACATTAAAAATTGATATATACACATGCAATGATTTATGGTGCTACAAAAACTTTGACTTTTACAAATCATTTCACCGAGATATGTTCAAATTTCCGTTATGTGCAGAAGGGCTTATATCAGACAATCAGGCAACATTTATTCAAAACTTGAAGCAGAAATATCTACAAATTATAAATAATGCATTTCGTTGCTTACAAAGTGAAAATATAATGCGTAATCGTGACAAGTAGCTATAAATTATTCTTTTCATGTCTACGTGGAAAAGGCTTTTTTGTCTAATTTTAAATTTGCATGCATTTGATTATAAAATGACTTTAATGGAAATGTTAATTTTTTTGCATCTTGGTTATAAGAAATTCAGAATATTTTCTATCTAAAGATTTCAGCCTTTCATCGTTCAATGACTGCCAAACTTCAAAACTTCCCTATACGATGTTATTTTATTATTATTTTACAACTGTGTTTTACAGTCAATCCTGGTAATTTTCTTTATTCCTTTCATACCTGAACACAAATGAATTGAGTGAAAATGTAAAATTTCTTGAAATATACGGTTGCATTTATCAACCATGAATTTTTATGTCTGACATTTTGCAACTCCACAGTGGAAGTAAAACTACGAATAAGTTTCGTTCTGTCACAAGTATACATTATATATCAGTGCTGGCTCTGTGGCCGAGTGGTTAGTTGCCGATCAATTCATTAAGGCTGTGGATTCATATCTCGCCAAGGACTTTAAAAACCTTCAAGTGAGGATGCTCATCAGCAAGACTTAGTATAGTGGTATTGTGAAGAGGAGCACCTGAGTCTTCCTTGACTAGTAAAGGTCGATCGTCGCTTTATGATTGCAGTGTCGTCATTAAGAATTTCATCAAGCAGCCAAAAATACTACCCTGATGCTTTATATCAGAATAATTTATTCATCTTATACAGAAGGACAAGTCAAATATATATACTAGAATTTGGAATATAGATAATTCATCAAGATAAAGTTTTGCAGAAATGTGTCTTTGGATTTATTGAGAATGCAATCGAAATATGAATAATTTTCATACATGTTTGTACATTGTTACAACATAGCCTATATGTCTACTGCGACCATTCAAATTTTGAACAAAAAACAGACAGAATTCCTAGAAGATACTTGAAAACTTATTTCAAAAGTCAAATAGATCGTATCACCAGTAATCTTTAAAAAAGATTATATAGATTTCCTAATAAATCACAGACAACTGATGCTGTACAAATGTTGCTCGCACGTATTCTCCGTCATCTGCTAAATAAGCTTGAAAATAATCGCAAACAGTTTGTGAAAATGAACAAAGAAGAACGTAAAGTAAAATTGTATCTAAAAGGCAACTTTATATTCATAACTTCACAGTCACTAAAATATTTCATATACATGTATATCAACAAGAAAAACCAAGATTATCAATTTGTTACACTATCAACCAGCTAAGTGTAAGGATCACACTATCAATCAGCTAAGTGTAAGGATCACACTATCAATCAGCTAAGTGTAAGGATCACACTATCAATCAGCTAAGTGTAAGGATCACACTATCAATCAGCTAAGTGTAAGGATCACACTATCAATCAGCTAAGTGTAAGGATCCAGTCTATCCATTATCCAGCATTTGGGTTCGTTACTCCACCATAAACATGCTTAATAATTCTTATGGAACCAGGTCGTTATTGATGTAGTATTTTATTAAGGAAATGATTTTTAGGTTATAGAGTAATAAATTCACTTGATAAACATGTATTTATGTAATATGGAGTAATTCGCTTGATGAAATTTAACTCTCTCTCTCTCTCTCTCTCTCTCTCTCTCTCCCTCTCTCTCCCCCTCTCTCTCTCTCTCTCTCTCTCTCTCTCTCTCTCTCTCTCTATATATATATATATTCACTTGCTAAGAGTTGCTTTTCAGTAATTACGCAAGTTTCGATATTAATTCAAACACATGAAATATAAGTAAAAATTAAAAATTCATTGCTTGTAACGGTTACATTTAATATAGATGCAAATCTGCAGTATTCTTTAAATAATACGCTCTCTAAATCACTTTCAAAACTTTCGGGAATGGAATAAACATGAAGTAGTTAATCACATAATAGAAATTATAAGTGACTTTTTGTAAAGAGCTGTTTTTTAAGGAATTAAGCTAATGCAAGAATGATTCTATTCTGAAAATGAGTTTACGTGTAAACATTAAAAACAGCAAGTCATAACAACAACAAAACAAATAAGTCATTTTTAGACATGCTGACAATGTTTGTTTTCTTATCTATGGAATTGAACTCAATATATTTTAAGTAAAATAAACATAACAAACATGCATCGAATACAAATAACGTATTAAAACAATGTAGGATACTACGACATCGCGCACCTGCTTAATGTTCCCGCTCGGGCCATTTTTTGCGGAAAATCCGTCCACTCGAAGGTAAAATGCAATTTATCATAAGAAATAGTAAGAATTTAAAAAGTCATGTAGCACACCAAAGAATGGCTTTACTACTTGAGATAATTGTTATAAAAAGATTAGAGATTGATTGCCTGGTTTAGTCCTGAAAACGGGATAAGTGTTTTTTTTTCTGATTGCTCACAATCGAACTTTTCCCAAAACATATACGAAATAAGGTTGAAAACCTTCTTGAAAATTATTTTAACGTACCGAAACATAAACCGAGTCATGTTTACACATTTTTCTAGATTGGTTTCACATGTTTCTTTTCAATAGTCAGTTTTTACTGGTTCTTGCTGGGTCGTGTGTTGGTTGCGTTCATTGAACGCCGCCTTTCCTTGTTGATCTTGTTCAGCATATTTTCTTAATTCTTTTTAAAAATGGAAAATGCTCCCACTCGGACTTGATTTCAGTGATGCTCCCACCCGGACCTAAATATATACAGAGTTTGAAAACACAATGCTGTGTTAAGATGTTATTAATCTTTTAATATATCTTTATATTCAAGTTCATGTATTTATATAATCAGTTAGAATTTAATGAAATGCATTTTTTTAATACGATACTTATACTTAAATAACTGGTTGTGTTCTTATTGTCATGATTAATTATGTCTAGGCTATAACTTGAAACGTATCATTAATTTTCACGAGAGTCATTAGTTGGATTTTGACATGTATGTAAGGGTTTACTCCCCTTTGAACTGTATTTTCTCCTTTTCGGCGGGGGGGGGGGGGAGCTACTGTCTGTGGATGCTTCTTGTATAATTGTTATTATCTTAATGTAATTTAATTACAAAGATATGGAAAAGAGTGTGATAACAGAAATAACTGTGATCTGTGTTTTCTGATTCATTTCATTTTGTTATTTCAGATGAAAAACGAACAAATGAAAACTTTCAGACTTGACATTGTCAAAATTGTCAATAGCTGCGATACCTGTTTTATGTGCCATGGTATGGCAGTACATTGACCGGTTCATGACACAAATGATTTACATGTTGTTCTTTATTAAACTATTCAAATCAACCGATAGATATTGACTTTTTATGTTCATAAACGTACACTTATGATGTTTTAAAATCTCAACTCACAAGTTTAACAAACACGCAAGTCATTGCGTTTTAAATTATTAACACGATATTAAAGTAAGCAATTATTAAATAAATGTAGGCCTCTAATGTTGTCCTTGCAGTTCTTTGAAGTAAATATGTTCCATAGAAGAAACATCTGCTTAATCTTTCTAATGAGTTTTATATCTAACTTTTAGCTAACTTTTGGCTTTTGAAGAGCATTATAAATTATGTAAATCATCAAAATATAGGAGAGTAAAGACTGTACTTGTGTCTAGTGAACAAACTGAAGAACAGTCAATACATCAAGTTACAATTTCGCAAAGATAACAAAATTGTTGACGCAAACGCTTAGATGAAAGCATATTTAATACTTCTACTATGTATGAAGGAGGGATGCCTCTTTATCTTTCCCTGTTTTTTTGATCGGGAGAAGGTAATATTCTCTTCAATTCTTAAATGACCAAAAATAGACACGTGACTGAATTCTGAATAGAAATGAATGACAAAGAGTCATGGAATGCATTTCAAAATATATCGAACATTTTGGAGCTTAAAAAAGCAAGCATTCGATCTTTCGGCATTAAGTTGTCTGTACATCTCTGCAAATCAACTGATCAGAAACATTGAACTTTAATTATGACCATATTTACAAAGAAATAATCAGCAGTAATGCACATACATATATTATGCTAAGTAATCATAAGGTAATTCATCTATTATTGCAATATCACTGATATTATACATAAACAACTCTGGCTTAATAGACCTTAGACACATTAAATCAACAATTACCAAAATGTTATAATATAAAGTCATTATATGTCTAATACTAAAAAAGTTAATATCATTTTTACGAAAATGAAAAAGAAACATAATAATGGCTGGATTTTAATTGCTTTGTTGGAATATAAGGATTATTTACAGATGTAGACTGAAACACAACATTCGTTTGGGGTGTTTCTCTTACTAATCAACAAATACTGCTCTCAAACTTTATTCTCTTACACACGTTAGTAAGAATATCTGAAGTATTTGCGTGACTTGAATTACGATGCCACGGCGGCAGGTAACATAGGTCAGTGTATTTACATCGGAGCACTCACGCATCTCTGTACAAAACAATGCCAAGTCAAGTCTACACTTAATTAATTTGAACTTTCATATTTATTTCAGAAGGTACACTCCTAGAAAATTACATCCTCTTTAAAGAGTTTAAAAATACAGTGTGTTTAGTGTTTAATATTGTTATATATTATAGGTATTTATTGGTTGTAAAATGATTAACTTAAGAACATATAAATCATTATAGTGCCTGATATTTTCATAAATTTTACCAAATAAAAACTATAAGGTAAAGAATGAATCAATACAGATGTAAAAAAATCGGCAAACTTTGAAAACAGCCACTTCTACAATGCTCATATTTGAATATTGATATTGATAACTGCTACTCGGTCTCTTTGTAAATTTTAAAATAAAATTGTTTTGACTTTAAATAATGTATATATGCTATGTTTATGAATTCCTCACACTATAGGTGGACACTATATAAAGCACAGTGTCATAAAAACAACTGAACAAAATATTTTACTGAAAGATGATAGTATATTTCAAAGTAGATTTAAGCACCCAATAAGGCACCGAATCAGGAATATCGTCTAACAAGTATTAAAATGGGTTCTCATTTTTGTGGTTTGTTGACCAAGATTTGGTGATAAGCATTGCGTGTTATATACCTGGATATAAGTTAAGCACACCCCGCAAATTTAGAATTGGTTGTGATGGAAAGAACTGTCATGAGATGACGACTTAATTGAGCTTAGAAAAAGTATCTTGATATCTAGCGATTCCAAAATAGTAATTATTATAAACTAGTAATTTAATAAGTTTTGTTTATTCTTTACCAAACTATTAAAGCATAAGCAAATGTGCTGTTTTGTACCAAAATGTAAGTGGTTGAAAGTATGGTGTTTACAGAACATTGACTGCAGGATATGTTTGTTAAATGTTTATTTAATTTTCAACTGTTTGCACTCATTAACCACAAATTAAAGGTCAATCTCGAGACAACGTTGTTAACCTTTTTGTCAAGATGGCGGCGGAGTGCTTAACTTTCAGAAATATCTGAAACTTTAAGGTTAATGTTTATGCCCAAATATAGTGCTTTATTGTTTTTACTTTGCTATTATGTTTATATACCCTTTGATCCGATAGTATGCCTGTCTTGATAATAAGCATGTCCCATAAAAAAAACACCGTTTTGCTTATTTACCCTCAAAATTAACTTGAAAGGTAGCCGATGGAAAGGGTTATTATGTTCTTCTTTTGAAAAGCTAAATAATACATTGCGTACATAGGTTAACTTTGTTTTAAAATGTAGGATTTTCTGAAAAAATACAAGAGGCTACGCTATTGGAAAAGAATTTACAAAAAAAATAAACAAATACAAAATATCTTAAAAACCGAATTATGACCCGTTAACGGTAAAAATTATTTATCCGTGCATCATACATAAATGTTTATTCAGGTCATAGATTTTATCTATATATTTTAAATAACTTATCGGGCGAGACTTCATTTCACTTGCGAATATACTCATCATGATAATTTGTCGTGCTTGAAAATAAGCCAGTTATATTTTACCTAAAATTAAAATAAAAATCCGGAAACAAAGTGATCCCTCAAAAGTATTATACAACAAAATTACAAAAGAATTGCAGACTCGGGTTGATTGAGTCTGTAAATGAGGGATAATGAAAATGTGCAACATCCCTTACGCTTCCCTAGCACCGGCTTGAGCGGTACTCAATTCTCAACACTAAATAGTGCTGGCATCAATGATCCCGAAAAACCAGAAAAATATAACAACACTGAAGTGAAGTACGGGGCAACTAAGTCGCGATTTATTAACGATTTCTAAGGCATTGTTTATTGGGATATACTTAATTCATGTCCGAGGCATTATGATTAAGCAATATAAACGTGTTAGCACTACAACTGGTGGTGTCAGATTTCTGGTACAATAATTGGTTGTCTTTCCCTATCGCATTTACTCAAGCACATCCGTACATTACAAAACGAGTAAAACATATATGTCTTATATTTAATTGTATTTCGGGACAGATTCAGACGATAATTTAGTTTTAGTTTCTTTATTTATCACTTGAACCTGACCAAATTACCCATTTATTCACATATATATTCGTACATTTACGTCTGTATTTTGATAAATTTAATAAAAAAAATCACGATATTTTTTCTTGTTATTAATGATTTTCGTACAAGAAAATAGCTATTATTTTGCACGGTATGGTAATTCAATAGTTTCAAATTTTAGAAAAGTTAAAAGGATTGAGGACATCACTCGTCATTCAGAGAGTGTTTTACTTTCCATGGTATTTCCTTCACAATAAGAACATATAGGACAATTTGGGTCTACCCAAAAACCTAACTCATTGTTCCTACTCAGAACATTCCAACTCATTCTTAACTTATTTTTCCAATTCAAAGTTTTATCAAACAACAGACGATATTTATCGTTTATATATATGGTATGCGATTATGGTGACCCACACGATTTTTTGTGTCCAAATGACCTCTCTGCCCATTTTGTTAAATTGTACGACAAACAGATAGATCAATATAATAAATATAATATAAGAATTTAAAAGCCCACATTCGTTCATTAGGTTGCTCAAGCTTGTATCAAGAACATATTTTTCGCGCACCGGGTTAAATAAATAGACACTCTCAGTATGGGTTCCGATACACCAAAGCCGACAATATAATTTTAACATTTTTGTTTACAATATTTTAACGTTTAAGTAGCCGCTTACTTAATATGACTATTAAACTCCAGAGTTACATATAATAACTACACCGTTTATCACCATTTTGCATTTATTACACGGTTGGCTTTTACGTAGTTTGTCACTTCATGTCTTTCCTAATTTCTTTTATTTAAAACTTATTTATTTAACTTTTATCAGACACGTTTTCGTAAAAAGACACATACCTGCTGCAAGATTTTATTCCCTGTGGTCTGGAGACCGCAGGGTATTGGTACGCGTTTAACTTTTGAGGCATGGAGGAGCACGTGACCTGTTTTCGGTACATGGAGGAGCATGTGATCTGTAAACCGTACATCATTGGTTAATTGACCTTTTCGAAAACCTAGCTAAATACCGTTTTGCCGGTACGTTACGGATTTACCTGTAGGGAATAAGTCCGAATTACAACTTATTAAGAACAAAAAATTACGTGATATTTCTAATTTTCTATAATTATTTTACCGTTTAAGGTGGAAAAACTTGAATGATGTGTTTGAAAATTATCAATGTTTCTTTATATCTATCTCAAATTTGACAAACAATAAATTGTTTACACTGAAAATTTACAAAATTAAAATATTCATAGGGGCATCTGCCATAAAAATAGAGATATTTTCTGCGTAAACTTGTGTGTTTACTTTATTTATTTTTTGTTGGAATTATTCATAAAATGGTAGGCCTATTCAATCATTTTCTTAAAAAGAAATAATTTTTTTATGTTCGACCAAAGACCTTCTTCTTTTTTGATCGTTTATTCAACTGTCAACTATATTCCTGATAAAAAACGTTTATTTATCCACCCCAAATAATGTTGAAAATAGTTAAATGAAATATCTGTATATCATTAAAATGGTCACCGCAGGAAACCATTTTACTTGTACCAATATTGTTTTCCGTTTATATCATTTGAGGGTCCGACTGGAAACCGGGACAAACTACAATGATTTCGCTTCAGCTAAACGTTCAGAATATAACACAAATTTAGCCTGTACAGCACAATGCAATTTCTTACCCTTACCTTCCTCTGACATAAGATATATCCGAGCACATATTGTTCCAAAAAAGTAGACCATCTGTTTGTGTGTCGGATGTTAAAAATCATTTCCTTAATTATCATGTACAGTGCTGTCTTACTCATTAAATGTTTACAAGTATTTGTGCTTCCGGCCAGTCCGGCATTAAAACATCACTTTCTATGACAAAGCTTTCCTTATCAAACAGAAAAATGCTCTTGTTTCTTCTCTGTTTACAAAAAAGTGAGTAAAAATAAACGTAATAATTTTACCGCTCAGCTAAATTGGAGCGCTTCGAATCAAGCGGTTGCTGGTTCGATCCTCGGACGTCACACTCCTGATATATAACAAGAGGGCAAAGATGGCCCTAAATCGCTCACCTGACCCATCGAACTCATCGGAACAATTACTTAGACAAACATCCAGACCAAGTTTGATGACAATAGAGTAAATAATGTGACCACTAGAGTGAAAACAAGGTTTTTCCATATTTGGACAGTGTGACCTAGTTTTCGACCCCAGGTGACCCATATCGTATTTGCCCTGGAAGTTATCAACAACAAAAAACAAAAAAACTTTCAGACCAATTTCAAGGATATTTGAATGACATCAGTAGCCACTAGAGAGTTAACATTTTTTCTATTTTTAGCTTCTGTGACTTAGTTTTTCATCAGAGACTACCCATATTTCAACTTATCCAAGTAACTACCTAGGCAAGCATTCTGACAAAATTAGATGACAATATATTGAGTCATAAATGTGACCACTAGAGTTTAAACCTATTTGGGGGTTTTGACCTAGTTTTCTATCCCAGGTGATCCATATTCTAACTTGACCTGGAAATCATCAAAACAAACTTGCAGAGAAATTTCCAGGATATTTTTTGATCAAAACAGTAGCCACTTGTGTGTAAACAAGATGACCCATGTACGAACTCATCCGAACAATTATCAAGACAAGCATCGTGACAAAGTTTGATGATGATTGAGGCAAAAACGTGACCACTAGAATGTTAACAAACAAATATGGACGGACGACAGACGACGGACATTCAAAGACCCTAAAAGCTCAGGTGAGCTTATAAAAGTCGTTGTGTTATATTTAGTGCAAAGATCCCATGCTTTGCATGTGAGTTTTACATTTGTTGAAAAACACACTTTGTTCCGCTTTTCAAAACCATCATTATTTTTATCAGACTAGATTAACATACAACACCATACATGTTTTATTAAAATATTCTTTTATTAAATTTAATACCAGAAATGATTTGATGGAATAAGCATTCAAGTTCAGTGAAACTAAGCAATAAAATACACAATCATTTTAATTATTTAATTTTAAGTCATTGAAATTGACAAAATGCTTGTAACACAAACACTTGATGTCATTTGAATATTATCTTTCACATTTAAATGTTCAAATAATAATTCAGTACTTTTTTACGTTTTTGTTCAATCAATGCAAAACTTTATGAGGTTCAATTTGGAATGATTTATATTATTTTTCTCCTGGGAATATTTATTTTGAAATTGGAAAAAGTAATTGCGTTACGAAATGTGTATGAAATATTTAATATTAAAATGAATGAGTCTGTTTATTTCAACAACTAAATCCACAACTAACTTTAAAATATCATAGAAATTTTCAACAGACACATAAGTATGTAGAATTGATTCATTGTAAGAAATAATAAAAACGTGTAATTCAGTGTCATAAAAAATTAAAGTGACCCATTATAGCCGTAAAAGCTACACTATGGGAAGAGGAGACAGTCTTTGCATCTTCAAAACTAGTCAAATGTACATGTAATAGTTTTTAAATCTAATGATTATTTGTCATGAGTCTAATCTTTATCAGTTTATCTAGGCGTTTAGAATATACATTGTGCGTGTAAATCAAGCCTCTCAAACGTATATATTGTGGTCTGTCTCTAAGTACTAAAAATAATTAATATATGCGATTAAGCTAAAAAAGAATAAATTGAAAAAACAAAACTTACTGAACTTGAATGTAAAACATGAAATACAAAACATGATAGCATTTATCAGATCGTATTATGCCAGACATATCTTTAACAAAGTCCATTAATTGCAAAGTTTTAGATATACGGAAGCACAAAATGGTCATGTTTTGATTGATAATTGTGTAGATTAAATGCACTGATATTGCTTCAATACTGTATAATTTTGAGGATACGTATGCCAATACACCTATAGTTATTTTGATCGTGAAATACTGGGATTGGATTTCTTTTATAACTTGTCGTACTTAATAATTCTTATTTTAACAAATACCCGCATCCCTGTTAAATGACAAAGGGCCAAGTGAACACATTCTGTCACACACAAGTTTCCTTTTCACATAAAAGACTATACCTAATATTATATGCCTCCGTATAGCTAACACTAATTGCCTCCGTACATCTAACACTATAGCCTCCGTATAGCTAACACTATTTGCATCCGTATAGCTAACATTTTATGCCTCCGTACAACTAACATTATATCCCTCCGTATAGCTAATACTAATTGCCTCCGTACATCTAACACTATATGCATCTGTATAGCTAACACTATTTGCCTCCGTATAGCTAACCATATATGTCTCCATATTACTGGTTACTATTATTGTAAATATGTAATATAACATGGCAAACATCTGTTTTGATCTGATAAAGTTTCTGCATTTGACCTTGAAGAAAAATTAATAGATGAAATACACACATAAGAAAATAATCCAAACGCAGTAGGTGGCAAGAGGGTCACCATAGTTCACCTACAATAATATCTTCAAGCTATATACAAGCCACTAGGACACATTAAAGAGAGGATTTTTATGCAAATTTTCTTTACAGGTCACTATGCAAATATGACCCCAGAACATGACATTTACTCCAGAGCAATGATTTATATAACTTGAAAAGTTTCTCAGCGCAATGGTACGCAATCGTCACCTTTATATACGATAATGAGCTAATTCTTTTCTTAACATTTGAGAAAAACGAATTCAAACATTCAAAATCGGTTATTCAGTTGTCAGTTGATTTAAAAAATAGCAGAAAGTGCAGAATAATTAATATCGGAGTGCTGGTCCAGGCAATGAAGATAACATATATTTTAGATTTAAATGTGTTTACATCTCTATGCAATGAAGGTGACCCCGCTGCAAATTTGCACCCAAGAGTCATTATGTGACAAGGAGCTTGATGAAAGACTACTAGATCATTAGGCCATGCTTCAAATAAATATCGTAACTCTAGACATTTTTGTCATGACATTTTGAACCGTGTTTCAGGGGTTTATATTAAATAAAATTAAACTCGGGACAATGCAAGTCTTGACTCAAAGGTTATAATTTGAACATAATGAAAATAGAAAATCTAAAATAGCTTCTGTCTGTATCCAAGATTAAAAATGAGCCGGAACCATTTGAACAACTTTGTAAACATCCCTTCAAAAACATAGTCATATTTGGACCATTTGTTTAGAGGAATAGGTGGTCATGAGTACAAAGCGCTAAGGTAAGCTAAAAATTTAAAACACTGTTTACACAAACACAAACACATTGGATATATTTTTGCTAAATGTTTCATTAGTTTTTAAAATATTTTTATGTCAGGAATGATAAAAATGATATTTTAAAGAGTAATTTCGATAAGATAACTTAACTATATAATTGTGGCATTTAGATATTTATAAACATTTCGAAATTTATTGACTCTGCAATGAAAAATAGAAAGTCTGTAAGTAGACTTTCTTCTCTTTTGAAGCACTTACACTTGACTGAATAACCCAAATACGATTAAGGTTTCCCTTTAATGACTTATGAACTTTGCTCATTTTCAAATAGATGTTTTATTCATTATTATTTTATTTCGATTCAAGTATTATGGAAGTTAGGATTACTATTATTTCTGATATATCCAATGTTTTGAAATACGTTATTTCTTTAACAACAACAACAACAACAAAAACAACAACAAAAGCAGCATCAACGACAACAACAACAACACCCAAAAACAAACTACAACCAACAACAATAACAACAACAACAACCGCATTCATAAAAATCACCAACATCATAAACATAATTACCACCATCTTTCACCATTTATTGTTATTACTATAATTTCTGAGAAATCAATTGTTTTGAAATACTTGAATTTCTGCTTACAACAACCGCAACCATCAAAATCATCAACATGAAAATTATCAAAATTACCATCATCTCTCACCAATCTCAGATCAGAGTTTAATGTATATTCGACGTTTATAGTAGAGTAAAATATGTTTTTCATCATACGTTGTACACATATAATACGGTGTTCGTACTCGCCAAATAACTCGCCAAATTACATTGGAACTTGATAGATTAAGAAATGGTGAAAAGACGACCGACATATAAACGTATATTACATTTTTTTCTTAAATGTAATATTGCTATTCTGATATACTTCTATATATATTATTCGTTAGAAAAGCTTGTAAATGGAATCTATTCCTTATTGTGCAAGAATAAAATATTACTAGATATATAGACACTGGAAGCAATAGATCCAAGAAATATGGAAATGTAACAGCACAATTGTGAATTTTGTAGCTCATTCAGTTCATAACATTTACATTAGCTTGTCCGTCAAGAGCTGCAAATAACCGAGAAAAAATACAGTATGAACAATTATGATTAAAAACATTTTAAACTCATTACACAGCATTCAATTTAATAATTGAAAGGAAGGGCCACTCAAAAAGGATTAATACTAAAATACCACATAATGATCTCGTAAAGTGTATAAACGGCCAAAAAACCCTAGAATAAATAAGATTTTTCCTTTTTGATTTTCCCAAGTTTTTTTCCTTTTTGATTTTCCCCGGTTTATACCTTGTCTATTAGAGATTGTCCGGTGGATATACATGGACGAAACGGACAGAAAAGCCTTTGCTTATTACTACAACTATTTACTGTACTTACAAGATATTAAAATGATTTGTGCATGATGTGAACCATGCCTCTGTATACATCTTTTATCTTTTGCATTTTAACACTTTATGAAACATGTATTATTTCATTGTCTATTCTTATATTTTCTATCTAGCACTTGTTAAAATTTATACAAAATATTTATTTTGCTAAAGGCTTGTAAAGATATGCCGGATTTTATTATCAAAAACCCTTTTCATTCTTCTTTGTATTCATTATATTTCACTGGATGTTATTAATTTCGAGCGGCACCTCTTCTTTCTTTTTGCAACACTTCCCAGTGATTTCACATACACTTTCATAACCGTCCTTTAAGTTTGCAAAAAGTATCAGAGCATCCCGTTTGAGCGCACCTAAATCCATAATAAAAACTATTAAAAATGTGACGGCAAACAATGTTATGCCGGCGTAGCCAATACTTGACGCGCTTTTACGCCCATCAGCAGCGCTTGTCTTCTTTGACATAGTTGCTGCCAGTTTGTCGTTGTTAAGCTGAAAACAAAGAACGGCCACATAAAATATATATTTTTTCTAAAGTGAGAAGTGAATAAACATCCAAACACAAAACGTAAAATTAGAAAACATAATAAACTAATAGAATTAGTTCCAGTTGATTTTTCACCCTACGCAGTATACATGTAAAACAATGTTTTGATATTTATAAAGTAATGATGCTGAACATGTTTGATATTACTTTAGCATATAATTTGCTTCCATTAAGTGTGAAAAGTTTCCTGTGACTAAGTCCACCTTTTGTGTGAGTTTACTGAAGTTAATTGTCTAACAGAAGTCAAAACTTGCACCTTGATTATTATTTATATATACATACTAAAATATCATACAAACATTTAATTTATCGTCGTTTTACCTTCATGTTTATTTTGTGTTGCAAAATATACTTTTGCTGTGCTTCAACAAGTTGTTCATGGGTCATATTGCTTTCCTTCTTTAATTTCTCAACCCATGAGCATTTGCACGTGCATGCCTTCCAGCACTGTCCCGGAACATGTTTTATCTCAAAACAAACCGGCTCATCTGGCTTTGTAGTGACGTTGAAACCTAAAAAGTAAACAGCACCTTCAGCATTGCACATGTTAGCTGAATGAACTAACCACCTTCCTTGGTCATTAATAGCAGAATTATATGAACTTAATCAAAATTTGAAATTGAAGTCAGCATTCACAGTAAACCACTGAATTTAAATGAATTAAAATAATAAAAAAATAACAGTAATAATCTTATTGTGAAAGTTGACTCCTAGAGTATTGAAAATGTTAAAAGTAATATAATCTCAGGGTGTTATGGTGATAGACATTTAAACCGGTATATCCTTAAAAAGACTTGTACGAAATGAACAATACCTTTTGACATGATAGATGATCACGAAAAGAGTTTTAACTAAATATTAAATGTAAAAAGATCCGACCCTTTCTATCAAACTTTGGATAAGGACCTCGAACAAAATAGTTTCAATACACAGAGCAGATACTTACTTCAGTCTTACTATACTAAAAATATAAATATGTAAATAAACAGTAAGTAAAAACTTGGATATGTTGCCTTAGTATATGGTATTTTGATTTGTGAATGTCGACCTCACTTAAGTTTATTTAAAGATATAAAAGTAAAAGCTACATTTTGTATATTGTATTTATTATCATGCTTTTATAGAAACTGAAAGTACAAATGTTCACCTATAAGCATTAATTTGGATTTAGTTAGAATTGCATGTATGTATACATAATTAACAATAAACATGTACTTTCTTAAGTTAACATTTACCATAATTCCTTGAAGTTTTAAAATTTACTTCGCATAAACGATAAGTAAAACATTATCCAGTATCAAGTGTTGGTTGATTACCATTCAAACAGTCAATCTGTTGAAACACATTTATGTAGTCAATTCAGCTCAATTCAACTCGGTATTTTCAACTCGGTAGTCAATTCAACTTTGTCATAATCGTTTTTAACAAATAACTTATCTAGTAAGTAATAGCTATACATATATACTGATTGAAAAATAACATAATGCTTATTACCGCTAATCTAGTTTTTTCTACTACAAAAGCCTAATAGTGACCAGTTAGTAATAAGTTCCGCGTTATGACGTCTTTAACATCGCGTTATTTAGAGGTTAATACTTGTTTGCTGCACGACATTATGCGATAAGGGCCCGAAGATGTGTATAATGGCCTTAGGACTGAGGACTTGGGGCCATTATCGCGTAATGGCGAGCAGCAACCAAATATTTACGTCTTTAATACTTATGTCCGAAATACGGCATTTAGATATCGCAGCTAATCTTGGTTACCGCCCTTTCTACGAAACGTACAGTTGTAAATGTAAACAAATATCTGTCATTCAGTTTTACCCTCCGATTAGCTTAGAAAACATGATAACTCTTAATGAATATGAGAAAATGTTGTTTTATTGTTTATATCGATAAATACTCTTTATATTTTTTTTGACAATTACATTAAGTGCCGGTTTTATTTTCAAGACTAATGTCTAGCTCTAAATGCCACCGATCCGATCTTTTATCTACTGTCAATCTGAAATAATTTTATGAATTTCTGATGGTCATGTTTTGTATTCTATATTTTGTGCTTATAAATCTTCAATGTTAAGCTTTGTTGATAGCGATTGATTATGTCATATAAACTTGAAATTTTGCGTGCAATGGACTCCTGTTCACTCACTTGAAAGTCACAGAGAGTCGATTACGTCATATTCCACGTGCGCTCATTCACTCGCCTATTATGGAAAAATAATCCCGAGCTGCAAGGCGGTCAAAAGTGTATAATGACCTAGATCTTGCCAAAATAGCCTTGAAATACCCTTGATTTTGTTACTATATATAGTAACATAGGTAATAAAACACTTTTATTCGCGTTAGTACTCATTTCTAGTCGTTATTAGGCCTTTTTCCAGTTATTACGCCTTTGTTTGCGTTATAAAGCCTTTATTCGCGATACTACAACTTTCGTTTGGCGTAATTACGCCTTCTTAATACGCTTTATTTGCTTATATCTTATTTTCAATAATTTCATTCAACTTGTTGCTATTAGGCTTTCGTTAGTATAATTTAAAAAAAATATTTTTGTAAAAAAATAAAAATAGTTAAATATATAACACTCACTTAAAATTTTATCACCACCGAAATCTTCGCCAAAGTCCCCATCAAGATCATTATCTGAACATAAAATAAACATTGCGTAACCAATTTAATTCTTTTTTGTAATGTAAATATAGATATAACAAATAAAATAAACCCATTTAAATGTTTTTATTAAACAAATGAAAGAAAACATCTGATAATTCAACAAACCGTGTTCTTTTTTTCTCGCAATTTAGTTTCATGTCTAGTTTGTTGTTTTTATTATCATTATTTTTTTATGCGCAGATTTCGATTGATTGTGCCCTTCTGGCCGTCCTGTGTTGCTTGTGTTTGTTGTTTGAACGCCGCCCTTCCTTCCATAAATTTTTGGCCGTGTATGCACCTTGTATATAAATATCAATTCAAATATTTGTAGTTTATATTCCATATATTTCTTATACTTCTTTTATAAGCCTTAATTAACACGAAAGCAAACGCATATCATCATTTTGAAAACACATTCTTCTTATTAAGCATATGAACGTAATTATGTTAATCAAAACAAGACACAACTTAGACCATTGAATATAAATGTTTTTTTATATAAATATAACCTTCATCCTTTACCTTCTTTATAAACCCCGTAACCATCACCATAAAAACCATCTTCATCTATCAAACCATCACAGTCATTGTCAACCTCATCATCACCTAGTGTCGACTTTGATATTCTGCAGATATTCTTTTCTTGCTAAAATGCAAAATCATTTGCATACTTGATTTTCAAATTAAAATTCAAATTAAACAAATTCACAATTAAACAGGTATTTCAAACATTATAATGTCAACATCACTATTCACTAAGATTTGGTCCCGCGTAATTTTTAAGGGTAACAATTTCTTTCAGATCACGATTTGAAGATTTTCGCGATGTTCACTCATTTTTAAAGTATCATATACATTCAACATAAATGCTTAGCCTAGTAAAAATCAGCGGATATTAAATTGGTTCAAAGTAGAAGGTATGTGATACATAACAACAAATCATTAAAAAATAAATGGATGTTGTTTGTAATTGCAAGATGCATGATCTGATTTTACTTATTTATAAGACAGCCAACAAATTGTTCTAGCACAAAAAAGCTTTTCATTGTATAAAATACAATGCAAACATATACATGTTTCATAAAAATAATTGATAAGAATATCAAAATGAAACATTTTATTGTTTGTTTTTTTTTTATCAATATTTGCAATATTTATGGAAATTATGCCCATTAAGGACCTATAAACTTTAACCTAGCTACTATTCTAGAATGTTGAATATTCACGAAATGTTTGCCTCATGAAATTTCTAATTTGATAGTATTAAAATAATTGATTGACAATGGGTTCGAATACGAGACAAACAACCTTAGACTGATCCTTTTTTAAACTTTTATTTGTTGAATATTTCCCGAACTTTCAAAAGGAGAATACTGTAACAATGTCAATAGCCGCAATTGATTGGATAACCTGATACAGCTTAGTGACATCACTATTTTATCTTAGTTTTATTATATCCAATGAGTTTTGATAACAGTTGCCTAAGATTTTTGCATGTTACATATATTTTGTTTTTGGTTGGATTTTAAGTTGTACCGACACTACTAAGTATTTCCAAAGTTCAAATGACGACTTTCCAGCTTATGACAGTGGTGGAAGACCTATGTTGCCCCTCCGTGCTTTATTTCAGGCACGAGTGGACACCACCTGAGAGTATTTCCTGTAAAATATAAAAAATAGAACCATTCCTTGAATGTTTTGTTCGGTCGTAACAGCATTAAATCCTTATACAACTGATCACAAAGGTAGAAAATATCGTTAAAATTATCAATCCATTTGTAGCTTCGTCGTATTATCTATCACATATAAAATATATCTTAATTATTATTAAACAATATCAGATATAAAGAAATAAAAACTGTATTCCTCACTTGTGAAATGTGTTTTGCTTTTATATTTCCTGGAACGATTAGCCACCTTTTGCCTGAATGCAATATTGCAATTTCATATTTGGATTCGCCAGTACTTATTTTCTGTTCGAATAGCTTTTGGTGACTGTCTCTGCCTATCAATATTGTCTCATTTTTTACAATAAGGTTTTGGTCGACAGAAATTGTCAAAAATTCGGTTTTTGTAGTATCCATATCAGAGTAACGATTTGCCGGGACGGATGTCAAAATCGTGTCGTGATGATTTTCAGTGGAAGGTAACAAACTGAATGTATATTTGCTGGAATCCTCTCTATCTTGAAGATATAACCCAGCCGCGATTTTTCCAACTGATGTTAAACGATACGACACAGATACATCTATTTCTTGTTCAATCTTATCTCCTTTGTTATATACTGCATGTTTAGCATCAAAGCCGCCTGATATTGTCACAATATTGTTATCGGTATACGAAACGATGTGCAAAATGCCTTTAAACTGACATTCATTTGATTCTATATCAACAGCAGGGACAACGTATCCGTTAGACCATGTGTCAACCGGTAGGAAATAGTTTATAGAAGTTAAGTTTATGTAATCATAACAAAACACCATAGACGGTTTATTAAATACTAAACTGGATCCAGAATTTTCAGCATTATTTTCCAACGCAAATTTAGAAAATCCAAGAACAAAAATGCTCTCAGAGTCTTTTAATGAGCTAGAACCTTTAGGAGTACCAGAGAAGTATGCTGTAACATGATTATCTACATGTTCGGAAATGAAAAAGCATGTCTTAGGTGTTTTATCACTTGCAGAAAGCATGAACTCTGTCCCATATGTATCAACTGGGTATATTCTAAAGCTTTGTATTACCGTATTATGTCCGCCATATATGTAATATACAACTACAGCAACATCGTCATCACTTATTATTTTAAAAATCGGACTTTTATTCAAGTTTGAACAGTTATAATATCTTCCGCCATCTTCATCTGCTCGTTCACTGATAATAGATACTTCACGTAGTTTGCCATTGACGCGTTTTTTTATTGTCACTCCAACGTGGGTTTTTTCATTGAGTGATGTTACTAAAACCCAGCATTTTTCAAATGTTTTGAAAGGTAGTCTTGCTAGGAATTTTCTACCATAGCTATCTGCAAAGCCTGTAATTGTAGAAATAAATAAATAAATAAATAAATAAATAAATAAATAAATAAATAAATAAAAAAATAAATAAATAAAATATCAACGTCTCATCAATGTTTATCAATAAACATATCTGCAATATGTAAATTTTCATAGTGTAACTCATATTTTTTACTTGAATTTTAAATGTCAGCCTCGTATGGTACAATGTACTCAATTGTATACAATTTTTTCAAAATTTATTAACATTATTGTTTGCCTTTTTCTGACAGGTTTAGCGCTAAATGTTGATTGTATTTGATAAATAAATCCTAGAAAAATGTTACCAATGAATGAAACCACTGAACTTAGCATGTAAACTTATTTTTAATGTTTTGAATATCACACCTGTTTTACCACCGGCCATTTTTGTTACTACTTTTGTTCACTGGCATAGCAACGCTAGATGATGTACTTTCTGATAAAGTTCTTAACTTCAGTTTTAAGATGTATTATCGTATTCCTGCTAGAAAACGTAAAATTTGGGTGTGTTTTATAGGTTTGCAGTACATTTTTTTGACCAGTAACTAAAAATATTTTTTACCCAACAAAACGTTTAAGAACCCAACAAAAACAGTATAGTGACTTTCCCTATGAAAGACTGGGGAGAGTTCCTTTAATAAACGTTTTGTTGACCCCTTTGTGGAGCGTTCTTTCAAACAGCTGAAGACTGTTTGGGGTCTGTGACATATAAATAGCCCGTCAGGTCTTCTAGCTCTGAAATTCTCTTATGCACATCTTATTTTGATAGTTAAACTGAATTTTAAAATGTGTGCATCAAATTTGTGGTGTAAAATTAATTTCTTCTTAGAATTACAGAATCTATAAATCTCATTTTCATTGCATCTACTTAATGTTTCGATATATATGTTATCTTTGCAATTGACGGATGCGCATCATCTTTTTTGGTTTCGCCGCGACTGTCCACCGTGTTTAATGACCTAATTTTGTTCATAAAATGTATTTAATTTACTGATCTTTTGTATTTGTAAGTTCATGAACTGATTGTGATATAATAATTAAATAACAATAAATTTATCAACTCTAGAAATATTGTTTGATTTATGATCAGTTAATGTGTTTCCCAAGATTATTATAATTAATTAATTATTAATTTTATAGTTGTAATTCCAAACATAAAGAATCGACTACCCTACCAAATTCTGAAGTCGGTCCTACTACAGCCACCGTGAGCAGCTTGAACTAGAGCAGCCTACGTTTGAGACGGATTACTCAACAGTTCACACTGCCAGGTTACTAACAAACTGCAGAGTCCTATAAAAAGATCTTGACAGCTCACAGAGACATGTCTTGCAAGAGGAAGCCTACCAGACCACAGCTAAACGTCATTACATTTCTAAATGAACATCATAAAAAGAAATGCTTAAATGTCTGATATGACCTTAATAAATCAAAAGACGTCATGAAATTGCTTCTATGTATTACAACATACTGTTATATTTTTTTCTTTTCTATGATTTTAAATTTTCTTGTATTATAGTACAATAATTCATTTTTTATCGTTCAAATGCTTTGTACTTATCATTTAGGCATATTGACGTTCGTTATCATAATTCTAGACGCATTTTAACTCGAACCGCGCATTATTTGGCAACAATGCACCCAAATTGACATCTATGTCCTAAATGAAGATTCAATTTCATATCCTTTAACCTTTATGGGTTTAAGAAGAAAAAATATTTAACAAAAGAAACAAAAGGTAATAACTGTAAAATAATGAAGTGTAAAGTCATTCTTCTGCTTTGCACTCCATTTAATGGGTTTGAACTTAAATATGCAATATGGGATTTTATCCTAACAAAGAGAATGCAAAATATAAAGAAAGGGGAAAAATCAACATATTTATATGAAATTAATATATATTTTTCTTAAACACACAAGTCCTCTTTAATAAGATCTATATCAACCTTTGAAGTTTCAAGTTGATTTCGCAAATTTATCTGTTATGGTCCAGGAAAAATCAGTATGTAAATAGCAAAGGATAATAACTCCATAACTAAAGGGGTTAAGTTATTTTTCTGCAGTGCACTTTCACCGGGAATAAGAAAAATAAAACATAGCGAACATAAGAAAACAATTTATAGAAAACACTTTGCTGTCCTCAATACATCACAGCGTGTTTATGATCTATAGTTTCAGAAAAATAAACACCTAATTCAGCAAGGATTCTATGGTAACTTACATATTCCACAATATTTTGCACAATAATATTTCGCAAAGTCTGCATATCGTGTACAAAAGCCTTCTTCATACTTAGAACAATTCACAAGTCTATCTGTACAGCGCCATTCTGAAATGTGATAAACAATTATCACGGGTTCATAAAAAATTTCATGAGGCGCCGCTGCCTGTGACCTTCCTATTTGTTTAAAACGGAATAATGACAAACATTTTCGGAAAATGACGAAACTTTAGGGACAATGAGGAAAGATTCCGGAATTATACGAGCTTTTCTTAAAGTTGCATTATGTCCATTAAATTGTGTAAAGTTAGTGACCAGGTGTAAGTCATAATAATTTTATATTTTGCCATAATTCTTTTCAATTTTATAATATGAACGATAAATAATACACGTGGTACAAGGGAATTTCTATTAATATCCATTATAATTTACCGGTAACATTCAATTTATATGTAGAGATGGCAGTTTTTTAAAAATATTTTAGGCAGATAAATATTTCATCTGAAATATTTTTTTCTAAAATCAACTGTTGGTTATTCATCATTATAACAGTCAAACTTTTAATAAATATATAGTCAATTCAGTTCAACCTGACCATGAAAAAATGAGCGTAATGTCACTTTAATGAATGCTAAATGGAAAGGTCTTACATCTGATATATAGAGGATATTAGAGGATATTGAATTAATGTAAATTTAATACCAAATTTATTGGAGGATTTGAATAAAGTTATATTACGCGAGCCTCTGCCAAGCGTAATACAGGTTGAATATAATTAGTATTAAGTTAACACGAATATAATATTCTATTTTTTACTTATCTAAAAAAGAAAGGTTACAACCAAAAGTCATATTTCATTGATGTTCGTGAAGTACGCGGGCTAACGGGCTGACAGTCTGGCGGGCTAATAGTGTGAACTGGGCGGGCTAGCAGTCTAGCGGGCTAACATTGTGAAGTGGGCGGGCTAGCAGTCTAGCGGACTAACAGTGTGAACTGGGCGGGATGGCAGTCTAGCGGGCTAACAGTGTGAACTGAGCGGGCTAGCAGTCTAGCGGGCTAACAGTGTGAACTGGGCGGGCTGGCGGGCCAGCGGGCTAAAATCTAAAACTTTATTGATTGAACATAAAAATGTTATGATACATTACCTGGCAGTGTGAATATAACTGGGCGGGCTAACAGTGTAGCGGGATAGCAGTGTGAACTGGGCCAGCGGGCTAAAATCTAAAACTTTATTGATTGAACATTAAAACCTCATGATACATTTCTTAGCAGTGTGAATTAGACGGGCTGACAGTGTAGCGGGCTAGCAGTGTGAACTGGGCGGGCTGGCGGGCCAACGGGCTAAAATCTAAAACTTTATTGATTGAACATAAAAACGTTAAGATACATTACCTGGCAGTGTGAAGTGGGCGGGCTAACAGTGTAGCGGGCTAGCAGTGTGAACTGGGCGGGCTGGCGGGCCAGCGGGCTAAAATCTAAAACTTTATTGACTGAACATAAAAACCTTATAATACATACCCTGGCAGTGTGAAGTGGGCGGGCTAGCAGTGTAGCGGGCTAGCAGTGTGAACTGGGCGGGCTGGCGGGCCAGCGGGCTAAAAATCTAAAACTTTATTGATTCAACATTAAAACCTCGTGATACATTTCCTAACAGTGAGAATAGGACGGGCTGATAGTGTAGCGGGCTAGCAGTGTGAACTGGGCGGGCTGGCGGGCCAGCGGGCTAAAATCTAAAACTTTATTGATTGAACATAAAAATGTTATGATACATTTCCTAGCAGTGTGAATTGGACGGGCTGACAGTGTAGCGGGCTAGCAGTGTGAACTGGGCGGGCTGGCGGGCCAGCGGGCTAAAATCTAAAACTTTATTGATTGAACATAAAAATGTTATGATACATTTCCTAGCAGTGTGAATTGGACGGGCTGACAGTGTAGCGGGCTAGCAGTGTGAACTGGGCGGGCTGGCGGGCCAGCGGGCTAAAATCTAAAACTTTATTGATTGAACATAAAAACGTTATGATACATTACCTGGCAGTGCGAAGTGGGCGGGCTAGCAGTGTAACGGGCTAGCAGTGTGAACTGGGCGGGCTGGACGGCCAGCGGGATAAAATCTAAAACTTTATTGATTGAACATTAAAACCTCATGATACATTTCCTAGCAGTGTGAAATGGACGGGCTGACAGTGTAGCGGGCTAGCAGTGTGAACTGGGCGGGCTGGCGGGCCAGCGGGCTAAAATCTAAAAACTTTATTGATTGAACATTAAAACCTCATGATACATTTCTTAGCAGTGTGAATTAGACGGGCTGACAGTGTAGCGGGCTAGCAGTGTGAACTGGGCGGGCTGGCGGGCCAACGGGCTAAAATCTAAAACTTTATTGATTGAACATAAAAACGTTACGATACATTACCTGGCAGTGTGAAGTGGGCGGGCTAACAGTGTAGCGGGCTAGCAGTGTGAGCTGGGCGGGCTGGCGGGCCAGCGGGCTAAAATCTAAAACTTTATTGATTGAACATTAAAACCTCATGATACATTTCTTAGCAGTGTGAATTAGACGGGCTGACAGTGTAGCGGCTAGCAGTGTGAACTGGGCGGGTCGGCGGGCCAGCGGGCTAAAATCTAAAACTTTATTGATTGAACATAAAAACGTTATGATACATTTCCTAGCAGTGTGAATTGGACAGGCTGACAGTGTAGCGGGCTAGCAGTGTGAACTGGGCGGGCTGGCGGGCCAACGGGCTAAAATCTAAAACTTTATTGATTGAACATAAAAACGTTATGATACATTTCCTAGCAGTGTGAAGTTGGCGGGCTAGCAGTGTGAACTGGGCGGGCTGGCGGGCCATCGGGCTAAAATCTAAAACTTTATTGATTGAACATAAAAACGTTATGATACATTACCTGGCAGTGTGAAGTAGGCGGGCTAACAGTGTAGCGGACTAGCAGTGTGACCTGGGCGGGCTTGCGGGCTAAACTTTAATACTTAATTGTATCAACATGAAAACCTGATGATATATATTTCTTAGAAGTGTGACAATATGAAAACCTCATGATACATTTCTAAGAAGTGTGAAGTGGGAGGGCTGGCGTGTTCATGATTCATTAACTGAAGTCGGCGTTTTTTCATCATGGCAAAGAAACAGGCACAGTTATGGACTTTCAAAAGGATTTAAACCAAAACCTTTGTACTCGAGCCAACTTCTGGCGAACTGGTTAATATACCGGACTCTCAGTCCAGGGGCAGATATTTTTCTGGGGTCACTCCTGTCAAATATTCCGTATTAAATTGAAACCATGGTCTCAACCAACCAGGGATGGTTATGGAACTGGCATCTTTTGTTTTAATAGCAAAATCTAGACATTTTTAAAACTCCTAATCCCGGCAGGCTGAAACAAACTACGGACATTTACACTTAATTTAAGTGCTTTGACCGAGTATACTCAGCCTTGGCGAACATCGTAGATCCACATCAGTCGGTGCGCATTCGCGCCGTCTGCCAAGAATCTACACTGTTTACTGCCCAACCACTGAGTATGATTCTAGTGTCCAGGCACCGAACATTGTGGAACCGGCTCTTGTTGGCGCCTATTGATATAACTCAAAAACGAGAACGGTGGCCCCAAATTCTTTTTTGCTTAAAATGTTTCTGTTTTCATATTTTAACAACATGCCAAGTTTAAAGAAATTCTATTGAACAGTTTTAATTTTGCCTATATGCCTATATGAAAACTCCCGAAAACGTCATAAAGGGTTAAAAAATAAAATATCAACCATAAGAGTTTTTGTCGTCTTTTTATTAATAAAAAGTTTCTGCGCCGATGGCAACAGTTGCTTCTCTAGCTGTGATCAAAATTCTGATTTTCATTTTTTCAATACGGGCGTTGACAAGAAAATACAAGAAAATGCGAGTTTGTTATCGTATTATATTTTCAATTTGATAGAACTTATGCTGCGCTTCGCGTGGCTTGCAATAAGTTCCATAAAATTAAAAAAATAAACAATAACCTATACTTATAACAATCTCAAATATTATGCAAAAGTTATTTTTCAAAAAATATTAAGAAATGTCAAGGAACAGTATTTGTGATTAATAAACCTTTCGAAAATTTCGAAATTTTTCACGAGCTTATGCATTCTTACTGACAACATGCAACATAAAAATATTTCTGAATACATACACAAGCCAACAAAGTTTATGTATCGTGGATGTGCATAATACATTAGTTCAAACGAATGAACAAACATGAAAATCAATACATGATAAAACGTTAGATAATTTTCAAAAATATAAAAATGAATGACAATTGTTGAATAAATTTTGTCAAACATATTGCAAATTGTCCATTTATATACTGAAAGTAACTTAGCGTTTCCTGCTATGGTAATTCTTTGTTGTTCTTAGGTGTGGGCCTTAAAATGATTTTAGATTTTCGAGAAAAAAAAACAACAACATAATTTAAACAAGAAAGCAATAATACATTCAAATCAAGATAACTTGATCAAATTTGCCATGCATATAGATTAATATACATTGAATGAAAATATTGTATGCATGATTACAACATATGAGAGAGACACATAAACTAAATGTATTTATTAGAAACAAAGATATCCCTCATTCTGATATAACTAGCATTAGACAACTGTCATTCATTTCTGGATGACACTCGAATAGACATTAGTTAAAATAAGAAATTACTTGCCCATAAAGGTTAAAAGCTATAAAACATGCATATGTGCTACAAAATCAAATATTTTCAACCTATAGGTAAACGATGATATTTATCAATTACAGATAATACCGAAAATATAAGGTTAAAAAATAAGTTTTTAAAAGTAAAACATTATGTTATACAGTTAAATTGTCCAATAAAATTATGCAGAGAAGTTGTTGAAAATGATGTTAATAGTGTCATATAGCTTCTGTTTCAAAATCACATTATCATTACAGTTTGGAAACAAACAAAAATTGAAACAAAATGACAATATCCGGATTAAGTGCTAACGAAAGAGCTAGGTTCACTAACTACTAAAAATGGCCCCCCAAAAAATCGAAAATAAAATCTAAGGAAAGACTTTTTTGTGTTATGTTTTAAATTAACAACATTAATGCATCTTAAAAATCATTTTTCTTTTTTAAAAATCGTTGTATAGGTAATAATAATGTACCGTTGTTAGGACCCTATTCTGGCAAAAATAGCAACAATTCATAAAAATCTGGTGTTATTTTTTATTTTCTCAATATGAGCGCACGTTTGTTCCACCTTTAAACTTACTTTGAATAATTTGTAATTCTATTGTCCTTCAATAAATCATCGTTAGCTTGTGGAACATGCATGCGCTCACAGTATAAAATAAGAAAATTTATGCCGTCGCCCACCCCCGGGATTATAATAAAAGGGGACCTATCGTCTTAAAAATCATCGTTATAATCTTTTTTGATAACAAATTACACATAAATAAGTAAAGTGTGAAAGAAAACTTGTAAATAAGTTATTACAAAGTAGATCTATTTACAAAACGACAACATCATGAAATACGATAATCGCTCATTTATTCGACATCACTGGACGAACTAAAGTGGGTACGAAACACAGCGTCGCTATTGTAATCAACTCGATATAGACACCAACATAAAGTGCAATTCCAGGTATTTATTTTCCCCTAATAAAAAAAAAACATCTTGCAGAACCATATTTTATAACATTTATGCAATACAGACTACCTATTGGTATTTATTTATACTCTACTGTATGTAAATAATCAGTTTCAAATAAAAATATTGACTGTCAGGTACAGCAAAAATGAACATGAGTTCAATCCTGGATCTACGCAACGAAATGAAATTAATGATGCATAATTTCGGATCACGTTAAGTGTATTATGTGATATGGTAAAACATAAAAGAAAAGAGTGCAGGCTTTTTGTTTAATATTTAAATCTATCGAAATGTAGTAAATATCTATCGGCTGCTGTCAAAATTTATTTGTACTACTTTATATATACATGTAGATACATATACTTCCATTGCTATCAACACTGTCTGTTATAGTACAATGGAATAGTCTGTGGAGTTCCATGCAGGAGATCATGGTTCGAAACTAACTCAAGCCACATTTTTTTGTTTTGCTTTTTTTTTCATTATTATTATTTCAATTGCTTCAGATTTAAAAAGGGAACTTTGTTTTAACTGTCGGACAAAAACAGATAATAATTTTTTCTTCTATGAAGCTAAGTCCAATAGATTATAAACAAAATTAGTTCATTGAAATAAAGTCATACATAACTTTCATTTCACTTGAATCATATTTATTTTAATGAAAACTGCTCATAATATTTGTTTCAGAATGTTCAAACATTTTGAATGCATTGTTTGTAAAAAAAGAATAAAACCTTCTTGAAGACACCCATTCCTGAAGGCTAAAAAGTTGCTGAAAATGATTCTTACAACTGATCAGAAGACATAGGAAACATGCCAAGATGCCCGAATGAATGTCGAAGGGGCAGAGCAACTAGAATCTGATGACGCCAATGAAAGTCGCTTAGTAACCAAGGTAAGATGTTGACTAGTACATATACTTGTAAATGTATTATTTTACACATAATGACATTATCTTTAACATACACAAAATTATATTAACGTGCCTGCATTTGCATTTGAAATTAGAAAAAAAAGTGATTTTGATTTGGTTAATACCAGAGCTTTAACCCCAGTATGTAAGTGACTATAACCTTACACATACTTAGCAATGAATGTAAAGGAACGGGGTTTGAATCCACTTGCTCACACTTCTTTTATAGTATTACATATATTGATAATACACATATTTCGCCGTAGAGTTACCATCATAGTTGTACTTTTAAATCATTTATTGTAAATCAATAAATATTTGAATAATGTAATAACGGCAACATTTTAGTGAACATACACAACAGAAAATGAAAACAAAAACTTCTTTTATCTTAGTAACGGTGTTCTTTATTTTCAGATTCGATGGGTTGTTGAGTCAGGAAATGCTCGTTTAAAGCGTTTTAAGAACTTGGATCATATTATGCAAAACAGTCAAATCTTATATATTAGCGATTTTGTTCGGATTGTATGTGCTATTTCAAACAAGTACTTCCCACCTCTCAGTAGCATAGACCAATCCGAAATTGATGTTGCTGCAAAAAGGGTCAGGCTACTAGAGAGGGAAAACGAGCTGCAGAAAATGATAGATAAGACTGAACTAGATAAAAAAACAGACTATATACTCTTAGGCACTTTTTCCATTTTGACATATAGTACAGTTCTGGCGAATAAGTTTTGTGTATCGTGTATCGAAGTCAAAATACAACTGTGTTTACATTTCGCTGCCTTCGTTTCTTAATTATCAATATTTTTACATTAAAACGCCATTTTCGTTATGTGAAAAGCATCATACGTTTTCTTAATCAATTATTACTAAACTATAAAACATACATTTTCTCTTTCTACATAAGAAAAATCTATCCGTTTATAAGTCATAATGTGCCTTTAAATGACATTTTATAACATTTTCAATCACGATGTTATTTAAGTACCTAAGGACGTTTTCTATTTATTGTACATGTTCTTAGTTTACTTTCCGAAGTTGAAGCGCATTTAATCCTACATAACTGATATAAAAATGTTATTTTATAGTCAACACTGATTTATCCCAAAACCCCATATGTGTTTTTAATGGGAAAACAAAGCCCCACATTTTAAAAAAAATAATGGGTTTGGGTTAAAGTTTTAAAAACCCAGACAGTAGATTTTATTTTGGGTTTTTGTGCTTTATATTAAAATTGCTTTTCGTGGGGGTTTTTCCTTTCGAAAAGGAAAGTCAATTTGCGGGAAAAAAAAATTTACGGGGGGTTCTTTACTGGAGTGTAATTTATTTAGATGCCGCCAAATGTTTGAGATTACGGAAAAGATCGAGCGAGACGGACCCCTTTGTTGGCGTCTATTACAAAGCATATTTATTACACAGGACTTTGTGACTTTTGCACTAAAAAAAGTGAAAAAAGTTTTTTTAAGGGTGGGAGTTTTTTTATAAATTACTATTTTGCTACCGTTAACATAAGGAAATAACTTGTTTTTATTAACAACAAACATTTAAATATTTTTCGGGATGATTATTTGTTACATGAACTGTATCTAAGTATATGTTAGTGTTCATCCGTGCTGTTCTACAGAAATTAGAAACTTCGACGGGAGCGAGAACAGCACGGACGAATACTAACATATTTAGTGTCAAACTTTATTTGGCCTCGTTATCATTCACTTTATTACGTCACTATGCGGTTTTATGAAGTACTATGAAAATAGAAGTCGACTGTGGACGTAATTCGATATAGTATCGACTTTTGTACTTCTATGAAAATTAACGCAAATAATTTTTAAGACATACAGCGTTTTCATTGGATGACACTATGGAGTGAGTTTCAGTTTACAGAAAATGACATACAAACACGACTCGTTATATAAATGAACTGATTCTTTCTTATTGTTATATTCTTTTAATTTTTCAATTAAGTATTTCCAAGGATCTGTTTCATTTATTAGTTTGAAATGAAGCTGCCAAATTAAGATTTTCATAAGTATGTTTCAAGCGATATCACAAAACTTTTCATACAAAAAAATACATGTAACATTATTTTCAGAAATGCATAACAATAGATTTATAATATTAATTTTAGAATGAGTATCATAATTTTAAGTTCAAGAAGGTAAAGATACCAATAATACATTATTGTACTTTCCCTTTTTAGAAATTAAAATCACATTTTTTTATTATATTGTTTACACCATGTTTGTATCATACAGATTTTCTGAATGAGTTGTTTGATACATGCGCTTCATATTCGTTATTTAATAGTTTGTAGACATGGTACATTCATAAATAAAGTATTTATTTACTATTCCTGGTATCGTTTTTTAAATCTTTTATCAATCCATCTGAGGTAGATTTAACAAAACTTAAGATTTCACAAGAGCATAACTTCGAGATAATATATAAAAACATTTGAATTATATTCTTTTCAAACAAAACAGATTTTAAAACACAAATGCCAATTTGTCCGAATTTTTTCTATCCGAAAACTGGTTTATTGTCAACAAATGTTTTATTCTTAGCTACACTGCATACATGTTGCTGCATCTTAATTATTAAGTGGTGTTAAATTAAATCTAAATAAATAGGAAACAAATAAAATAAATTTCATTATTTTGCGAGATCAATAAGTGCCGGTAATTGGATGAACAGGTGCTCCAATTAAGAGACAACAAGTGACGTCATCGTTACGTATTTATGATCAAGAATGTTAATTTTATCAATAAGACATATTTAACTATCATTAGAGGGATTTTCATCAATTTCTGAAGTTGTGCCATTTTCAGTGCTTGGTGAACCTAGCTCTTTGTAGTTCAATAATAAAACTCGAATTTACACAGTACAACGTAAAAAGATACAATTGCTGATGTCGTTATGATGTCGTTTCAAGAAAACTATTCAAATTCTAATTTATATTCAATAACGTTTAAACGAAAGAACGAAAGATGGTTCCCAAAAAATTATTTAAAACTAGACTGTGTCCTCAGGACACTGATGCTCCCACTGCTGCAACAACAGGTGTAACAAACCTTTGCATCAGGTATTAAGAACAAGTGGTGATCATGACTAGTACATGAGGAGTAAGTGCTATAAAATTTTATGACTAACATAAAGAAAAGGTATTGACTCTGGAGAAATGCTTGATAGAAAAATTCCTTTACAACAATGTACACATAATGTCTAGTCATCTGTGCAAGTTTATTAGAAATCAGCCAAGTAGAAAATGTGAAGTTGATGCCACAAAATGTTATGGCATAAAAATGTTATGAGGGGCAATAACAAAAGGCCATAAGTCTGGTAAAAATGGCATCAGGAAAAAAAAATATTTTCTTTACAATCATCTATAAATCCTGCTTGATCCTCTGTATAAGTTTAAAAGAAATCGGTCAGGGAGTTAATGAAGAGCTGATGCCACAAGATTTTATTACTGAACTTATCAAAGGGCCATAACTGTGATGAAAATGGTCGCAGGAAAAAATATTTTCTTAACAAGAGCCATGTTAGCATGACTATCCCCCGCCAAATGTGTTTGCTCATTGTAAGTATGTATATGTAGTAGAGCAAAATAATTCAATTTAAAGAGGTATTTTGGTAATGAAAACTGATGGGTGAAGTGATTACAGATTTGAAACCTATGTGAATACTGATGGCTGAAAATAACAAAGGGCAATAACTCAAAAATTATGCAGGTAGAGTTATCATTCTTGTGTGCTGCACTCATCCTCTATGAGATATATCCACCTATGAAGTACATAATACTGCCTATACCCTTCTCACCGTTTTTCGTAAATTTGAGTTTTCGTTTTCCTGGATCAATGTTACGCACGTGCGTAGGTGCGTAACGCTAGCTACGCCCCTGCCTTTGATTGGGTTATAATTCAATGTATCTATTGAAACCAGAGGTGTTAATAGTCTTACCACATTTCAGAAACTTTTGCATACGATTTGTATTGAGCGATACTTAGCGACTTGTATTTTACTCGCAAAATAAATCTATAAAATATCACACAGCAATTGCTCCATGAAGTACTGAAACCAAAACTGTTATACTTCAAGCCCAGCCAATTGCATGTAAAATCCCCACATAGTGAGGAAACTCTGATGATACATCTGTCGGTATAAGTATGCCGTCGCTTTGTGGTTTTTCACAATTTGACATTCGTAATATAGTGCAGGAAGTACAGAAGATGGCCCATTTCAGAAGCATACCTATATCTTTTATGTGTCAGGTGTAATGCACCATTACACGGGACCTCGCTTTAAAGTCCCATCCGAAAGACTGTAGTTGGTAATGTTAGGGAGGAGCGGGGGATCGAACTCAAACCCCTTGATTATATATACAAAATTAATGTATGTATTTAACCACCAGACCACAGATCCGCTTCTTAATAAATCGCCAGATTCCTAGATGTCCTTATGCTTATGGACAAGCTTCTGTCATTGCACGAAGTATACACCTATGTATGTACCTCTGGTGCATCTTCTGCTTCACTACATGAGGTTCTACATTTGACTGCCCTACTACTAAAATCTTATGTTGTAGTGTTTTTTTTTTCTGTTTCAGTTAAGATCGTTTTTTCTGTATACCATGCATCACTTAAATATCAATACGGATTTAAAACCATTTAGTGTACTCTCAAGGATCGTGTATACTATATGAAACAAGCATTGTTAGCCCGCCGAGTTCACACTGCTAACAAATGCATCATAACGCTTTAGTGTTAAAATAATTAAGTATGGAATTTAGACCACTAGACTGCTAGCACGCTACACTGTTAGCTCACCGAGCTTATACTGCTAGAAAATGTATCATAAGGTTTTTATGTTGATTCAATTAAGTTTAAAGTTTAGCCCGCTGGCCCGCCAGCCCGCCCAGTTCACACTGCTAGCCCGCTACACTGTTAGCCCGCCCACTTCACACTGCTAGGAAATGAATCAAGAGGTTTTAATGTTGATTCAATTAAGTTTTAAAGTTTAGCCCGCTGGCCCGCCAGCCCGCCCAGTTCACACTGCTACCCCGCTACATTGTCAGCCCGCCCACTTCACACTGCTAGGAAATGAATCAAGAGGTTTTAATGTTGATTCAATTAAGTTTTAAAGTTTAGCCCGCTGGCCCGCCAGCCCGCCCAGTTCACACTGCTAGCCCGCCACACTGTTAGCCCGTCCATTTCACACTGCCAGGTAATGTATCATAACGTTTTCATATTCATTCAGTAAAGTTTTAGAGTTTAGCCCGCTGGCCCGCCAGCCCGCCCAGTTCACACTGCTATCCCGCTACACTGTTAGCCCTCCCAGTTCACACTGCTAGGAAATGTATCATGGTGTTTTAATGTTGATTCAATTAAGTACGCTAGTTAAGCTTAGCTTAAGTTTAGCACGCTGGCCCGCCAGCCTGCCCAGTTTACACTGCAAGCCCGCTACACTGTTAGCCCGCCCAGTTCACACTGCTAGGAATTGAATCATGTGGCTTTTATGTAGATTCAATTAAGTATTAAAGTCAATCCCGCTGGCCCGCCAGCCCATCCAGTTCACACTGCTAGCCCGCTACACTGTTAGCCCGCCCACTTCACACTGCCCGGTAATGTATTATAACGTTCTCATGTTCAATTACATGTAGTTAAGTTTTAGATTTTAGCCTACTTGCCCGCCAGCCCGTCCAGTTCACACTGCCAGCCCGCTTAACTATAAGCCCGCCCACTTCACACTGATAGGAAATGTATCATGTGTTTTTAATGTGATTCAATTAAATATTAAAGTTTTGCCCGCTGGCCCGCCAGCCCACCCAGTTCACACTGCCAACCCGCTACACTGTTAGCCCGCCCATTTCACACTGCCAGGTAATGTATCATAACGTTTTCATGTTGAATCAGTGAAGTTTTAGAGTTTAACCCGCTGGCCCGCCAGCCCGCCCAGTTCACACTGCTAGCCCGCTACACTGTCAGCCCGCCCACTTCACACTGCTAGGAAATGTATCATGAGGTTTTAATGTTGATTCAATTAAGTATTAAAGTTTAGCCCGCTAGCCCGCCCAGTTCACACTGTTAGCCCGCTACACTGTTAGCCCGCCCACTTCACACTGCCCGGTAATGTATTATAACGTTTTTATGTTCAATCAATAAAGTTTTAGATTTTAACCCGTTGGCCCGCCAGCCCGCCCAGTTCACACTGCTAGCCCGCTACACTGTCAGCCCGTACAATTCACACTGTTAGGAAATGTATCATGGGGTTTTAATGTTGAATCAATAAAGTTTTAGATTTTAGCCCGCTGTCCCGCCAGCCCGTCCAGTTCACACTGCTAGCCCGCTACACTGTTAGCCCGCCCACTTCACACTGCCAGGTAATGTATCATAACGTTTTTATGTTCAATCAATAAAGTTTTAGATTTTAGCCCGCTGGCCCGCCAGCCCGCCCAGTTCACACTGCTAGCCCGCTTCACTGTTAGCCCGCCCACTTCACACTGCCAGGTAATGTATCATAACGTTTTCCTGTTCATTCAATTAAGTTTTAAAGTTTAGCCCGCTGGCCCGCAAGCCCGCTCAGTTCACATTGCTAGCCCGCTACACTGTTAGCCCGCCCACTTCACACTGCCAGGTAATGTATCATAACGTTTTCATGTTGAATCAGTGAAGTTTTAGAGTTTAACCCGCTGGCCCGCCAGCCCGCCCAGTTCACACTGCTAGCCCGCTACACTGTCAGCCCGCCCACTTCACACTGCTAGGAAATGTATCATGAGGTTTTAATGTTGATTCAATTAAGTATTAAAGTTTAGCCCGCTAGCCCGCCCAGTTCACACTGTTAGCCCGCTACACTGTTAGCCCGCCCACTTCACACTGCCAGGTAATTTATCATAACGTTTTTATGTTCAATCAATAAAGTTTTAGATTTTAACCCGTTGGCCCGCCAGCCCGCCCAGTTCACACTGCTAGCCCGCTACACTGTCAGCCCGTCCAATTCACACTGCTAGGAAATGTATCATGAGGTTTTAATGTTCAATCAATAAAGTTTTAGATTTTAGCCCGCTGGCCCGCCAGCCCGCCCAGTTCACACTGCTAGCCCCGCTACACTGTCAAGAGTCCTATTCACACTGTTAGGAAATGTATCATGAGGTTTTAATGTTGAATCAATAAAGTTTTAGATTTTAGCCCGCTGGCCCGCCAGCCCGTCCAGTTCACACTGCTAGCCCGCTACACTGTTAGCCCCGCCCACTTCACACTGCCAGGTAATGTATCATAACGTTTTTATGTTCAATCAATAAAGTTTTAGATTTTAGCCCGCTGGCCCGCCAGCCCGCCCAGTTCACACTGCTAGCCCGCTTCACTGTTAGCCCGCCCACTTCACACTGCCAGGTAATGTATCATAACATTTTTATGTTCAATCAATAAAGTTTTTAGATTTTAGCCCGCTGGCCCGCCAGCCCGCCCAGTTCACACTGCTAGCCCGCTACACTGCTAGCCCGCCCACTTCACACTGCCAGGTAATGTATCATAACATTTTTTATGTTCAATCAATAAAGTTTTAGATTTTAGCCCGCTGGCCCGCCAGCCCGCCCAGTTCACACTGCTATCCCGCTACACTGTTAGCCCGCCCACTTCACACTGCCAGGTAATGTATCATAACATTTTTATGTTCAATCACTAAAGTTTTAGATCTTAGCCCGCTGGCCCGCCAGCCCGCCCAGTTCACACTGCTATCCCGCTACACTGCTAGCCCGCCTACTTCACACTGCCAGGTAATGTATCATAACATTTTTATGTTCAATCAATAAAGTTTTAGATTTTAGCCCGCTGGCCCGCCAGCCCGCCCAGTTCACACTGCCATTCCGCTAGACTGCTAGCCTGCCCAGTTCACACTGTTAGCCCGCTAGACTGCTAGCCCACCCAGTTCACACTGTTAGCCCGCTAGACTGCTAGCCCGCCCAGTTCACACTGTTAGCCGCGCTAGACTGCTAGCCCGCCCAGTTCACACTGTTAGCCCGCTAGGCTGCTAGCCCGCCCAGTGCACACTGTTAGCCCGCTAGACTGCTAGCCCGCTCAGTTCATACTGTTAGACCGCTAGACTGCTAGCCCGCCCACTTCACACTGTTAGCCCGCTAGACTGCTAGCCCGCCCAGTTCACACTGTTAGCCCGCCAGACTGTCAGCCCGTTAGCCCGCGTACTTCACGGACATATTTCATTGATGTGTCTGTATCTTGTAACGCTGACGTTTTAACACTTTTTATATAATGCAAAATAATGACGTGACGTTGGTGATTTCAAGAAAATCTATGATTAGATATTTCAAGTGAATTAATGACGAGTTAAGTTTTACATTTATTTCACTTTTAATAATTTTTATTTCGCTTGAAAAATTATAGAGTGAAATAAATTAAACAAACACAGTTTTATAACCGTTTCCAAAATTCGTTATTCTATACACATAATATTTAACGACAGTTTTTTTTCCATACCACTGGAACGTAAAGAACGTTTCTATTGGAAACTCTGAGGCGAAAACAAATTTAACCACCAAACATAAAGTCCAACATTATAATAATAATTATATTTTTCTTGAAAAGTAGTCCAGCAAACAGGTGCCCATTCATGCATACCACGCGATCAAGTGCCGTAGATCAGTAAAATTATACGGCACCTTGTTATCGGGCCGAAATTGATACAAGTGTCAGGATAACAACTACACCGTTGTAATAACATTTTGTTGTATCGTCATATATTTGCGTTATATAAAAAACATGAGCGTTCATTATTTTATTTTAACTACTTCAATATTAAATGGTTGAAACTCTTGTTTCTGTACAGTTGATTCCCTAATACACGTTGTCCACTAGAATCAAGAAGCAAGTTTTATTTTCTTCTTATTATTATTTTTCATACAGTTTCTTTATATTTCCAGAAAAAATACGCTTTAGTGTTATCATAAAAGCAGGCGATCATAAAAAACATAATTTAACTTAACAGCTACCTGTTTTGATGACGTAAAATGTGTCGACATTCTTTCAGTTATTGCACGTGCTCGTTGTTAGCGGGCCAATTGCGATTATGAGTTTCGGCCGCGGTTCGCCAACTCATAATTTGTCACGTGACACTCATAATCACTTAAAATCATAGGCAATTTTATGACTATATAAAGTAACCAATTTTATAATTGAACTAGTAGTTTTATTAACAGGAGTAAGAGAATCAATTTGAATCAGAAAAATATCAACTCAACGTATCTGAAAACCGTTTAAAAGAATTGTTATCGGAAATGACACGTATGTAGGTTTTAACTAAACGGCATACCATGCTTACATGATTAATTCAAATAAAAACTGCATAAAAATGTTTATTGAATATGCACCAAAAGAATGTATCTTTTTAAAGTCCATTTAGAAGTACATTTTAAGTTAATTTGAACCACCCTCGAGTCCGCATTTTGGAATTTCAAATTAGAAAATATTTTCGAAAGAAGACAAAAACTGACACCATGGTACAACTCTTTGTTTAGAATGATGGTTGCATTTGAACGGGACATATGTATATTATCTGTCTGACGTAAAAAACTACATTTTTATTTTAAAAAATCCAACCAAACATTTACAAATGAGCCGTGTTATGACAAAACTAACATAATGGGTTTGCGACCAGCATGGACCCAGACCAGCCTGCGCATCCGTGCAGACTGATCAGGATCCATTCTGTTCGCTATCAGTTTCTCTACTTGTAATAGGGTTTGTAAGCGAACAGCATGGATCCTGATTAGACTGCGCGGATGCGCAGGCTGGTCTGAATCCATGCTGATCGCAAACCCATAATGTTGGTTTTGTCATGGCACGGCTCAAATATTTTACAAATTTTACAAGTTTACCCATCCCCATTTAAGTTAATGTTCATTTTAATTTTCGCTTACCAGTTTCGTATTCCTTGCAACCATTGACATGCATGAAATCTGAAATAATAATAAGATTCAATCGAGGCGAATCTACACTTTATTCCTTTCAAACTTAGAGCAAAAACACATTTTTCTGAATTAAAATTAAAATCATAGAAGAATTAATTCGAAAAAGTGTGGGAATATACAAATGTGTTTTTTATGATCGAGTGAAATCAATAAGGAAAATATGAATAAACAAAGTATAAATACACACCCCAATTAAAGATTGCTTCCGAAACTGTGCCCATCATTGAAACATTGGTGATAGAGTCTGTCGCTTGAATTCGTATTACACTGTCCAGTGCGGAACCTTGAACACATTCGTCTTCGTTGTGATAGCCAGTTCCAAGACAAAACATACTATTTACTTGCCGGAACCAGAAAAACGACATGTCTGATGTACAGCTGATACCTGCGTCTTTGTTGAAACTAAAATATATTGAATGTTTAATTTGATTTCACTGACTTCTTAGATTGTAAATGTACAAGCGAATGAATTTAAAAAGAAATCCATCAAAAAATCAAGGTGACATGACAAAAAAGAGCATTGGAATTTCATTCTCACGAAATGCGTCAAAAATGCAACGGACGGATTAAACAACGAACAAACAAACAAACAAACAAACAAACAAAAAATGTTATATTGGCTTATGAAATAATAACACTTTTTACTTTTCGAAAATTGTTCTGTTTCAAGATATTTTTAAGGTTACATCAATCGATAAAAACAAATACCGGATTAAACCCATATAAAATAGATTAAAACTAAAAACTGAAAATGTGTTCACAGGACACGGATGCCCAAATATTTCACTGTTTTGTCAGTCTACTGACGTACAACAGGACAGTATGACAGACAGACAGACAAAGAAATTCCCTTACCCCTACATGGTTGGGGCATAAAAGTTATATCCAAGTTTCCAATATTGAGCTGTTAGAATTTTAAACATCAATTTTATATCCTAAAGTATGCTTGAACAAACAAAGCCAAGCAAAACTCCAGATGCACATCTACCCATACTGACCAACATTCCTGTAAAGTTTCATTACTCATAGTCAAACATTTTTGTGTAAAGCACGACACAAATTGAAAGTTTTACTTAAATCAAAAGCAATAACTCTACAAATACTGACTCAATCAATAAGCAAACCCAAGGTGCACAATTACACATTCTGACCGAAATTACTGTAAACTTCAAGACTCAAATCGAATCCTGTTTGAGCCACAGGCGACTTAATTGAAAATTCCAAATTTTTACTGTCAAGGGCAAGTACTCTTACAAAAACTGGATTAATCAACACGCGAATCCCCGGTGTTGCACAACTTCATGCTGATCAACATCCCTGTAAACTTTGTTGACTTAGGCTCGAGCACCATCAGAGCTGTCACACAACATTTTGGAATGGAGGCACGCACGCACAAACTGAGACAAGGGCAAATCTAAATGCCACCTTCCCTCTCGTGGGGTATAAGTATGGTATAGGCGGGTATATATTTTTTAAATGCTTAAAGTTGTATAAACGGTTACAACTATTACCTTAAACACATAACTTTTTATCAGTTTCAAACATATAAACTATTAACAAATTACAGTTAACATTTATGCACACATCAAAACGCTGCATTTTTTAGGGTAAACCATACTTCGTTTCCATACTTTTCCTTTGTAGAACTTGTATTTTTATTGTTTGATCGATAAAAGAAAACGAACATAAACAAAAATGGTTTATGGTCGTTATCATTCGTTTTATATACATGTAATATATAATTTAACTAGAGATTTCTATTTGCACCAATCGAATATTTCTGTACCTTTTCGTTAATTATTTTCATATCGATATCTTATCGTTGATGTTCTAGACATTATTAATATCGAATAGTTTCTCTTTGAATGTTAAAATTCATTCAGGGTTACTGAATATATAAATAAACAATCAGTTGTTGCTACACCAGTAGACATAATATTATGCATTATGCAAGTGGTAAAAGTTATATGAAAGTTAATGTGTTGTACTTTTAGATAATGGCTATTGACTATTTTTAATTACTTGTTTAAAGAAGACCTGTCCCCGGACAGCGCGCTAAAAACTTAGTAGAAAAGGGGGAATTATTCTGCAATCATGCTTGACAGACTTATCTACCATGATAGTAAATATTTTAGGTTTAGATGTGAATGTGTTAAAATGTAGATATTTTGAGTAAAAGGGATTTTCATGATAACCTCCCCCTAAGAAATGCACTTAATTGTAATTGATCAAGTACTTAATGATTAAAGTGAATATGTTTGATATTTTTGGGAAATGTACAATCCCAAAAAGGTTAACCTTGAATCTCATATTCATAAAATACCATTCCTTTGCAAAATTAAAATTTAATTAATTACAAAGAATTGGTCTTGACAATAGCTCCATTTTTTCTTCAAAAAGTGAAGTTTAAAATGGTTTTATTCTGACAACACGACACTTTCAACCGTTAAGATAAATAAATAAATAAATGAATAATAATAAAGAAATAGAGAAAAAAGTGATAATAAGAACAAACATTATAACGGTATAACCTGTCTTCAGTTGAATTTTTATCAAGAATTTCACAGGAAGTTTCGCATGAGGCTATCTGTATTCCTTCATTGCTAACTAGTGCATCTATCGTAGTAGACAAGCCCATGAATCGCAAAATTGCAGACCCGCAAACCTGAACTCTAAGATGAAGCGCATGCTCTGAATAGTTTTTCAAGTCTAGGTGATAAGGAAGGTTTGGTGCCGTTGTGTTTTTGCCACCTTCTGTATAAATATAAGATAACGAAATGAACAATGATTGTTGCTAGAGCTTTAAGTTTCTTTTTAAACTTTTAAGAATATCATTGCAAGAATATGAAGATAAATTTTCAACAAAATACATGGACATACTTATACACATATAGTGTTCATTTCAATCATCAAGTAGCAAAAGTGTTCATTGGTTTATTATTTACTCTTTTTTGTATGTCTTTGTTGGTATAAGTAATGTTAAATGAGAAGAATGTAACAATGGGATTATGTACGGTTTAAATATATCAGCAATGTACAGACCAAATGAAGAAATTGAAAGAATTAATTAAAGTTATTTAATTTTGTCTAGAGTTATGTCGGATAATTGTTTGACTACTATTGTAAGGAATTCATCATTAACCAAGAATTTAGACTTTAGCGCGAGTAATTTTTCCAACTTTCGTTGTCGAAAATGTTGATCACAATTAAAGTCAAAACTTTGACTTATCAAAACTGTGATGAAATGATTGATAACTAAAGTAATGTAAGTTTCCTTCTTGGGTCTGATGTTTAAGTCATCCGGGGAAACATGAACACTATACATATGATTATGTTATTATTATTATATTCCTATTTAAGATCATTGCAATTAGATATGCACAAAAATACGTGCACGGGACATATTCGACTAATTACCCAACGATTTTTATCTACAATTCGTACTTGGTGCATTGACGATATTGAAAACTTTTGATATTTCATCGAAATATTAGTTTCTTCTTGCTTGTGTGTAGGAAAGGAGCAGTATTGTGAGTATTTACACGAAACTAAACTTTTTGGAAGCTTTGTGTGCATTTACGCCTTTCCTTATGAAGTTAAGAGAGTTGAAAATCAAGCACTGTAAGATGACATCGAGTAATAAAGAACTTGTTTTCAATTATGCTAAAAATCTAATCATGTGACAGTTATATTTATTTTTTAAATCATTGATTGCACTACTGGTCATAACTTCATCTTTAAGAAGTAACGAAAGTAAACTTCTTCGATACATGTCACAGACTTTGAATAGTGCTGAGGAACTGGTTTCTTGCTTGTGTAAGAGATTTTTAAATATCTTCAATCGTGTTGAGTTAACAATTGCTTTTTTAATACAAAGAACGCCGACTAAAATTTTAATTTATTTCTTAACAGAACGCTTATGATATATATTACTTGTTTCAGAATATTGACGACACGTTGATAAATAAATAGAATACAGTTAATATTTATCATGTATTTTAAAAAAAAGAACTTATTTTCATATTTTGTTTCTAATTTCAACACTCCACGTGATTTTGTCACTTTAGACAAAGAAGGAAAAAAACGGTGTTAAACTGCCAGTAAACACCGGTAAGGGACTACTTATATATGCGCTGTTATGTTTTCACCCTCGATTATATAGTTTACAAAACCTTTTTTAGCAGCAATAAAAAAACATTTTTATTTATATTTTTAGTTCTATAATATTTTCTTTTCATACAATACCGAAATAATATCTCACAAACACTAACGCCACGTGTTAGATCCATATCAGTTAAAAAATATTTTGACAAAACGGCGCCAATCCCTAAGCAGCGTAATGACGTCATCCTAAGTAAACAACTCATTCATAAACAAGCTGACGTTAATTCATACATACAAGAGTGATAAATGGGGCACTGATGTTAACACAGTACGACGTAAGTTTTTATTGTTGAAAACTTGATAAAATAACGTTTTTTTCTTATTATTTTCTTATTATTTCCTTTGTTTAATAATTTCTATATCTTCGCAACAGTAGGGTGCGAGAATCGAACAGCATTATACGAAAATCGCCACCGGAAGTTATTTCCGCTTGAAAAAATAACATTAATGATCTTCCTTATTTAATAGTGTAAGAATCGAAATAATATCGGTCTTAGCAGTGTTTATCGACTTTTTTATGAGTACGGCCTTCGTGGTCAATTCATACGCATCAAAACTCCATACCGGTGTTAAATAGCCGATAAACACGGCTAAGACCGATATTATATCTTAAATAGACATAATGCAAATATTTATTACTTGTTTTTGAACAAAACGAGTGCTGATAAATGTCAAGAACGCTTATAATATTTATAGCTTGTTTGAAGATAGAAAGAAAGCTGATATGACTATGATAATATCTAAAGCTATTTTTATATGTATAGAACGCAGATGATATTTTTACTTATTTCTAAATAGATAAAATATAGAGTTATAAAATTATGTTTGTGTCTAAATACCTTTGCATACTCCTCCAGGATATTCAGAAGTTTCAACAGGAATCGTTCCAAACACATTCTGTATAAGAAAGAGTGTTTATCATTTATTGCCAGACAAAATGTGTAGGGAAAGGAGGAAATACTATTATATGTGTCACATATATTTTTGTCAGTGTTTTGTAAGTATTTCCATACTGCAAACAACAAATGTTTTAGTATTGGTGAATCATACGTTTATAAAATACAAGGTACATGTAACAAGAATTTTAAAAGAAAGAAAGAAAAACAACAACAACAAAAGCAACAAAATATGCTAGCAAGGTTTTTTGCAGCAAAAATAAAATAAAGACTAATAAGGAAAGACGAGAATAAAGATCAACAAGGCAAAGGCAACGTTCACAGGACGCGGCCCCCGACATACCCAAGAACAACATATTTTTGATTTCATCAAGTTTCAAGTCTTTACAAAAACGCTTCTATATCGAAAACTGCACGTAAGAGTGCATTATATTTCTAGAAAATAATAGAAAATAAATTTTACTTTTGATTTTATAACATCTATTAAAATTCCATTTGAGACAAAAAATAAAAATGCCTATTAAGTAACACAAAATTGATTTCTTGTTCGTTGGATGCAGCGCACGGGAACACTTTTTGTTTTTTCATCGACGCATCTTAAAAAATCTTTAACAGAAAAAAAAGAAAAATAAAGCTTAGATATTCCCGTGAAAAAAGTATTTTGGAACATTCCAAACTCAATTAACACTGTGAAAGTTTAACCTGTCTACACAGTGTGTAGTGTTTAGGCTGTGCCGATGATTGACAGCGCTAAAAATAGCTTCACATGCTGATATCATTGATACGTGAGAAAGTAAATCTACTTTACTCCTTGATAAGTGAAAAAAGTAAAATAAAAACAAAGTTAATATATAGCTCTATTTAAATGATTGTAAAGGCACATGTCTAAATCATTTTTTAGTACCTCAAAGTTTTTACACTTGAACGGATATATTTATATTCAATGTTTATATCCTTATGATAAATTATAACTATAACATATTGTCTGGGAAAGAAAATAAATTTGAAGAACTCTCATGACTTTATTAGCATCATAATAAAACGTGAGCGCGTGCGCGTGTGAGTATGTATACCCTCTGCTGTTTGAAAAAGGTGCTTAAAAATATTACATTGCATAAAGCTTTGCTATCAATTTTCATATTTCAGTAAAATTCATGCCAACATTTGACCCTTGAACTGGAAAATAAATAGAATAACAAATTCCTCTTTGAAGATGCATTTTTACTCTTGTCGAAATTTTGTGAACCTATCTGATAAAACAAACATAGATCCGCACATTTTATCTGGTGTAGGATTACCATTATTGTTATTCAAAATTGCTTCAAAGTGTTTTTAACTGTTGCCGGCAACAGATTCTAACCAGGCAACAGGCGTGTACATGCTACCTGATCATGATTTGCATTGATGGCTGTTAAGTCAGTGAATTGTATTTTATTTTCTCAAAAAATGATAAATGGTTTATCATTGAACGTTGGACATGTCCATTTGTTAATAATACATATAGCTTGGTAAGGGTTAAAATATAATTATGCTTACTGTTTCATTGTGAAGGTGAGCCGAATTAATAGATCCTTTCATGACCATATTGTGTTTCAATTTGAACTATCGAATTATTGCATTACAATAAAAATGTCGCCGACACAAAATATTTCTTAAGAAAAGAACACATGTCAATGTAAGTGGTTAAAAACTCTTGTCATTCAAATAAATAGGGATCGTATGGATTTATCAATTGAGTATATATTTTAAAAGATTTATTGGAAAATGATAAGAACGCCATATTAATCTACTTAAATATAAAAAGGCTTAAAAAGCCCCACTCTTTTTCCAAATTGAAAACATGTTAACTTTGATGAATATTAACAGAAATTATATAGGGCCAATTGAAATGAGTTATTTCTCTTTCATTCGAAAAAAAAATACAATTTTGAAAATAAATATAGCAAAATGTATTTATTTTTACTTTTACCCCTTCAGTCATTTTGTATCAGTGGATGGTAAAATGTCACTAAATGTAAAACATTATAAATTCCACTCTCTTGCTTATACTGGAACTTTTCATAATTTTAAAGGAATTTGGGTCCAAAAAGACTTAATCTGTTTTTTTTTCTTCTTCGCTCGCTACTCAGACATGCGAATTTGTATCGATTGTTTTTCTTCGCTAGCTCATCAAAATTATGTATTCAGAAAAGAAAACATATTTTTTTCGCTCGCCCGAAATGTTCTTATGTAAAAAAAACTCTGTAGAACAATAAATCTATTTAGCGTCGCCTAAATGTATATTTCCTGTAATTAGGTAAACGAGATTCTTAAATAATATAATGCATTATGTAATTGCAAAACAGTATTGTTAAAGTCATTAAGTAAAGAATTCTAAAATTGCAATGCAAAGCTGTATAAAACCGTCAAATAGCTAAAGACTGTTCGTAAGACAGCGAAAAAAAAATATTCCGAGTGCTGAAAGGTAATAAAAGCGACAAAACATTGTAAGACGGCAACTCAGGGTTATGGGACTGAGTCCATTGTGTTGGATAATCAAAGAGATCAAAGAGAACAAAAGTGTAAAGTTAAATACAATTCCCTTCAGCAGTTTTTGAGATACCAACGAAAAAGCAAAACTGAAGCGTGACGGCTAAGCCGACGATTGACCTCGGGTGAGTTCAATAGCACCCGCTTTGCTTCGAATAGTGGAGCTTATATGTATATGATTTAAAATTAGGAGCAATAAAATGATAATACATATACAAAAAATTGTTTATAAAGAATAACACTTTGAATTTGGAACTCAGACCAAGTTTTGAATCAATGTTGAATGTTTCTATGAGCATTTTAATATTATCAAGAACATAACAAAATCAGTTGCGTCGCCTCCAAAGTGTTGATATTAAATACACATCTAACCTCATTGTATAGAATTCCAACTGGCAACAAAATAGTCTGGCCACATTTAAGTATTCCGCTTATGTTAGATGCTTCATTTTTCAGATTTAGAACACTTCCACTAGCGTTTCCAAGAATGTTCCCTATCACGTATTTGGTGTATTTCACTCGTGAACGATCTATTGTTTTCCAACAGTGAAGAAGGTCATTTTGGTACGAACGACTTGCAGAAGTTTTGTAACATGATCCTTTTTCTGAAAAAATATTTTTATTGTTGGAGATCATATTATGAATGCACGATGACTTCAAATGCTTACAATTGAACATATATTTTAACATGTCACGTAAAGTGAAACAAACTTTCGAACTTTGATCATATTTGTTACATTTTTCAATATAAAAGCAATAACTAGGATTTATCACTGTCTATATCATATGTTAATCAAAATAGGTAAACATAGGTGTTGCTTGTTTTACCTGAAACAATTTGAAATTGCGTAGTTGAGTAACTATCCGGACAAGCAACCTGAAAGGAGTGCCAGGAATTTTGAACTGATGGAACTACAGTCATACTAAGCATTGATATTTCGTCTTTTGCGGCGTATGTTAGTCCAGATATCTGAATTACCTTAAAATACAAACAAATCTTAATTACTTATAACTTACTCAAGTCAATTATTTTAAAAGGGGATTAATATAATGTTACTAATAATTATTATTCATTTTAAGCAGCAGCAGCAACAACAACAATAATAATAGTAATAACAAAATAATAATAATAATAATAATAATAATAAGCTAATAATAATAATAACAATTATAATAAAGACATTATATGAGAATAAATGCTTTTAAAGACACACTGAGAGGAAATAAATAGGAACTATAAATTAAAGTACTCATATTTCAATCAAAACACAAATATCCTGTACCTGTATTGGGTGCGAAGCCTGTATGTGACTTCTCGTCCCATTGCTAAGCCGTCGTGTCACGGTCTGATATCTCTCTGTCATGTTGAAGGACGGGAAGCCACTCATGGTTACCACCGTGCTTGTATAGTGACTCACTATCTTCAAAATATCACCATATCCATTAGAGCCTAAGGTCTGGACTACAAACTCCGTTCCCCAGTGTGAAGAAGGCACAAGTTGTTCCATTGTATGAGCAACAATACCGCCATTAGTTACATTTCTTGATCCAACAAATACAGCAATAGGCTTAAAACTAAAAATAACTGTTCCGGTCAGATCGTATGTTGTTTCAAGCTGTAAGGCATCAAATTTGTTCATCGTAAAGGCTTTGTCCCTATGTGAGCGAAAAAACGAAGATTTATTACAAAGTGCTATTTCTTCTACTTTTTCTGGAATGTCGACAAAAACTTCTGTGTTGTTTTCTACAGCAGCTATAGCAATCTGACAGTACCCACCGACCGCACAAAATGTAGCGACGACAAATTCGTACACAGTCTTATTAACTTTGTTTGTTCCATTCATTTGTTGTATTGGAATTGCTAATAAGCCCTCTGCGTAGCCATCCCTCTTTGAGAAAACTTGTAACACAAACTTGCCGTCATCTGAATGAACTTCAAGAGACTTATTGCTAAATTCAGATCCATTCATAGCCATTTCGTGCTTAGGTTTGTAGATTTCTGTTTCATTAGCTTTCACTGTCAATGTCTCAACTGTTCCGTGAATGTCTGTTGAAAGAAAATTGACATGTGATGCCTATTGTAAAGGAAAGATTCGTTTAAATGTTAGACTATTTACTTTGTGTTGAATAGAGTCCTTTTGTGTACTGTAATTTGCAAAAATCTATATCTTAGACTTCTTTCATAAGTGTATCTCTTCAGCAGTAACCAATATAAATATTTATAATAATATTCTGCTTGCTGCACGAAAAATTGAAACTGATTTTAGAATTATGGGGACAGAATAATATTTCTTAGTTATTTAAAAAGAAGTTACAAAGAATCATGCGGATTGTGAACATTGCTATACATTTTTATATAATAACGGATATAAATACAACATTTATTGAAATAAACGCATATTTGTTTTCTTATATAATTAGATTTTTTTTGCTTAATAAAGTATTCGTTTCATACAAAGAAAAAATATATAAAGTCGAAAAACACTGACAAAACGATTAATGAGATTAATCGTTATAGGGTTATATATACAACATTTATCCAAACTATGTAGATTTCCACTTGACAATTCTATATGCCAAATATCTTAGGTCTTTGAATTGTAATTTCACAAAAGAAAACGTTAATGTATTTTCCTATACACATCTAAATTAACTAAGTGACCCCAAGGACAGGGCCAATTGTGACACGTGGGACATAATTCATACTACAAGCAAAATGTTTTAGTTCTGGGCAATGTAGTTTTATAGAAGATTTTTTGAGACATTTTTATTTTACAAGCCTATGTAAAATAAATGGCCCTGGACAATAACTTATATAACATTTATCAAAACGAACATTTTTTTCTTATATAACGTTTCGACAAACAAAAAAATATGAAAAACACTGACAAAATGATTCATGCGATGGTAATCAATTTGAAAAAAAAAATAGTTAAACAATATTTGATGGGCAGACGTAAGAGTTTCATATAGATGATTTAATAGGATAAAGTCCAGCAAAACCAAATACTCACCATTTATTTGTACAGATATCTGTTTGAATTCTTCATTAACAATGATAAGTTGATATTCAATGTCATTGGCATTGCTTGGTAAGTCTTGCCCAAGCAGTGCAATAGTATATGTTGTTGCACCTCCACCTACAAAATGAATTCATCGTCCATCAATTTACATACATAATTGACGATTCAGTGATATTCTCTTAAGCATTTTTCTATCACCACTGTTCAATTTTTTGCAAACATTCTGTCAATTGAAAATATTGTATCTAGTTTTTAAAACGTAGTAACTTATTGTTTCATTTTGTTAAAATTGTGCAAGATATTAAAGTCAACGTCACAATGTCACGCATCAAAAACAACCTATCAAATTAACCCGTATTAAAGTGTCAACGCACTAGATGTAATACTTCTTTTGGAGGTTGCCCGGGGAGGAAGAAAACACAACACGTCTGGGCAGACTTTGTTATATGGTTTTGTGATGGTTTCATGTACAGACTCATTCAAACGGATTCTGCAATTTTCATGTAATTTTGCTGATTTTTGCTTCCTTAGGGATCACTTTTTTCATTCAAACAACCTGGCAACTTTGCAAATGTATAAAATATTACCTATTGCATCTCTTTTTAAAGGAAGACGTATATGCAGTTTATCATTGATGGGGGTGACTTGCAGAAACATATGATGGAAATAAAAGTTGTGCAGTTTGTTTCCCGTTAAGAGTCGAACAACATGTATGGGGTACTGTATTTTGTATGTGTGTTTCAAGAAGTAGCTACATTATCAAATGTATATGCGTTACTCCCCCATTGCTTCCGTTTTTATAATCAACAATAATATTGTATTCATGACTAAAATGATGTACAAATTCAACATACATCATACATGCATATTGCACATTGAAAACAAACTCATTGTAACATATCTCATTTTGACACTTAAGGTAGAACGCGACACTTTGCGAACTTTCGAGTAGCGTCGTGAAAATTGGCATGCAAAAAATTGACCATATTTCTGATAGGATTTCGTTGATTTTATGTCAATAGTTTCAGCCAATTTTTGTACACAAGCCGTCAAAGTTGACCATCAAAGCCCGTTTTTGAACATGACGTCGTTGCGTATCCTTGGCAACTGTTACGGGTATTTCAACGCCATTGGCGGACAAAATATCTTAAATCCTACAGCATTCGACGGAAATTATTTTTTCCTTTAAGCAGATATAAAATTTATTGTTTTACGCCGAAAATTGTTTGAGTAATGGAAAGAAAATTGTCATTTTTGTGTAAAATTTGACGTTCAGTTTAGCCGCAATTTTCGGCTTTAAAGCGGCTTATTAAAAAATTCCTGAAATAAATTTTTGATTTTTTTCTTTAAACGTCCTTTAAAATGTATACTTAGTCAAAATAACTAAAAAAATTAGGGGGTCACCGACTCAATTTTTTCGGTACACGTGATTTTATTTCCTCCACCCCGTGAGTAATTTTGTAACGAAATTCGACGTATGCAGATACGTTTGAGACAATAATGTTCAGCTTATCAGGAGAATTGATGTAGAGTTTTACTAATACATATAAAACAACAACAACAATGTTCCATTGCAAATTCTTAAAATTGTACGAAAAACAAACGATTTTCTTTCTTGTTTTAAGCATGATTAATAACTTCATAAGGAATTGTAAACAGACGCATGTAAAGAAAATGACGTCAGGCGTTTAACGGCAACGCGTAGCAAACAAAAATAAATTCAGCTGAGAGTAATCATTTGCGGTGTTCCTTTTTGATATTTTAATACAATAAGATTAATAAACTTTAATCGAGAAATATGCCTTAAGGAACAAAAGGCAACTATATATTTTTATGCAGATTTAGAAATTTACGGAAATTCAATCATAAATTAATACGTAGTCTACAAGAAATTCTGCAAATCTATACATTTTGCATTACCCACACTATGAGTGATATACTGTGAGTGATATCTATTTTATTTCACCTATTAAAAACCAGGATTTGAATTTCACTTGTAATCAAAAACTATTGCAACAATTTGACAGAATTGGCGAAATATTGACAAATTAAAATATACGGTTCATAAATGAAACTTAGTCAATTATATTAGCGTGAAGCAAACAGTCATGCTTGAAACGTTAGCTTAGTGGGTGTTGGATTACAGATGAAGCACGTTCGATTCTACAAGTATCTGTAACTCAAGTATCTCTCGTTTTGCTTATCATTTTAGAATATCATAATGTTAAAAATAACGATTAATTGAGAATTCACCATAAACGCTGTATTAAAAACATTACTATCAAATCGGCCTTTGCAAATATTCATTTTCACTGTATAGCCAAATTTATGGTAGAATTTATTTTGAACAGGAAAATTTAGAAACAGTACTTTAAACATGAAATTTAATGAAACGATGTAAATACACGTCTGTGGATTTTAGCGAACCGGCGGCCCTGAGCTAGATACTGCACAAAGGAGTGTTGCGTTGTAAATCTTTATACAAAATAAAGATATTTCAATACATTGTATATATTGTCATTTTTGTATTTTCTGACCGAAGGTCAGTAAATATAAAGCTGGCATTCAATCTCTGACACTGAATTTCACGACAAACCTAACAGCAAGTAGTTCTCAAAACAGCTTCAAACTAGCGATTTAAAAGAAAGAAATATTTCTATTTTGTTACATGTACAAGTATCCAACAAATTACAACGCATTCAAAGTTTAAAAGTAGCGTTGTCTTATAGAATTGTCAATAAATGCACAATCACAAAATACGTGCATGGATGAATTTGATTTTAATCAATGAAAATGCTATTTTTAGCGATGTCGATTACCGAATACTACACAAATAAATCTGACTGGCAAGTAGAGGAATATATAGATTCTACATGTCGGACTGTTTTGGCGAGAAGATTTCGCTAAATTATTTACTTCAATTTATCATGAACAAAATACCTCGAAATTAGTAAGGATTACAAACCCGGAATGCAATGGAAGTGCTAAATTTAGAATGACTAGATTTTATTCAGGCATCGTATATATAAATGTAACGCGCTTGTCTAGCGTGTGAGAGGTCTGGAGTTCAAATCCCACTCGAGGAAACTTTTTTTAAAACTCTTTTTTAAGTGTCTTTGTTAAGGAAGTAGCCATGATATGCAAGGATAAAGTGTGGCTGTCATAAAAAAAGAACATAAATGATTATTTGATGCAACTCTACTGTAGTTATGCAAAATTCCGTATGTTTCAAACTCTGGTGCCTTGCAAGATGAATTAAAGTACATAAAAATAAACTTATACAGGAAAATACATACAGATATACAGTACGATTTAGATTGCAAAGATCAGAAAATACCACAGAGCTTGCAGCCCTTTGATTTTTGTCTGTACATGCTACGGGCACTTTAGAGGATCTGTCGATGTTTCACTAACTATTTAATCAGTATGCAACTGACATGTTAATAAAACCGAGAAATATTACATTATACTCAAAGTTTTACTATTTAATGTTATTCTGACAAATGTCAGGTCAGACTATTATTTCTTTCCTCTTGTAGAAAGTGGGTAATTCTGAAGTACATCTTTATTCACTGTTTTATATACAAAATCTGTATTTACAAGAATAAAAAAAAAACATATTTTGGTAATATCTGATCGTGTAATTAAAAAAAATACGTATTTTAGTAAATACGAACTTCATTCAAAGTTCCCGCATATTACGAGTGTACGGATCATGGTATATTAGTCATATACGTATTGCATGATATACGGCCACGTAGATCAAATTTCACTTATTTTTACCTGTCTATCTATAATATACGGAATTCCGTACCCTTCATTGTATCCATATATTTTCCGCAGTGGTCATAATAGAGTAAATGCCGTAAAAAGCGGAATTTTGACACAGGGCCATCGTTTTCAATAACATCAAAAAACCAAACGCCCCGTGAAAGCGTGACTTTTATCCAAAGGGATGGGGGAAATAAAATCACGTGTACCGAAAAAATTGAGTCGGTGACCCCCTATTTTTTTAGTTACTTTGACTAAGTATACATTTTAAAGGACGTTTAAAGAAAAAAATCAAATATTTATTTCAGGACGAAAATTGCGGCTAAACTGAACGTCAAATTTTACACAAAATTGACATTTCCATTACTCAAACAATTTTAGGCGTAAAACAATAAATTTTATATCTGATTAAAGGAAAAAATAATTTCCGTCGATTGCTGTAGGATTTAAGATATTTTGTCCGCCAATGGCGTTGAAATACCCGTAACAGTTGCCAAGGATACGCAACGACGTCATGTTCAAAAACGGGCTTTGATGGTCAACTTTGACGTCATGTGTACAAAAATTGGCTGAAACTATTGAAATAAAATCAACGAAATCCAATCAGAAATATGGTCATTTTTTTGCATGCCAATTTTCACGACGCTACTCGAAAGTTCGCAAAGTGTCGCGTTCTACCTTAACTAGAAACCTATTACTTAGATGATCAATAATGATACACACATATATTTATATACGATTTGTAATTTCAGATAATAATATAATTCATTTGTTTTTGTACCAGACGACTTACCTGCAACAATTTGAGTCACAAAACAGAAAAGCACGCTGCACAAAGAGAAACCCTACAAGAAACAAAGTAATGAATTCTAAAATAATAAGAAACAATAATAAAATGAGTCAAATGTTTAGTAAATTATGCGTGCTGGTAGTGCACGTTGATGCATGACGTCATAATTTTAAACAAAAAACACCAAATCTGTTAGCTACTTGTTTATTGGCAATATATTAAAAATAATAACACGCTTTGTCGACACAAATCGCCAAATTATTGGCCGGTTGGCCAAGTTATGAAATTCTAAATAGAAAATTAATAAATGGTTTTCCGTAAAATTTGCCATGAAGTGAGATATTTTGATAGTAAATGCATAATGGTATTTTTACTAAAGTGCAAATAGTGTGCATGTGATAATCACTCTGATGTAAAAGTTGTAGCGATTAGATTTCACATAGTGCGATTGTAGACCACTCAGTATAAAAAGAGGTTTCGTTCATTTCATCACTATATTCATTTGAAAGACACTGCTGGAACTAATCAGTACGAATGCATTTAGAACCATGATGACAACAAGTATCATTCTGTTTCCTAAGAACAATGAAAATTTTCAAAACTTGTCATTTAATATTACGGTATAGTCTTTGAAAACAAAAGCAGTAATATTTGTTCTTTAATCATGTGACACAAGTTTCTTTGAATGAAAACGCGCAGACAAATGTCAAAACGTTTACGTTTATAGTGATAAATACTGATAATGCTAATCAAAATAAACGCAAACACAAAATTAAAAAAAAACCGGTGTCATAAATATATAATTCTCGCCACATATTTTGATGAGTGATTAAAATCGAAACGGACGGATATAATTCTTAAAATCATTTAAGTGGACAGCTCTTTAAATCGATTCAACTTTACAAAAGTATTCCGAATGTAGCTCCCAAAAATTTTAGATTCGGTTAGAAAATCAAGAACAGTTGAAAGAAACAAAAAATATGCGATTGTCCATTTTTTTCCGGAAATGAACGAGGATAAATTGCATTACAATCTGCAGGGAAAAAAATGGAAACGCGTCCAGAAGATTGACATATAAAAACAAACCAAACATGTTTATAAGCATTGTTTGTTTAAGCATTGTTGCAATATAACCTTCGTATGTCGGCTTAGGTTATATTTACAAACAATTGTTTATGTATGGTCAAATAACCTGTCAAAATCTTTAAAACTAATCAAAACCTTAATTTCTCCAAAATCATTTTTCTGCTCTAATCAGATTAAAAACATCTTTTTTATTATAATACAGTAAACTCCGCTTATAACAAACTAATTGGGACATTCTAAATATGTTCCTTATATCCGGAGTTCCTTGTAAGCATATCGCGAATTAGTTCTTTGTATCAGGAGTTTTTACCGCCTCCGTGGTCGAGGGGTTAGAGTCGATGACTTCTAATCAAGTTACCTCTCTGGCGTGGGTTCGATCCCCGGGAGATGCTTTGGTAGTTTAGCACGGAGGAAGGTAGTCTAGCACTGGTGTAACTCTCCAGGAACGATGGTTAGGAAACTACCCGCCTATATGACTGAAATACTGTTGGGAAAAGGCGTAAAATGAAACAAACAATCAAACAAACAATCAGGAGTTTTTATAGCGAACAGATTTACATATAACGAACTGATTGTTTACCATTGTCCGCGATTTTGAAGATAATTATACCCCCAAAAACAAAGTTTGGGGGGGGGTATATAGGAGTCACCCGGTGGTCGGTCGGTTGGTCGGTCGGTCGGTTGGTCGGTCAGTCGGTCAGTCGGTCGGTCCAGCGGTCCGTTGCATTTTCCTTGTCCGGAGCATAACTTGAAGACTAATGGTTGGAATTCAATATAACTTCATACAATGGTCAAGCACATTGAGAGGAAGTGCAGTGCACAAGAACCATATATCCATCTTGACTAATTACAGAGTCATTGCCCTTTGTTTCTTCTCCTTGTCCGGAGCATAACTTGAAAACTACTGGTTAAAACTCAAAACAACTTCATACAATTGTCAAGCACAATAAGGGGAAGTGCAGTGCACAAGAACCATAACTCTATCTAAAGTAATTACAGAGTTATTGCCCTTTGTTATTTTTTCATTGCTTTCTTTTGTCCGGACTATAACTTGAAGACTAATAGTTGGAATTCAATATAACTTCATACAATGGTCAAGCACATCAAGAGGAAGTGCAGTGCACAAGAACCATAACTCCATTTTGACTAATTACAGAGTTACTGCCCTTCGTTACTTTTCCTTGTCTGGAGCATAACTTGAAAACTACAGGTTGAAACTCGAAACAACTTCATACAATTGTCAAGCACAATAAGGGAAAGTGCAGTGCACAAGAACCATAACTCTATCTAAAGTTATTACAGAGTTTATTGCCCTTTGTTATTTTTTTCCATTGCTTTATTTTGTCCGGACTCAAACTTGAAGACTAATCGTTGGAATTCAATATAACTTCATACAATGGTCAAGCACACTGAGAGGAAGTGCAGTGCACAAGAACCATAACTCCATTTTGACTAATTACAGAGTTACTGCCCTTTGTTACTTTTCCTTGTCCGGAGCATAACTTGAAAACTACTAGTTGGAATTCAAAACAACTTCATACAATGGCCAAGCACAATAAGGGGAAGTGCCATGCACAAGAACCATAACTCCATTTTGACTAATTACAAAGTTATTGCCCTTTGTTACTTTTCGATTGCTTTTTTTGTCCGGAGCATAACTTGATGAATACTAGTTGGAATTCAATATAACTTCATACAATGGTCAAGAACATTGAGAGGAAGTGCAGTGCATGAGAACCATAACTCCATCTTGACTAATGACAGAGTTATTGCCCTTTGTTACTTTTCCTTGTCTGGAGCATAACTTTAAAAATACCGGTTGGAATTCAATACAACTTCATGCAGTTGTCATCACATTAAGAGGAAATGCAGTGCACAAGAATTATAGCTCTATTTGGACTAATTACAGTTATTGCTTTTGTTACTTTTTTGTCCAGTGCATAACTTGAAAACTAGTTGTTGGAATTCAATACAACTTCATACAATGGTCAAGCACAATGAAAGAAAGTGCAGTGTACAATAGCCATAACTTAATCTTCAGTATTTATAGTTATTGCCCTTTGTTCCTTTTTCTTGTCTTTCTTCTCTTTCTTACAGAGTAATCCAATAAAACTTCATCAATGGCCAACCACATTGAAATGAAATGCAACATACAAGAACCACAACTATCTTTAATTGCCCACAACCATAACTCTGTTTCAATTCTTTACAAGGTATTCTGTTACTAGTAACATCCTCATTTCCGAAGCAGTCTTGCGGGGGGTATTAATCACATTTAGTGATAGTTCTAGTTTGATTAAGAAAAAATAGTCCATTGTTTCTATTTTAGACACAATACCCAAGAGTGTACTTTTTGGAATTTGAAAATCATTGCTATTTCAGTTTTAAGTTTACTCTCTTTCTCAATTTCTCATAAAATATAATATATTGTTTCAAAACTCTTTTCGTTTTCTTTCCATGATTGAGAATAAACAAGATTTTCGAAATGTCCTATCTTTTATATTGAATATCTTCTATTATGATTTAAGGGTGACTTTTAGTAATGTAAGATATAGATTTCTTTTCATTTAAATCAAGCGTACTTTGCAGTTTGCAATGGAACATGCTTGCAAGCATGCGTGATTATGTTGAAAACATTATAACTCATCATAATTATTTTACTCGAGCAAAACTATTGAAGAAAAGAAATAAATAACCGTTTTAACTTGGTGAAAAGAACTCATGCTCAAAATATCCTAAATAGAAAACTACACAAATTCATTTTAATAGATGTATTGAAGTACATACAACAATAAACGGTACATTCGGCTTGCCAATGAAAACGAAAGTTGAAAATGCGGGATCTATTTACGGATAGCCAATATTTTGGAGTTCGTTATAAAAGTGAAATTTTCTGTACTTTTAACTAAATTGGGACTAAGAAATGAGTTCCTTATAAGCGACAAATCCTTATAACCATGTTCGCTATAACCATATATTTTTATATTATTAAGGAAGGACAAAATTCGGGCCAAAATAAATTGTTCCCTATAACCGGAAATTCGCTATAACCATGTTCGCTATAAGTGAAGTTTACTGTAGTACAATTTAGTACTTGAAGGTTATAATACACATTATGTGAACTTTTTCATTCTAATAGACAGAAATAGTCTTTGGTCATAAACTATATATACTTAATAATATTGACTATGCTATTGAGACCACCATGCAAATAAAACAATATTTTAAATATAGTTGTCAAAAAACTATTCAGTTATGGCAAAACTTTTAAAGAACACATAAAAAATAAACACAATTACGATTATACTAAAAAAACTTAATTGAAGGCTTTTCTAGGTTTAGTCTTAAACAATTTTTTTACTTTGTACAATTCAAATTACCATTTAATGCATTTGCAAATGGGTCAGGGACAGACTTATGATTATGATGAGATGTTGTGGTGTTATTTATATTGTTTTCAAATTAATTTTCTTAAACCATATACGTTCCTGAAATTGTGATTTTACAGGTCACTATGTTACCTGAATGATGATATACCTAAAATTCCTTTCTTTCTCTTTCTTTATTAATGATGTGTATATTTTTATACTTGCGTTCAGAAAACTGACGATTCATTAACGTCTTTTGTTATTTATACTCAGAAATAACCATCTGACTATAAAATTTTTAAACAAATTGTATGAAAAATGTTCGATTCCAGTCTATACATTTTCTCTTTTTCTATGATGTAGATTTTTTCACAATTATTTCCGAGATACCACACAATATTTGCTTTTTTTTCTTAGCTTGCCCGTGCAACCTGCTTTATCTAATCATAAAGTACAGACTTCTTCAGAGAAAATGTACGCATTATCTTGATTTTTTTAGAATGTACACAGAACCATATGTAGATTTTCTGTAAGTAGTGTGTTTAAGCCATGTTTCTTACAAAGGAAAAAGAACAAAGATTGAAAATATATTTTTGAAATAGATTCTACAAAACACTAACTTCCAGACGTCTGAAACATTAATTTTAATCGACATTGTCTCAATTTCTGTAACATTCAACGCCGGGTGTACGCAGTATCTAAAATAAAAATAGCATTCAACGCGAAATACTGACGAGAAAGGATAGAGTTGTCAAGGCATTTGGAATACAAAAAAAAATAGAGGTAAGGGCATATTCTTTGCAAAAGAAATTACATTCAAATCTATTCTGATTGTTTTATGTGACTCGTTTTTGTTCAAAATACCGGTTGATAAAGTATTCGCGGTATCAGAATTTTTGGGAATTTTTCATCTGTTCATTTACCTTAGAAAGACATAAGTTATACGGGATACAGCTTGTTTTCAATTTTTATCTTATTTCTCGCTAAAATCTCGTCAAAACACATCACTTATTCATTCAGTGCAAAACTATTTTAGTTCATTATTTTAATTCAAAAACTTCCAAAACATCTCCATTCTTAAAATATGAAATATGTAAGAATGAATACAAAATATATTTCAAATTAGAAGAACTGATCTTGTTTATAAAAAGGACAATAATAACTAAATATAATGCTAAAATATACAAACTAATAAATAGATAATTGGCTGTTACTTATTGTTTCAATAGATACATAAAACAAAACTGCTACCATGGACCGACGGACGAACAACACAATTTCATTGCTCCTTCTTACCGATTTTATCAGCCGGGGAGAACAAAAAAAAATACAAATAGTTTGAGTGTCAAAATGACATTTATAGCTTCACACCACATATACGAATAAAGACATCTTGTAGGCCCTAGCAGGCTGTCTAAAGTATAAGCGGGCATCTCAAATTCAGTTTCTCAATAACTTTCTCTTCACAGTTTTTAATTAAAGTAAAAAAATTCAGTAAAAATGTTTTGAAGCATTATGTAGTTAAACAATTAGAAACAATCAATTATTGAATTAATGTAAGTTAAAACATACCATCAGAAATTCCATAATTATCTTTTAATTTTCTGCTTTAATCAGAACACCATTTATCCAAATGTCCTACCATCTGCTTTATAAAAGTGTCTGATCAGTGCAATTTTGAAAAGACTGGTATAAAAGAGGAATATAAATTAATGATAAATAATTAATAGTAACATGTTTAAGCAAATTCGCTTTTGATTAGCGATTGTCTATAGCTTACGTGTCCAGGAATGTGCAAATAGTGCAATTATGCATTGTTTTTTCTAAATTAGATAACCTGGAACGAACCATTTTGGCAAATTACAAAAATAACGTAATTACATAAAGTAAGTTTACAAAAAAGATTACAGAGGCCTTTGAAGGAAATATATTTCATTTACAGATTTGTTAGTTAACAAGTCTTTTGTAACTACGCCCATCCACCTACTGAGGCGCGTGGGGACTGGCAGGGTAAATGACAGTACTTAAGTTTTCCGTTTTGGGGTTTCATTATTGCTCCAAACATATTCGGTAGAATTGGCGGGTTTTTGATATACTTAACGGGCATTTGCAGGGCGGGGATTCTCTTTGGTTGTCGTACATTAGGAAATGAGTTGATACTACAAGTTGATATCGCATTCCCACGTGAAAAGAAGTGATTATTTTGAATTTGCTTACGTTTGCCAGTTTGTTGTCATAATATATTTCTAAACACTCACAGGGTTTCCTCGCTTATATCATTTGAAACTTGTGTGAAATATTAAGCTCAAATAGTGTCAATAATTCCAACACTGAATGTTCAGCTATGTTATAACTATAAAAACTTTATTGCAGTCTTGTTATATATAGTCTGATTCTTAGCATCTATCCCTAATGAATAAGCTCAATGAAAGCGAGATATTTTTTATTAAATTTATAAAACAGTTAAATTCTTCTTAAAGTATGATCCATTCCCATAAAAGTTGTAACAAAAATGTCTCTGTTCTGAACAAAATATCATGCTGCACTATTAAGAAGGATAAACCTTTCAGCGATAATTTGTACATTCGCAATTCGCTTTTGTGGCAATATTATAACATTTTTCTATTATACAAGCCTTTGGACGTATTCCTTTCAGAATTAAATAGCTATAACCGGGTTTCAAAGTCATTTATGGATTTAGGGCATAATGGTATATCTATACCTTTATATTTCCAACGTGGCACTTGCATTATCAGGCAAGGTGGCAATGTCTTAGACTTTTAGTTTTAGGTTTTAATCTTGACGAAGCATTTTTTAAACACTTGTTTTCTTCAATCATATTTTGTAAAACCTGAATGTCATATTGTTATACAGTTTTACGTATAAAAACTTATGAAAATTACATATTTATTCATGAAAGTAATGAAACTAAAAAATAGAGAAAATGCAAACAAACACGCCAAAAATAAAAGAAAGTGATAAATCCATTCATGCAGCATGTATTTTCTTGATAATATAATCAATTTTAGAAATATTAAAACTATTGTTTGATGAAGATTCGATATTGCAACCACACGATTACATTTCTGTTTTACCTACCATTAGGATACAAGGTCGTAATTATGGATTTATTGTCAGTATGATTGCTAAATTTACTGGCAAATACTACTTATCAACACAAAAAACAACAACAACAAAATAAAAAATGATAAATAACAACAACAAAAAACAGCAACCACGTGACGTAACATATGAAGGAAAGTGAAAACATAGCAATTATTAATGTTGATTAATTAAACAGAAACAAACTTTGAAAAGTCAATACAGGCTGAATATCAATTTATGAAAGTTTGATGACTTTAAAATATGGGCATTTCAATGTTTTGAATGAAAAATTGCATTGAAATGATATACCGGAATTAATGATATTTACTTGCACTAAATCAAAAGTAGAATGTAATCAGAATCAGCAGTTTTGACTTGCAAATCAATTAATCAATATACCATTTTGCTAAAGTTCACCAGAAGTATGGTTTGATTTTATTTACCTTTCAGTTGCATTCTGATTATACGGTCAAATGCATACACTATATTAAACTTTGATTTCGGTTAGTTCCATAAGATGTACGCAGTAAGATGTGATTAACTATGAAATGATACTGAGCGTTAATTAATTATACCTACGTATTGTTAGATCCAAACCGCAAAGGTCCATGATTTCTTTTCATATGAATTGAATTATTTGATTGTTTTACTTATGTTGTTCTAATTGATTTAATCTGTTTTGCTATTAGTTTTGTAAAGTCCATACTTTTTTTAAATAACAAGACTATAGGCTTTGTTACCTCTGATCCCCTTTCAAAATTCCATTTTATTTAGTTCCGCCCATTGTTTTCTTGTTTAGGGCACACGCACTCTTTTACTTTGGGACAATCCGCCACTTTTCATGGAATGACACGAAAGTGTCACATTGGAGAATCCATGATAACCGCCGTTTGAACACATCTGCGTATATTTCTAAATTCAAACTTTCACCATTATCATGATAAAATGTTGAATTCTGCTTATCTCTACTAGGGCGCGTGGACGGTAACTTGCACTTTCCATTACCGATCCTGCAACATTTACAATCTAAAATTTAGTAATCAAAGACACACAAATATATTTTTACATGCTAAGAGTTGTTTTTCAGTAATTATGCAAACGAGCATTATTTTGTAACGAGCTGTCTTTTAAAGAATTAAGCTAATGCGAGAATGATTCGATTCTGAAAATGAGTTAATGCGTAAAAAAAACAACAGAAAATCATAACAACAAAACAAATAAGTCATTTTTAAACATGCTGAGAATGTTTTATTCTTATCTTTAGAATTGATATTTAAGTAAGTAAATTAAACAATACCAAAATGCATCGAAAACAAATAATGACGAATAAAGAGATTCAATAAAAAAAATGTTCCATACAGTTCAGAAACATTTAACAAATCAAGGATTTATTAAATACAACATGTTCTTGTTTTATATCAGTTTTCACTCAATATAATATCTCCTCTTCAAATGTGAGGTAATATTTCAAATGGAAACACAATAAGATGCTGCAGCTACAGTGACGAATGTATTTCCAAGATGCACTTCATAAATTTCATAATGCCGATGACATTTCAGTGGTATATTATTATAAAAATTATTGCAAAAACGTAAGACCAAAATTTATTATGCACATTGCCAAAATTCATTTAAGTAGAACTAGTTTATTTTATATCGTTTGTCAGATTCTTATCGGTCAACATTTCCTATCTATTTGTGGAAACAGCCTCATTTTCCTTTAGCATCATATGCTCGAAAGCATTTGGAAATGCAAAATAATATGTTGATTATGTTTTAATAATTTCTTCCATTGTAAAGTAGATGTTTATGTTTCTATTCAAACATAAGGCAATTTCTTATTTTTTCATCTTCGTATTTTTTATAAGATATCACGATATTGTACTTTTCTTAAAGAATATTAATTTGATATAAATCAATCGCACGTGAGTGTGAATCATAATCATTTTTTCACAGGTTATTGTAAAGTAGCATTTTCACTTTACATTTTCCAAATTATGCATACATATATTTTCTAGCCAACAAATTTGTATTTTCTTACCAAATTTCACAGATTTTCTGTATTTATCATATAGATCACAAAGGAATATAAAAGCTACCATAGCTTTGAATATCAAAGCACTATCTGTTTTCATGTAATTGTGATGCTATAATCAGTATCTTGATAAATCACTGTTTTGATGAACAATTTGATTATTTTCTTGTGTATACGTCGTGCAACTTTTTAAACGGTAAAGAGATTTATACGTTGTGTAACTACGTAAAAAGTAAATTCGTGTCATTTTTGTAATATGACAGATGACAAGATACGGTATTTGTTTATTATCCTGCAGTAAGTATCAGATTAAGATTTGACATTTAAGACATTTTGTTTTACTCCAAACAGCAAGTGTCAACTAATTTAATCATCCATCCTTAAAAACTAAAATAACTTACAGTCACTGCTAAAGAGAGACATGGGTGCCGTTTGTCAACGGTCGTAAGCCCGGTCATAGCTAAGATTTAGTAGTTGTACGACCGATCTTACACGTACGTCGTGTTTTATCAACATGGTTTAAACAACGACACAATTTCAACATGAGAAAATTCATAAAAGACATGGGGTATTACTCTGCAATTTGTCTCCTGACACCTTGAATGGATGAGACGAATTTTGTCACATAATCAAGAATGAGGTCAACAACAGATGCCAGATCGCCTTATCATCAAAGCAGTCATTTTAAGGTGATGAAAGAAAATAAAAGTTGGAAATGGTATGTTTGTGTTTTTGTATTTTCTGATCGTAAGATCAGTAAATACATAGCTAACATCCACGGTCTAACACAAAATTTCCTCACAGTCCTAACAACGCAAAGTAGTTCTCACTCAAAACTGCTTAAAAACCAGCAATTTAAAAGAAAGAATAATTTTTGATGTAGGCATTTAACGAATTACAGTGCATTAAAAGTTTAGATTAGTCTATAGAAATATGAGGTTACAATCACAAATTTCGCGGATGAATATCTTTTTTACCCAATGAAAAATGTTCGGCTATTTCCGTAAAGCTTCGGATTATCATGAATATCATTTTAATCAATGAAAATGCTATTTTTAGCTATGTCGATTACCGAATACTCCAGAGCGTAGTACACAAATAAATCTGACTGTCGAGTAGTGGAATATATACATGTCGGACTGTTTTGGTGAGAAGATTTTCGCTAAATTATTTTCATCAGTGTTAAACAACAAGTTACCTTACAAAATACCTCGAAATTAATGAGGATTGCAAACACGAAATGGAAATTCTCAATTTAGAATTACATAATGTATTCGTGTGGTGCAGAGGTAAGCGGTCTCGTTGAGGGTGTGAGAGGCCTATGGTTCAACTCCTAGTAGAGGCAATTCTATTTATTTTTCATGCAAAATTCCATATGTATCAATCTGAAACTGTTATAGAAGAAAATAAAAACGCTGTCGCTGCGTAAGATGAATTATAGTATATAAAAATATACTTATACAGGAAAGTACATACAGATAGTCAGTATGATTTAGATTGCAAAGATCAGAAAATACCATAGAGCTGCAGCCCTTTGATTTAGTCTGACTTGAGTGAAAAGCTCTGACACGCTTTTCAATTATGGGTTATTTTTCGCAATTAAAATAATTATTCTAGAAAACGGAGAGAGAGTAAATGATCTGATATGTGCTCTCTAAGTATTGGTTTAGACCGTCAACGCATGGAACATTTATCTGAAAAAAAATGTCTAGTCCAGTAAATTAAAATGTAAAAAAACTTCAGTGAGTGAAGTTCATTTAACAAAATATTATTTCATAGTCTCCTATGAAGAGACATATTCAAAAGTTTCCGCTATGTGAAACCTCACATTCATTTACTCTTGCAGATAAGATGTACATTCAGACATTGATTAGGGCATATAACCATGGTCGGTTCAATTTAATCGTCATATATTAAGTCAAATGCATTTCAATTATTTTACTTAATGTTTTGTAATATAAACCTGACAAATTTGAATATTCAGTGACCGTTTGTCGGTTATGATCGTATTCTTAAGTAATTGGGGATTTAATTGTACATGGTTTATGTATAAATTAAATTGTTTATTATGTTCATATTAACAACGATGTACTTGCCTTATTGGTCTCGGTGCCAATGCCTTAGATTTGAGCTTGATATGAAATGTTTAACTTTTAAATCTCGATAAAGAATTACTTTTTACTATTTACTTTTTATTTCTTTTCATTTTTTGCCAAACTTGACTGCCATCTTTTTATACATTACATACTTCAAAGTAAAACAACAAAATCAATTGATTTATCCATTTATGTTGTATGCGATCTTAAGAAGAGAATTTAATGAAATAAAAAAATCTCAAAACATATGTTTGATGAAGATTCCATCTCGCGATTACAATTTTGGCTTACCTACCATAGGTAGTTGGTGACTAAAGAATCAATTACTTTAATACCATCATTATTTGTACAGAACGTACGGGTCAATATTTAATACCGAAAACGGCAATGCACATGACCAACCATATGACGAATAGTCAATATATAACAATGTTCAATCAAGACAAACAAAAAGGAATAAGGTGCGACACCAACTTGGAACGATTCATACAGGCTGAATATAAAATTATGAAAATTTAATAACATTTAATAATTGGCATTTTAATGTATTCCTTTCTTCAACAAGAGAACACTAATTTAAAAATTGAATGAAAATATTTCAACTCAACATTTCATCAGGTAATGGCAATATTTCATTGCTTTTTATTGATATATTATGGTTATCTATCACTGCAAGTGTATTGAAATGTATTTTATAGAAATTGAAAAATTAAAATTGCATAACCAGGGCAGAGGGTACAATTGTAAAGAAATGATATAATGGAATAACTGATCTTTATGCACTATCAAATTGGAATGTTATTAATAAACGAGATAATTGCTGGCAAAACAATAAATCACTAAACTATTTTGCTGAAGATCTTTAGAAGTCGTGAGTTATTTCGACATTGCTTATCACACGGTTTATGTTTATGTTTGTAAGCAATTTTATATTGACCAAACAAAATAACGTAATTATGTAAAAGTATGACTTTGCTTTGCACAGGCAACAAAAACACAATATAACTAGAAATCTTGCAAGCTCATGTGATGATTTCAACATTTTCTCTCCTTACAACATCAACATAGTTGACAGAGACTATTTTAGGGCACTTAATCCAATTTCTTAAAAGTGTTCAGGGTTCATCCGCCGTTTCAACTAAATCATAACAGGAAGAAAAACAGAAAAGAAAGATAACCAAGTTATGTACTACTACTACATTACAACACTATTTATCAAGTAAGAACATACTTTTCCGTAATCACATCTCATGACGTGTTAACACTGCGGAGAACATTCCTCCGTGCTAATGTTCGTCTTAGTACATTAAATTTTAGTATCCTGTTTATCATTCCTTTATGGTCTCTAAGTATTAATAATATTTATATAAAAAATATGCATTCTTAATTTTCTTTTGCAGTGAGTCAATACTAGCATGCGCAACCCTTACAGTCATTAAATGTTTATTCATGCGACTGTTCATGATAAATTATTCATACGCGGTATCCATCAGACGACAACTGAGTATTCCGAGTATACTTATAATTACAGCTATTCACCTAAGTGAGTACTTTTTTAAATTGATTTATATCATGTATAGGAAAGGTTGTTATAACTATCATGAGAATTATTATTTAATATATCGGTTCAAATTGGTAATTTTATATTTGTTATCTGTATGAATACACAAACGTGAGAAGTGTAACGATGTTTGGCTATTTCTCTCTCTCTCTCTCTCTCCCCCTCTCTCCCTCTCTCTCTCTCTCTCTCTCTCTCTCTATCTCTCTCTCTCTCTCTCTCTTTTGAAAGAAAAAAAAAACAACACAAAAAGCCAACTGCAAGGGAAAACAAAAAAAACATTTAGTTATTCAGTCTAAGGAAAAATACAGAAAAAAGTTCTCTGATTTCTGGATTCAACTTAACTGAGTTCTTCACCCTCCAGAAAAGCTGGAAAGTCACCATATGACCTATATTGTGTTAGTGCGACGAAAGAAAAGAGTGATAAGAATCCTATTGATGAAAGCTTTGTAGATTAATCAAGAACAAATCATTGAAATAACTGAAATCGAAAGGTACACTCATATATATTATATAAACATATATGCATGCCAAGATATTATTTGCATAACCGATGAAATGTGTTCTCTTAAGACCCAGTTGCATTGTAAACAATTTGCCGGTATCTCGAAGCCAGGTTAAATGATGTTGAACACTATAAGACCGAAAAAGAATTCACCGAGTGATCTATTTATATTATATATATTCATGATTGAGGTTGTTTTGCAAATGTTTTCGTTCTTGCCATTATTCTATAATTTTACTAACGATGGAATATTTTATACTGATGATACATGATATAATTTTCGCATTTGGAATTTGTCCGGCCAAGTGTATACAGACATTTATTCATCAACAATTATTTGTCACATACCATAGACAATATGTTGACTTTTGAAAGACAAAGTTTATTTTTAAATTTTGCCCCTCCCTTCCCCTTGATGGTGGCTTTGTATAATTTTTGTGACTCTCCGAATGGAGATTAAAAGGTTGAAAATCAAGCATTGACAATTGGCGCCAAACAAGTAAGAAATTTTCGATTAATTTTGTGAAAATCTAAATATATGACTGACAATTAATTGGGCATTTTTGAAAGTGCCATTGATTGCACTGTGTATTAGTAAAATTAAGAAAAGGAATCGGGTGATTCCTGGAGTATCCTGCATTATTAATTATATAGTATTATTATATACTGTGTTATTTTTGTTTGGTGGAGTACATTTGATTGCTGCCAGCCTTTATTATTAAGAACAATGCATGCACACGGTAATTTTTTAATGTATGTCATATATCATTGAATAATGCTGTGCAACTGTTTATCTGCCTGTGTAAAGATTTTGAAATATTTGAATTGTGTTTTTGGCCAAACTGGACTTCAAATTTGCTCATTTTAGGTCCCTTGTCCCCTTAGGGAAATTTTGAAATTTATAATTGTGTTGGAATTGACAAAACTGACATATTTGGAAGTGTGATTTTGGCCAAACTGAACTTCAAAACTATGCCCATAAACTTTCATGCTGCATTTGTAGGTAACTTGTAGTATTTACTAAGTTGTAATTTGCGTAAATCAAATTCACTGGGTGTAGTATCATATTCATTGACATAATTGGATTTTTCAAATCTAAAACTAGAATGACCATACAGCATAGACTATTAACTACGCGTGTGCATAAAAATAATTGTTGCATTTTGTTCTTTGTGGTATATTTCTCGATTTAAATCTTACTACTTCACAGTAATTCCAAAAAGATACACATAAATAGTAAGAACATTAATAACTCTTTGCGTTTGCGTAGCCATTGAACGTATGACGTCATATTTTACGTACGTTTTTTTCTGCACTTAATGAAAACAGTCCAAAGCTTCTGTTTCACTTATGTTAGGATGATCATTTAATAAACAATTGCTGACAAAATGATCCATTGAATATGGTGTGAGTTTCACCGTGACTTCGGCTATTGTTTCGGTCAATATTACATTACCTGGTGAATATCACATCATATTCAGGGATTCACTAGTCAATAATGGTAAATGTGTTTATCAAGATTAACAAGAAAATTTCGAATGTTTATTACATTTTACACAAACAAGTTATCTATAAAGACAAAATGTTCTCAATGTTGAAATCTAATCATATTCAGTGAGTGCAAAGAAAATGATACTGATATATAAGTAAAATTTAAGCAAGCAAACATTCAGTTACCTTGATTTCGGCAATTATATACGAACTTTCAAGGTTGGAAAATTTACGAAATATTTAGCCCTTGAAATGAATCGAATAACTTTCTTTTTATCGCAATATTTATGTTATATAAAGTAAACAATTTCATATACCATCATATTTCATGCCATCTAGTGAAATACTTAGAGACTATTTATCATTGTACTGTAAAATACGGGAATATATTCGGACGAATACACAGCTGGCTTGAGAACATATATCAGACGAGCCGACGAGTAAAAAATGAAAATGCAAGCAAAAATGTCAAATGTAGTATCATTCCGACAAAATGCATGAAAATATTTAAAAGTTATTTCCATGTATCATTACCTTCTGATATTGCTATGTTATATGTGAGTGTTACTACTTTTGTTTTGTTTATTTTACTGTTTTTTTAACAAGATTCTTTTGAATTGTAAATATTTATACCACAATGTCTGCTGCATATTCAAAGGTGAATGTTTTTGGCCACCTTATAAATTCACATTCGCCAGAGATCTTTGATTTGTTTTTTTTTTTCAAGATTTACAGAATATGATACGTTACAAAATGAATGAAATGCTTTAATTTAGCAATGGACTGAACAAAATAAATGCTTATCTATTCTCAAAGGTGTTTAACTTTTAACTATTAAAATTAAACAATTTAATTTAATACAATGTAGAATTTCGGCAGTAGTCTAGGCGGCATCCATGATTAATGTTCCAAATCTTTCACTGAACAAACACTTTTTATAATAATTATTGCTAAATAAATTATTAAGGTTAACTTGTTAAAATATATGTTAACAATTCCAATAATGACAAAAGCATTGTGAATATTGTTGTTCTTTTAGCATTTCTGTTATGTTAATTTAACTTTTGGATTGTTTAACGAAAAATATATTTGATAAATATTTCAATAAAAGGCATCTTTGTTGGTAAGAAAATAAAATAAACGCCAAAAATGATATCATTTTCATACTAAATTAAACAAGGAGTTATTATTATATTGAACATATAAATATTATCTAATATGTTTGAACATGTCAGTGGATTGCCTTACATGAACAATTATTGTGTTAAAGAGGGTTTTTTGGTTATTACTGTTACAGTGTTACTTTTTTTGTATGTCATTTTTGCGCACATTCAATAAAACAGAGAAAGCGTCTTTTTCCTTATACATCTGACAGATATGTCTTTCTTCATGCTAATACAGAATTAAGAAGAATAATATGAGATTGTAGATCATTTGTATATTCATATTATAGTATCATATAATTCCATTAGATTGTGTGAAGAAACTTAATTGCTATTTATTAGAAAAGAGCATTTCTATTTAGTAAAAGCGATATTGGAATTGAGTCATCAGTCAGATTTTGACCTTTTAACTATGCCCTATTTGACAGATGACTGATTCATACACCCTTCATAAAGAGTAATTCTCTAACATAGAAAGTTTGTTATCGTCGGAATTTCAAATACAATAGACACTCTAAAATATTTGGATAAAAGTCGTACTATCGCAGATTCTCAATTCTATGTTATAACCTCAAAAGTCCACAATTCCGGTTCGAATTCGAGGTATGATGCCGAAAACTTTTTTTTATTTAAAACGTTTTTACAGTAAATAAATTAAACTGATAGATTTTCGTTATCATTTTCGTTATTGTATTTATTTTATAAGATATAATCCATATACAACATAATGTTATTCCATATACAACATAATTTTATGCATTGTCAATTCTTATAGACTATCAGATCGCAATTTGAAATCATAAAGCATTCTTATCATGCATAATCTCAAATGTTTAGTCTTTTGAGAGAAAAGCAAGTATATTTATAAAACATATGTTTAGAACATTTCTTTCAGTAGGCCTAGTGATATTTCTGTGTAAAAATCATTAGACAGAATAGACAAACACAATATATCATTTTAAATCGGTAATAAAAACATTTTTTTTGGAAGTACTTATCAGTTTTGCTTTGTGTAGAATACAAATTAATGTTAACGGACTAAATCTTGAGACTGATTATTTTATGTAAATTAACTCTTAAAAAAAACAAACTTGACACCTATGTACAATGACATATGCATTGCTTAGTTTTTATATAAACATGTTTGCTTCCATTGTTCAGCTTGCTTACTTGGTTAGAACAATAAATCTATTATTTTCATTTTTATTATTATTATTATTATTATTATTATTATTATTATATGTACACCACAGCGGCTATATGAAACAAACTTTAAAGAAGTTCCATACATATCATTAGTAAATTTCCCAGATCTTCCTACGAACTTGTCATAGTTGTTGACAAAATCAAACGGAAAGTATTCAGGAAACGAGGCATGGTTGAAAATTTTCTTGTTATGGAAATGTTCATCGGAATTTAAATGTCTTAACATAATCAAGCTGCACTTACTTTCCGCTGGTTAAAAGGAGATCTGAAGTGCTTCATTAATCTTTTTTGATGAATGTTCTGTAAAATATATTGTAAGTAAGGAAACATAATCATGTCCGCGATATCTTGCACTATATATTTCTAGTTACCTCCCTTTGATCGTTATGATTGAAGGAAATCAACAACAACAGCAATACAATAACAACAACGACTATAATCATAATAATAAAAAATGTGTTTGACTCTCTCACAAGAGGTTTATTCATGGGAAAGGCCTGATATGAAAACTTAGAAGTTGCAAACGAACAATCATATCTTCATGTGGATTGTATTAATATCATTTCAAACTCGATTTGTTTGTATCTTTGGTATTATAACTCTTACCGTCCTCTTCATCTAGCTTAAACAGAAATCAACTTATTTCATTAAGATAGCAAACAATAAGTATATAATTGTCAAAAAAGGAGGCTTACTATAAAATTTGAAATAGTTTCAATATTTTATCAATATTTGGAACAAGTAGTACAATGAAGCAACGGATGTAAATAACCTTACACTATTTTTAGTTTATTTAAAGTTAAAATCAGTGCATAATCTCATTTCAATCCATATTATATAATTTAATGTTCGCGAATTCAAAATAAGATGTATATAAAGCATAACGTTTCGACCTAGACATGATAAGAATAGTTTATGGCTACAGATCACGTTTAGACGATATATTTTTCACTTTTACAAGAAAGGAAAATACATTATTTATAATTTGTAGATATTTCAGTTCACGTAGACTGCATGTCTGATGTCAGAGTCTCTATATTTGAAATAACTCAGACACATTTCTGAGAAATAATTTGTAAAAGTAAATTTTCTCGTAGCGCCATTAATCATAATATGTGTGTAAATCAATTTTAAACATGGTGCATGTTTGACACACGAAATCAGAGTTTAGCTTTGATTTATTACCGAAGACTGAACGTATACAATTTCTTAACAAACAATTGAAACGTTGGTTTAATTCTTCTTGTTTAACTTGTTTGGATAGAAATACATGTATGCGTACATATAAGTTATAAAAAAAAAAAAAAAAAAAAAAAAAAAGGAAAAAAAAAAAAAAATAAAAAAAAAAAATAATTTTTTTTTTTTTTTTTTAAAAAGTTCATCCAAATGTAATAGAAGTAGATGTACACATTGCAGCTCCATTATTGAAAGCAATATATTTAGTAGTACTAATATTCCTGGTAAGAATTATCATGTAAATAACAATACTGATTGTTCTACGAAAAATGTTATATATCTTGTCACTTGTGATAAATGTAAAGAGCAATATGTTGGTCAAACGAAGCAACAAGTATCTAAACGCATGAATAGCCATAGGTTTGATATCAACAATTTTTCCGATCCGTTATTTTCGACCAATGTCGCTACACACTCTAATGAAACCAATCATTGTATTAAGGATTTTAAATTTATGCCTAAAGAGATTGTCACCGATGATATGGAACGCTTATTACAAGAATCATACTGGATTCATAAGCTTAACACATTATCTCCTAATGGTATGAATGCAAAAGTTTTGTACAATATATTACTTTGTCATTATTGAGCCGGTATACATATACATGTAGTATGTTTTTTCTCATATCAAGGTTTTTTATTATTATTAATTATGAGAATTTTTGTATCACATGTGCAGATCCATATTATATGTGTAATTTATTGTTTATTGCTGTATTTATATTCATGAAAGATTCTGTATTTATTGGACAAAGTTTTTATTCCCGCGTTAACGTCACGTTCTGTTTAGCGTATAGTTAAACGGACGTTGCGTCATTTGTCATTTGTTATTTTATAAACGTCAATTTTTTCTGAAGAAGACTAAACGTCGAAAGCTTAAGAAAAGCGTTTGTTTTTATTGAACTGATTATATACATATAAGTTATGAAGTACGACGCTGACATGCACAAATGAAAGGATCTATTTGGTAGGCCAATTGACATAGTAACCAACACTTTCACTATCACGATTCAAGCACTGTCGGATCTGATTTTCAATGCTTAAACATTAATACTTCTAAATGTGATCCATGAACCATTGAAACTGCCAACTACGTTGGAGTAAGTAACCATCTTTAAAGGCACCATATAAATAACATCACATCAAAGGCAAAGATCTCCCTAAATATTTTTTCAAAGACACAGCGAACCATAAAAAGACAAGTCAAAACATCAGTCTATGCAGCTTATGAAAGACAACAACTTCTTATGCATGTATAGTAAGTACCCTTGGCATAAACATCTAACTTACAAAGTGGGAGGTGTACAAAGAGTTGCAGCTTTGTCTGTAGTAATTAAAACTTACAAAGTAGTTTGGCGTAAATGTTTTCTTACTTTAGAAACCCACAGTACTTGTATATGTTTATTATAACACTCTGGCATGTGCTAGAAAGTTGTACAGTCATCCTAATTCCACAGTTTCGTACCAAGTATCATCTTAACTTCTACTTCCATTTAACTCCCAGGTATTGGAATAACCTCCCATTCCAGGTCAAAATCTTCAAGAATAGGCTGTTACTAGCGTCTACCCCTCAGCATCTTTTTATTTTTAACTCGACACTTATTAACAAAGTTTTCAGGACAAGGTGCCCGCCCCAGTTAGAATTAATTGTTAGGATGTAGATGATCAAAATATCAATGTGGTTTATGAAAAGCCTTTTGTCACGTTTAAGTACAACCTGAATAGTTTTTAAAAAAACCCTGAAAAGATGTAATGAATAAGAAAGTAAATATAAATTTAACAAAACACTAAAATGTCAACTTTTTAAAATGTTTTTTCCTGTACTCGGACATCGTAATTTAATATAAGATATGGAATTTATTTACCGATATTTATGAGCATATCTGAAATAAGCAGTTAAAGCAAAAGAATTTGTCTTTGAAAATGTCCATTTGGAGTCAAATCAAAAAAGCAAACAAAGGATAAATTTCTGTTTAGATCACACAAAGTAACTTTTTAAATAAACATGTATTGTATATATATATAGGTTTGTGAAAAATAGGAAGGAAGAAGGATACAAGAACGTGGAAAGAATAACAATAAATTTGGAGAAAATAAACGTTCATACAGTGCTAAAGTATAAATAATCAAGTAATTTCGGCGTATTATGCCTTCATCAGGGGTGTATGACATGTACAATGTGCACACAATAGAGCGCAAAATCTCTATACGTGTGTACTGTATAGTAACAAAAAATGAACAAGTTCAATTTTTGATACTATTGAGTACACACGTATAGAGATATACATTGAACATATATATATATTTTGCTTGCACAGTAAATTCGATATTTGACAGGAATGGTAACAGGAAACCGGTGTAAACAAATATTAAAGATATTAATTTATTTCTTTCTTTGATCTAAATGTGGAAATTTAATATGTATGTCCGTGATTTTCGTTTACAGACAAAAGTGTGTTTGGATCTACATGTACATGATACGTTTGTAATTAATAATAAATTGCCTTTTTTCCGGCGAAATACTTTCTCATCGAAGACGTTTATTTCTCCATACATTATTAACATCTTAACAAAATAAGCAATATAACTGCTTTTAGTTTATAATGAATTATCCTCGATAACTATTTCAAAAGTGTTAAACCATGTATAAATATAATCAAAACAGAATATTGCAAAGCAGAATAAAAAAGAAAAATTGCATTGCCTTTGTGTCTATCATGCTTTAAGTTCGGTGCTCTACTGGGTTGTTTCCTGTGGTTAGGCCAACATACTCGCAACATAACATACTCGCCATTTTCCAAATAAAACAGGACAATTGAAATAAATATCGTGTTAGGAAAACCTATGTATATATATTACGAGTAAAATAAATAATATAGATAAATACCTATTACTTTTTTATGACTTAACACATTAGTCTATGAAGGAGTAAAATATTCACTCTGTAACCTGACTCACGTGTAAATCTTTCTGGATTTTGGATTTGCTAAACACAGTATTCAGACAACATAAATAATCAATCAGAATGCAATACATTCAGTTCGCGTTTTATGAAACTGACATCAATTAATAAGAAACTCAATGAAGAAAAAAGCAATAAGGAGCCAATACAGAACATATTAATCAGTCATCTGTCATAAACGACACGGAAAGCCAAATTCTGACTGATTACCCAATTCCATCAGCGTTTCTACCACAAAGAATTGCATTTTTTCAATTAGTAGCAATTAAGTTTCTTCACACATGGAGACGTATCAATCAAGTAATGACACTTCTTTAAACATGTGTCGCAGAAAACTGTGCATTTTACTGTGCCTTGGAAGATCAATGATGTTGCAGAACAGTTTACTTTTCTTTGATAATTCACAGCGGTCGTAAAATATTTTACAAATTATCTAATATCTATAATGTGATATAAGAAAAACATACATTAAAGATAACAAATATTTTTTTTGCTCATATTCTGATGTAAAGAGTTTGAGTGTAAGTGCAGAGAAGTGAACATAGTCATACATATTGCTCCCAAGATAAAACCTGGCCATCATATGTTACTTTAAATATCTATTTGTATGTTAACATTATTACTTGCTGCTTGTCATGCATATGCTAAGCAATATAACAATAACTCATGAATCTGGAAGCTTACTCGCGATTGTATATGAGAATTGAAGAACAGAATGTATATATATCAACAGACCATGTACAGAAAGTGTTTCATGCTGCATGTCTAGAATGGAATTCTTAGAAAATGTATGAAACAATAAGCAGTAAATTGATATATGCTTGTTATTATATTTTTCGACCTCTCATTGAAATTTCAAATGATATATCAATTAAAACAAAAGAATCCGTTTTTGATGGCCACTTTAGCATCTCTGCTTGGTACGTGATGCAATTTAATCTGTAAATTTTCTGTAACATTAAACCTACACTGTATCGATTTGTTTGAATAACCATTGTTTAGATATTATAAACTTTTTATTAATAGGTTCTTCAAATAAAGCAAAAGCATATTTTAAACCAGTAGATTTTTCTTCCGACTTAAGGATTTCGCACGTATATCAAGATAACATAGACAGGTTGTGCAAACAAAGAAACCTTTTGGATTCACTTTATTCAAATGAACAATATACTATAAGTTTATTTATTGTTAATTAGCTATTTGATATGACATTGAGTTTATGTATGTCTCTTATCATTTTACGCTTACAATAAGTTTATGTATGTCTCTTATCATTTTACGCTTACAATAAAACAATATTAGATATTGCATCAGCTTCATGAAATATATGTAATTGTGTTAAATATCTGTTAGCGTGACCTGTTTAGATGTTGGGCTAAGGATAGCCGCTGTCACCACCACCACCACCACCACCAATAGCAACAGCAAAATATTGATAATGAGACGATAATTATAATAAAACCCACGCCCTAACCTCCACCCCCGTCCCCCACAAAAAAATTAAATAAACCAAATTAAATAAATGAACAACAAAAACAAAACTATTATTATCATCATCAAGAACAAAAAACAACAGCAGCCACAAAACAACAATGACAAAAATACTTTACAAAACAAAACGGTTTGCATTGACCGTTACTATGTGTTTTTTTAATGTAACACATACAGAATTACAAGTGTATGGTATACCGCACTCTGATTTAATTTGTAATAACATGTACCACATTGGAAATTGATATATACACATGCAATGATTTATGGTGCTACAAGAACTTTTACTTTCACAAATCATTTCACCGAGATATGTTCAAAATTCCGTTATGTGCAAAAGGGCTTATATCAGACAATCAGGCAACATTTATTCAAAATATGAAGCAGAAATATCTACAAATTATAAATAATGCTTTTTGTTGCTTACAAAGTGAAAATATAATGCGTTATCGTGACAAGTAGCTATAAATTATTCTTTTCATGTCTACGTGGAAAAGGCTTTTTTGTCTAATTTTAAATTTGCGTGCATTTGATTATAAAATGACTTTAATGGAAATGTTAATTTTTTTTGCAGTTATAAGAGATTCGGAATCTTTTCTATCTAAAGATTTCAGCCTTTCATCGTTCAATGACTGCCCAACTTCAAAATTTCTCTAAACGCTGTAATTTTATTATTATTTTACAAGTGTGTTTTACAGTCAATCCTGGTAATTTTCTTTATTCCCTTCAAATCTGAACACAAATGAATTGAGAGAAATGTAATTTTTAAATATACGGTTGCATTTCTCAACCATGAATTTTTATGTCTGACATTTTGCAACTCGTCACTTGAAATAAATCTACGATTAAGTTTCGTTCCATCACAAATATACATTATAAATCAGTGGAGGGTCTGTTGCAGAGTGGTTTGTTGCTGATTCAAATCTCGCCAAGGACTTTAAAAACTCAAGTGAAGATGCTAATCAGCAAGTTTTCATAAGCATAGTGGTATTGTGCACGAGGGGCACCTGAGTCTTCCTAGTAAAGGTCAATAGTCGCTTTATGATTGCAGTGTCGTCATTAAGAATATTCATAAAACAACCAAAAAATACTACCCTGATGCTTTATATCATAATAATTTATTATCTAATAAAGAAAGACAAGTCAAATATATATGTTAGAATTTGCCATATAGATAATTCATCAAGATAACGTTTTGCAGAAATGTGTCTTTGGATTTATTGAGAATGCAATCGAAATATGAATAATTTTCATACATTGTTAAAACATAGCCTATATGTCTACTGCGATCATTCAATTTTTGAACAAAAAACCGACAGAATTCCTAGAAGATACTTGAAAACTTATTTCAAAAGTCAGCTAGATCGTATCACTATTAATCTTTAAAAAAAGATTGTATAGATTTCCTTATAAATCACAGACAACTGATGCCACGTATTCTCCGTTATCTGCTAAATAAGCTGGAAAATAATCGCAAACAGTTTGTGAAAATGAACAAAGAAAAACGTAAAGTAAAACTGTATCTCATGCAATAATTTTAAAGGCAACTTGATATTCATAACTTCACAGTCACTAAATTGTTTCATATAGATCAACAAGAAAAACCAAGATTATTAATCTGTTACACTATTAATCAGCTAAATGTAAGGATCCAGTCTATCCATTATCTAGCATTTGGGTTCGTTACTCCACCATAAAAATGCTTAATAATTCTTACGGAACCAGGGTGTTATTGATGTAGTATTTTATTAAGGAAATTATTTTTAGGTTATAGAGTAATAAATTTTCTTGATAAACATGTATTTATAATATGGAGTAATTCGCTTGATGATTTTAACACTTTCATTGACTCGTTTTTCTCTCTCTCATTCTCTCTCTCTCTCTTAAAAGAAACAAAACACAAAAAACAAACAGCAAGGGAAAACACTAAACTAAACTTTTAGTTATTCAGTCTAAGGAAAAATACAGAAAAAAGTTCTCTGATTTCTGGATTCAACTTAACTGAGTTCTTCACCCTCCAGAAAAGCTGGAAAGACACCATATGACCTATATTGTGTTAGTTCATAATAATAAACTTTAATACAAATCACAAAACAAATCTACATAGAAAAAAAATATTGTACATATCATTGAACAATAGAGAGAAATAATCCTATAAATGTTATTGATAATGCACTTTGAAAGTTTTCATGTCTAACACAATATGATGTCCTGTGAATAAGTGTGATGACAGTGTTATTCCCTTTGTTGTTGAATATAATCCATCTTTACCATCTATTGGTAATACATGTATCATTAAAGGGTATTGGGGTTTACTTTAACTTTTGTATAAAAGTTCAGTGCAATACCTATATGAAATTAACTGTTGGCTGTTTTAAAGACCGACACATATTATGAAATTAGGTCTTTGGACAGTCATGTGAAAGTTCATCCAGATATTATAGAGATTGTGTCTAATAATATTGAACGCGTATAGAATTGTACTGGATAAACACTTGATTTCCTAATCGAGTGAATGCAAAACTTTGTATCAGTTATAATTTGTTATCTTTTTATGCATATGCATATAATTCTTTTCTCTCATAGAAAGGATTTTTTTTATCATTTTATGCATATGCATATAATTCTTTTCTCTCATAGAAAGGATTTTTTTATCACAATTGATTACGAGAAATTTTCCATCACATATATTATTTTATGTAGTAATGTACATCTTTTGTTAACATTATGATTTATTTGACAAAGCTTTTATTTCCGATTTCAAGTCATTTTCCGATATAACGGTGGAATGCCAATCGCTAATGTTTTAAGAACGTCCACCCAACCATTTTGCTATTTATTTTTCCAAAAACTTGTTGTTTTGCATTTTTCAATGCACATTTTAGCAATAGAATAAATATGATAAGATTAAAATCATTTTATGAAGAAAATTCAATGTCGAAAGCTTAGAAATGTGTTTGTTTCAATTGAACAAGTATCTTCCCTTTTGCCCCTAGTTTTTTTTTTAAATTTTGCCCCCCTTCCCCGGATCTCGTATCCTATTCCCCTGTGCCCCTTTACTTTGTCGGTCTTTTAATCATCAATTATTTCTTTTCTTTAATTTCCCGTTATATAACTATTAATCCTTTTTCAGCATTACACTTTTTCCAGATTTTTTTTTTCATTTAAGTGATTAGCCTGTTCGTGCTCTGCCTTGCGCCCCGTCCTGTTTTTGTCTGGGGTCCTCCGGTGCTCACTGGTTCTTGTTGCTGGGTCGTGTGGGGGTTGCGTTCATTGAACGCCGCATTTTCTTGTTGATCTTGTTTATCATATCATACCAAACACCAAATATACTGACTATATTCACGCAAAAATATGGAGTAGAATTATCTACATATCATAAATTTTGTTCAAAAGAAACTGCAAAAATATTCATGTAATGCCTTCTCGTGAAATATAACTATAAATGATGGTTTTTATGTCTATGTAGATATTTTTGTTTTGCCTTGTGAAATTCCCTGTGTGGATTGATTTAAAATGTGCATTTAGTTTTTTTATAATAAATATTTAAAAACAGACGTGTCGTTTTAATATTTTTCATTTTCACCGGAATTTATCTACCATAGACATGTTTTTTATTCCTGACACATAGTGAAGATATCGCTCGGCGAAACACATTTGCTGTCTAGTTTTATCTACAAAGATGAAATTCTTTAGGAACATCTATATAATTCTGTCAAATAACTTCAAACGAAGGAGAAAGGACATGAATTTAAATTATATATATAATACAATATTTCATTTAATTTTAGTATTCATTTGTCTCATTTCTTTAAAGAGATGAATATTTAAACAAACAAACAAACAAACAAACAAACAAACAAAATAATAATAATAACGAAATAAACAACAACAATAACCATATATCCATGTATATATAAAAAAATATTTAACAAAAAAAGAAAAAGAAAAAGAAAAAAAATCTAATCAGTGAATTTCAAGGGCCGAAAAATGCATATTTATTTAAATCTATCTTATGAATTTTCAACGAATTGTATTCTGTTATATAAAAGTAATGTGTAATTGTCTAAATACGTACACATGCCACGTCATACACTTTTCGTTATTTGATAGTTAATAACAATTATCATCAAAAGATTAGTTTACTTTGAGGATGCATACTTTTGGCAGAAACAAAATTATAGATATACATTATAATCTTTAACAGCGTTCATGCCATCCATTGTTCGATAAGTGAGAAATATATAGATATTATATAAAGCTATCAAATATGTTGACCGTTTATTTCGTTTAACTGGCACCTTAACTAAGATTTTGAATCTCACATTGTCATAGTATTGGTTTCTGCCCTGACAAAATAATAATGATTGTGTTAATAATTTGTTTTGTTTGGTCGATCAATACGGCATTTGCCGTTGTATATCACATCATATTCAATGGCTCACTAGGCAATAATTGTATATTATTATATGATCTAAAGATAACTGCAATCTCATTAGTCTTAACAAAAATTATAAAATTGTATTCACTGAGTGTAGTATCGTATTTAATGATGGAATTGAATTTTCCAAATCAAAAAATAAAATCAGGCTCATTTTCAGTGAGCATAAGGGGTCAGGGGATATAATCGAGCTATGGCCTTTTATAAATAACACAAATATGGTGTTTTGAAGTTACTTTCTCCGTCACTGTTATTTTTTGTTGTTTGTGTGTATGCAGGATCAGTATTTTGAGCATTTCCCTGAGCTGAACATTTTGGTAGCTTTCTTGTATTTTTGACTCTCCAAATGGAAGTTAAGAGGTTGACAAGCATTGGCAGTTGGCGCCAAACAAATAAGAAACATTAGATTAATTTTGTTAAAAATCTTATCGTACGACTTACAGTTAATTGGGCATTTTTGAAATAACCATTGCCATTGTGTATTAGTAATATAATTAAAAAAGTCGGGCAAATTCTGGAGTATCCTTACCTTCATAAAGATGGCCCTTATTAGTATATTTCTGGTATGATTTTTGATTGGTGGGGTAATTTTGAATTGCTGCCAGTCTTTATTTTTTTTAGAGCAATGCATGCACACGGTATTTTTTTAATGTATGTCATATATCATTGAATAATGCTGTGCAACTGGTTATCTGCCTGTGTAAAGATTTTGAAATATTTGGAACTGTGTTTTTGGCCACTCTGAACTTCAAAATTGCTTATTTTAGGTCACCTGTCCCCATAGGGAAATTTTCAAATTTATAATTGTGTTGGAATTGACAAAACCATGCCCATATACTTTCATGCTGTATTTTTAGTAACTGGTAGGATTTACTTAGTTGTAATTGCGTTAATCAAATTCACTGGGTGTAGTATTATATCCACTGACATAATTGGATTTTTATTTTCAAATCTAAGACTAAAATGACCATACAGCTTAGACTATTAACTACGCGTGTGCATAAAATAATTATTGCATTTTGTTCTTTATGGTATATTTCTCGATTCAAATCTTACTACTTCACAATAATACTTAAAAGATACACATTAATAGTAAGAATATTGATAACTTTTTACGCAGCGTTTGCGTAGCCATTGAACGTATGACGTCATCTGTTAAGAACGTCTTTTTTGCACTTTAGGCTGATCATGAAATAAACAATTATTGACAAAATCATCCTTTGAATTTGGTGTGATTTCACCGGTAAAACGTCATATTGACTTCGGCTATAGTTCAAAGCTTAAATTTTTTAGGCCTTTACAATAAAATAAACAACAATGTTACTAAATTTGTGTTTTATTTGTTTAATACAACAGAGAAAGCGTCTTTTTCCTAAATCGCAAAAACATCAAGTCGAATGTTCGTCTCAGCCTATATCTTAAATCATTTAATCTGTACCTGTTACTTCTTTAGCGAGTGTTTCTTTTTTGCTTACTTAACTGTTTTCTGAATTGTAAATATTTATTCCACAATGTTTGTCGCATAGTTTTAACAAAGGTTAATTTTTTTGACCACCTTGCTATAAATTCATATACTATAGAGATCTTTGATTTGTTTTTTGTCAAGATTTGCAGAATACGATACCTTACAAAATGAATGAAATGCACTTGGACTGAACAAATAAATGCTAATCTATTCTCAAGGGCGTTTAACTACTTAAACTAATCAATTTAATTTCATACAATGTAGGATTTCGGCCGTAGTACACATTTGGCAGTCTAGGCGACATCAATGATTCATTTTCCAAACCTTTTACGGGAGCAAACGGACTTCTTTGACTCATATACACTTTTTATAATTGCTATTGACATTGTTGAAATATATATTAAAAATTCCAATAATGGCAAAAGAATTGTGAATATTTTTTTTCTTCGCATTTCTGTTATGCTTATTTAACTTTTGATTTATTTGACAAAAATATTTGATAAAGATTTATATAAAATGTATCTTTGTTGGTAAGAAAATAAAATCAACGATAAAACGGTATCATTTTCAAACTATTTATGATTATATTGAACATATAAATGATATTAAATATGTTTTGAAATATCACAGGCAGATGCATAGTTGATTGCCTTACACAAAAATTATTTTGTTGTAGAGATGATCACATCAACGGTATTTGGCTATTATGTTGTGTATTAAGCAATAGTTCAAGGCTTCAATTTTTGTGCCTTCACAATAAAATAATTGATCATGTTGTATGTATTAACAAGAAATAATATATGCTTACAGATCATTTGTATTTTCATATACTGGTATAATATGTCACTCATTTAATTTACCTATAATAAACATGTCTTATAATGTACTTGATCATTAAGTAAATGCGCGAGTTTCTTTGTTATTTCTTGAAAGATAAGGTATCATTAGATTTTTGTATGAAGAAACTTAATTGCTATTTATTAGGAAAGGGCACTTCTATTTAGTAAAAACGATATTGGAATTGAGTAATCAGTCAGATTTTGACATTTTATGCCATATTTGACAGATGACTGATTCATACACCATTCATAATGCGCAGTTCTCTAACATAGAAGGTTTGTTATCTTCGGAATTTCAAATATAATAGAAACACTCTCAAATATTTGGATTGAAGTCATGATGTCGCGGATTCTGAATTCTATGTTATAGCCGCAAAAATGCACGATTCCTGACTCATTGTCCGATGTAAGATGGCGAAACTTTTTCTATTTTAAGTTTTAACAGTAAATTAAATTCAATGATAACAAACATTCATGTCTGTTTTATTATAATATTGAATATTTATTCCATAAATATAACATAATTTTTACAAACCGTCACATCGTAGTTTGAAATCATTAAGCATATCATGAATAATTAAATAGTTTTTGAAAGAAAGGCAAGCATTACTTATTATCACATGTTTAGTGTATTTCAAAATCGATTAGTCAGTTGATATTGTCACATAATATTTGTTTTGCAAAGTTAATTATAATTTGAAAAAAACAAAAAAAACAACAACAACTCCAACATGGGATGATTCCCTTCTTTAGTTAAGGATACCTGGGTTTCTATAATTGTGTTTAATATGCATAAAAACAATATGTTTTGCGATTTTTATATAAAGTATCGTTAGACTGATTAATTGATTGATTAATTGAGTATTGGGTTTATTTTATGTTTATGGCATTCAAAATGTCAGATAGAATAAGGTATTACGTAATTAAGATTGATATTTTGACTTCTTCGGATACATAGAAGTCATAATTATAAGGGCTCAATCAAATCAATCGGGCAGAAATCTAAGTCGTATCTGATTTATATTTCCTATGAATGACTGGCAATTTGCCAAAAGAATGACAACTATTAGATTCAGATGTCTTATGAGAATTAAAATCTAATGAATCAATTTAAGTTCTTGTCATTTGGCGATGTCTCAATGGAAAACTCACAAAAAAACTTTTAAATTCGTTTGCAAGAAAATCGTGAAATTATATTTCTTACGAAATAGTTCAGATTGAATCTGATAATTGTACTGTTCACTTCATTTGATTTAATGGATACAAAGATAGATAAAGGGAAAATATTGTGATTCAAGCAAAATCAAAAAGGCATTTAATGATAATTTGATGAAATGAAAAATAAATCTCAAGTAACACGGTAACGACAAGCATGATTTATCATAAAATATCAGCGTACGATATGAAATGTTCTAAGATTTGGTATTTCAATGCAGTCCATTGCATGAAGATAATTCGAATTATTTACTAATGTCAACCAGATATAGTACAATGAGTATCGAATTTGATTTTGTTTTCAATTTCATTTTCGACAAGCTGAAACAAATTGTCCAAAACAGAAGTTGGATATTCTAGCAAAACACAAACTAAGCAGTGTATTTGATTTCCTAAAGAATTACTTAATAGAAAAAAAAACAGATCACAACTTACTTATGAGCCTGCAAAACTTGTATCATATTTATTTGAAGATTTAGGAGATATATTTCAGAAAATATTTTCTATAAATAATACTGAAGGCTATATGACAAAGGTTTTCTTATTATACATACATTTAATATTGATTCCATATTGTCTTGTATTCTACAGTAAGATGGTTGCATTTGACTAACACAATTCTCTGAAACAAATATCAAGTTTTCGCCACGATTCTAAAAAGCGACCTGTTGAAGGGACAGACTAGTCATGTGTCTAAAATGCCAAAGGATGGCCAGAATCCAAAAAAAGTCTTCAATCGCAAGTTACACATTGTCTTCTTTGTATTAATGAAAATGCATTTTCAAAGAACGACATTGTAAATTGTGAAAAAACTTTAAACAAATGCCAGCTGTTTTTCAAGGTGATAACTTAAACTCCAATCTCCAAATTAAAGCATATTGTTGACGTAATATTATGTAAATTTAAGTTATCATGTGTTTTATTGTCCATTTATTTATTAATTCTATTTAAATTTCTAAATAATTTTCCTTATTAACAAGATGTTTGAAGTAAACGTTTACGTGACTATCAAGTTTCATAACTGAAACTTGTTACTAAAGGTTTACAAGTGCGGTACTCATGTTTCAATATGTCAATCCTAAACGAAAACAGTGACTTTAACGATCATTAGATAAATATGTTGTAAGTAATATTTAGGATAAAGTAATGTATCTAAATAAAAACTGTCTGTTTAATCATCAACGCAAATTTGATCATTACTCCTATTAACATACATTCGTACTTACAGCAGGAATGGTGTCCGACAATCATTGATTGGTTATGCTTGTTTTGTTTACAAATACAACATCAATGTTTGATTTATATGCGAGTAGGCAAAGATTGGCAATATTACGCCATTTGCAAAAGCAATATATTGATATCAATATTTGTTAAGCCAAAATAAATAAGATCTTTGTCATTTTTATGAGACGTTATGAGAAAAAATCAGACATTTAGATAAGAATGTTTGTATGAAATATGCTGATTTTGTCACCTCAATCTATGAAAGTTTAACATCGCAATGATAGTAAATATATTGTGTATCTAACAAATTGTTTATTGAATCTGTGAATGTTACTGCTTTGGTTTACTTTTTCTGGAATAAATATCAATACAACCAAGCAAAATTACAATACAATATTGGATAAAAAGAGGTTATTTCTCATATTCACTTAGGCAAACGGAAACTATAGTAAATGATTCCAGACAGGTTTAAGTTGAACCTAATTATCTGATTTTCTTTGATCTTAAATTGAAAACCTCATCTATATGTTTTGCAAACAGTGCTCTCTTTTATAGATATATATCAATTAAGATCAAAGGGGTTAACGCCTAATGATTATCCACGGTCCCGTTTTGTTATCCTGTAATTGAAAATGATCTCCAAAAATATATTTGCAAATGTGACACACATGCTTTTAATGCTAGAAAAAGAGCAATAGCAGCGATGAGTATTACAATTAATTACAAATTTTAAATACTTTGAAACTGATTTATGACTTAAGTGATGGTCGCCAAATCACTGTAACCTTACGAATAATAATTCTCCATGCCAACGCCTGTCCACACAACTGGGACGTAACTCAATACCTGACACAAAACAGAATGATAAAAATCCAACATATTGTCTAAAGACTTGTTTGAATAATAACAATTTCTTTTTCAATAGTAACTCCGTGTTTTAGATATGACCGAAAAAGGTAATTTTTGTCTATTTTTCTGTTTAAAAAATAAAAGATTTCATTATATAAATAATGAAATTTATTACAAAAAAAAAAAAAAAAAAAAAAAAAAAAAAAAAAAAAAAAAAAAAAAATAGATACTGACGTTCGTAAACTCTTCTTCCCGTAATATATTTTTGTTTCAAATATTTAATTGAATTGGAATCAATCTCAGACTGTCGAATGAAACATATAGTTGTTATTTTACAATACATTTTATGATAATAAAATGTGGTGTCATAACGAAAACATTCAAATTAATTTTTTTATTTACATTTAACAAGCCATGTTGTCTTGATCTGTTTCAATATATTGTTTTAAGTTTACTTATAAATAGTACCAATACAGAATTCTTAAATAAATACAAAAAGGAAATCCATGTAACACTAGAATACATTAGGTAGACATATCTAAATTATTGAAATTAATTTATTATTTTGCACAGCTTTCTCAATTGTGATGCTTTATGATTATAGAAATTTCGATCTGCACTCTTCCAATTACTTAACACATGTAACATATCATTTTTAATCACCGCACTATAGGCTATCATTCAAAGTTATATGGTCATTTTTGGTCCAGACAAATTGTTCATATTAACTTGATGTAATATGTCATTGTCTTATTATAATGAAAAAAAAATTCAATTGCCCAAGGGTGTATTTTGATTGTTTGCACTAGTGGTGAATCATCTTGTTAAAGAATGGATTGTCTAGGAACAGTGCCTAAATGGCACTATTACCCTATAACACATCTAGTATCTAAAAACTTTTATATGTCTTGAGAGAAGAGACATTGATGGCTAATGAAATGTAAAACATTTCAAGAAACTTGAAAGCAAAATTTAAATTTCAAATAAAAGATTAAACCCCTTCAGGGGAAAGTCCTTGTTGTCTTGAGCAAGAAATTTTACACTCATGGCTCAGTACTAGTTGGTTCCAGGAAATTGTAGATATAAGCTTAAAGCTTCCTACACATTCAAACTAAAACTGTTTCTAAAACCAACAATCAGGTAAAGAAAAGTTGATGTATTCATAAGAATGACCATAAGAAGTCTAAGTGGTTACTTTAATGTCAGTATCAATTGTACACACATATTTAATATGATATTCCCAAAGATAAATTATAAATTGGAATATAGAATCTTGTTCCATTTTAACTGACAGCAAATGTATGATGGTTATTGAATAATTTATTGTCAATTAAAGGAAGGAAATATAACTGTGTGATATTTCAATAAAATACTTTCATAAGAACATTTTATTTTATGCAAAAAAAGTTCAGAGATATTCAGGTATTTCATTGTCGTCACTTGATCTTTCCAAAATTAAAGCATTCGATACACTGCATTAAGTATTGATAACATAAAGCTACGATACAGAGTTGAGATCCTGTCCATATTAGTTTTGTTCATGTGATAGACCAAACATATATTAATGGGTTTTGTGGGTGGTCGAAATTGAACAAAGACGTCGCAAGTGTCAAATGTCAAATAAAAGAACAGAGCATTACATTACTTAACATTGCAATCTTTTAATAAATTATTCATGTTTGTTTGACAGAATAATATGTCCACGTACTCTAACAAACAGTTTTAGAAATCTTAAATTTTTAAGTATAATCTATGGATCTAAAAATATGCAAACGTGTAAATAATCTGAAAGAATCTGGTTATACAATGCATTTAATCAATGAAATACGAGAAGTATTCAAATATGAAACCAAGTAAAGTCGCCGTTGTGCTCCACCATCCTATGTATTCGCCTGACCTATCCCTTTGTGACTTCTTTTTGTTTCCAAACTAAAGAAATACCTTTCAGGCCAAAAATTTGCCCAGCGCAAACATCTCGGATCTTCAATATTCCAGTGTCTTCATAGTATACATAGAAATACTGAGAAAAGGCCTTCAAAGATTAGATCCAGAAACTGAAGCTTTGTATATCTGTTACAGAGGAATTCTCTGAAGGAACAATATAAATAATTGAGTGAAACGTATGAAAAAAAAATTTTTTAGTGCTGAGATGCTTTCATATTTGAACACTCCAAGTAACTTACATTATTGGTGGGTATCTGATTTGATATCTTAACAAAGTGCTAAAGGCTTTACATTTCCTTTTTCTTTTGTAAATGAGCAGTAAATACTTAACGTTTGTTGTACAACCGTACTAATACAATTTATTTCTTATGTTATCTTTTGCATTACATTTTTTGGTATTTTTGGTTATAAACAATCTAAATTTACGAAATGTTTTCTTCTTGATTAGTATTAATTACTTTTATTTAAACATGAAACATGTTATCTTAAAGTAAATATAAGCGTTCAAGCTGGAGACTATTGTCGAGTGTAGTTCTTCTCTACAAAAAGACATTTCACAAAACATGTTGTATAATTTTTCAATACAAAATAATATACTGTTTGATGATCCCATTTTAGTTTGTTTATGTCCTTCGTTTTCTCGTAGTGAACATACAATTTAAATTTTAGGATTATACGCTTCTCTTCATGGAATGACAAAAACGTTTGTATTGAAATTTTCATGTTTAGAACTGTATGCACACGTTTGCTGAATTTTCTTAATTAAATAGTTTACTTTTACTATGTTTACTTTTACATTCTGCATTTGCCATTGATAGAGGACCGTACCATCATTTAACTATAATCGTTTATAAACAGACTCAATCAAACCGAGTCGACAACGGTTTCAATCTTTCATTAAGGTTTACATTTTTCTATTTTTGAAACCTTTCTTTAGGGCTCCTTCTTTAAATAGCATTTATCATTTATATTTTAAGTAAAATTTACCATCTATAAAGTTTCCGTTAAGAAAGCGAATTGATATCAGTTTTCCGCTGTATAGATTGGCAAAAATGTTTCGAAATATTAGTTTTTCTCTAAAATTCTTGTTTTTTAAAGAAACAAAATTCATCATGCACCGCCTTTTATGACATTGCTTTCCAAGATATAAAATATCTAATGCGATAAAAAGAATTGACGTATTACTTGATACGCAAATGTGTCAATTCTGTACATACATTTTGCATATTTCTCACTTGGAATATTAGCTTATTTTGTTTGCACTAAAGAAGCAATCCAAACAGTTTTGACTGATTGAAATATCAGTAATCTTGGGGTTGCAATTTTCCTGTCACAAACAGAGAAATCACTCAAAATCTAATAAACGAAAATGACAGTGTGTCGTCTAGAAAGAAATTCTTATGGTAATTGTTGAGATGTTGGGAGTTATAGGTCAGAAGGAGATTTATTGATATATGTATGGTAAACATCAAGTGTGCTGCATCATGTTTCAATATTTAATGAAGGCAGAAAACTGTATGCTTTCCTACGATGTTTGACATATGTAGGAAATTAAGAATTTAAATATTTAACAATTTCAAATCGCAGTGAAGGTATTTACATGTAGGCCTTTAGACAAACACCTGTAAAAAGACACCCATCTCTTAAAAAGAGAGACGGAAATGATTTACATGAAAACTTGATATACATTGAACATTTGGGCAGTGCATTATTTTTAACAATGAATTAAATAAATATAATATCTTTATTTTAACTATGTTTTCCTATTTTCGAAGAAGCAGTTATCATTGAATAAATTAAACGTTTTTGTGTCTTGAATGCAATGATTATTCTGACAAAGTATACATATTAACCTTCTTTTTGAAAAAAGATTACATAAAAAGACTGTAGACGTAACTAGAAATTACACTCAAATATTTTCTGTCAAGTAGAAAAAAATAAACACGCAATGACGTTTTTTTTAAATTTTTAGAAGATATGATTCTGGTGGCAAAGGTCAACCGTGTTGCAACATGACTCTGTTTGTTAACAATGCATGTATTTCTATGATACGAGATTGTTTAGTATACATCTCGTGGACATTAAACGAATATGTTGAGGGACTAGTAGGCAACAGGAAAAATTATACCACTAAGATGATACATTAAATGTAAATGGAATAAGACAATAATTATAATATCATGGTAGTGTTTATATTTACTTGTCAAGATTTTTTTTCTTGCTTAGGATAAACAGGTTCAGTCATGTTTCTTCCAGCTATTTTTCGTTTTTTATCAAACCCCTCAATTTGGGAAACACTGATGTTAGAAATCATAAATCATACACTGACAAAAATTATAAACAAGAATATAGATATAATTGCATGTATGATAAATAACACTTAACGGACATGCAATGCGACTCTTTCAAAAAATATTTAGAACTAATCTTCAGTTTTTTTTAAAGTTACATTACATCGTTTTGCTGATTTTTTAATACCCTGTCACACTCAACAACGATGTAATTGACATTTTTATGGGAATAGATGGCCTTCCGAGCGATGTGTTCAATCTTTACAGAATTTTTTAATATGTCTAATCGAGCTTAACTTTAACTCCATCAACAAAGTCAAAGTTGATTCTAGTTAATTCTATATTCATTACAATTTGTATGTTATAAAAAGGCTTAAGTACACAAATGTTATATAATTATGTAAAATTACACAAATTTACTTTTATTGATCAAAACGTAACATAACTCAATGTCAAACCAGAGCTTTAATAAACGACAAAGGTTTATGTTTTTATTGCACTACATGACAGTTTCGTGATTTTTACTATCAAATTATCGAATTTACTTTTATGTAGATAATTCAGAAACGTATCTGTTATGTCGTACGTATATTTCCTCATGCGTGATGCAAAACATTTAAACCAACATAAATATACCCTCGTGTACCTCTTTAAAAGTAAATTTGGAAAATGCACTTGAAATTTGTAGGAAAATCTATCAATTCTGATGTAAGGTGTTTGTAATAATTCTGGCAGACAAAACAGTTACAAATAAACATACATGAACAGCATGTCGTTTCTATAATATGATTATCATAATTGCTAGAATATGTTAGGTGTCATATGATAAATATTAGAGTAAACTTGGGGGTAAAAGTAAATAATATTAAACTTAAAAGTCATCGCTAGACATAACTAAAACTTCTGGAAAAGAGTGATACTGCGGGAAAACAGCCCTCATCAAGTGCATTATCGCATTTCGTGTTTATACAATTAACAGTAGAACTACACAAGTTGGTCTGTAAATTATTTAAAATTTTTCTTTATATTGACATCATCTATGGGATACTTGATATTTTACTGAGTAAAATTTGAATATTTGATGGCATAACAGACCGATATAATTCATAATGAATAGACAAAAAATGAATTAATATGAATAATTGACCATAATTTTAAATTTGATCTCATTCTTGCCATGATTCGATTTTAAAAGTTTTAAATTCAAAGAATATTGTTGTCATATTCAAATGTTTGCAAAACATTTATTCATCCTTCTGGACAGATATTTATATTTATTTAAAAATATTTTAATATAGAATCCTCTGGAATAGGAAATAGCGCTTCTCATGGACATAGACTAATAGTTATGTACATTATACTTTTCATAGAAACAAAGACGCATATTTTTTGTATAATTAGCATAATGAATTGCCTAGCAGTTCTCTTCAAGTATAATAAAAAGATTTCCCTTGAATTGCCAATGATTCCGCCGTATGGTTACATCTTGAAATAAACTTAAATAGATAAATAAATGATGTTTTAAAAGTCCAAATGGAAACGTTAGCTTTGTAGCATCGTACATTTTGTCTTTACATATCAATATCCTTTTGTCTTAAATTTTCCTGCCTTGTGGTATCTTTTCTAACAAAAGTAACATTTGGAAAACATCTTGAATCCATTTCACTTTCTGAACTTTTTAAAGAAGGAAATCCTGAGGGAAAATTGTTGGTAAAATTAAACGTCTATAGGGCTGTTAAAAGTTATTGAAACGTCAGTCCAGGATATAAAAATCCCTCGTTTTAAAGATTTTTTTCTGTTTTATCCACTTAAATGATATATATGGTCCCATGTGAGCCCCATTCCTCATAATAACTTCGTGATTTTACGCAATAATATCACAATAACAAGTGATACTTTAACTGTACACACTTTTACATTACCATCTACAGTTACTGTGATTGAACTAATTTCGTTGTATGCTTATTTTATTTCTATTCTAGTGTATACTTATTGTACGATACATTATCACATGCTTATGACTTGTAAAGTTTTTTACTAAAATGATAATATGGATATACATTAATGTATATAAGGAGTAATGTTGTCTTAATAATGAAATAATTTTATTAAGCTACATATTCTAAGGTAAAGATACAGAAAGATATCAATGGTGTTAACGTAAAGCATTCTTCTTTCAGTAATGCCTGAAATTTAAAGTCCATAATCAATCTACTTGAAAAAAGGTTATCTGTCCTAGTCATTTGGCGAAAATCATCTGAAAATTTTCAAATTAACTTGATTTCTTAAAAGCAGTGTGAACTAAAAAACGGACATCTTCCTTTCTTTGCTCTCTTACTTCCTTTCTTCTCTCACTCTTTCTGATAGCTAATGCTTGTTCCCGTTACATATTAAGTTTGTATGAAACCATCTTCCAACAAACTACATACTCATGTTTTGGTTAATATATATTCTTATTGAAAATTTACTCATCTTACTAACATGTCCATTCACATATCTGCATTACACACCGCCGATATGAAGCAAATACTAGGATAAGACCGATTTATAATTAACCATCAACGTTCGATTCTGATCCTTTTTTTTATACTTTTATGTGTTTTAAAGTTTTATTTGTACATTAAAATTTGTAAATTTATTTTTGAAATAAAACCAAAAATGGGCAAAATTATAGTAATAATTTCATATAGATTTTTATTTGTATTTGTACAACAAGAAGGAAATTAAAATCGCAGTTTCACATTCCTGTTCTTTTGTCCTTAAAGTGATACTGAACCATCTTACCAGATTGTACAAGAAACTCTTTTCTGCTGATACCGACTATTTGGAAAAATATCAACCAAAACAACATTAAAGTAATTCAATAATCCGTCACGTAGAAATGCCCATTTGGCTGGCTAAAGCGGAAATAGATAATCTATGATTTCCTTCAGAAGTTTATAACATCAATTGACTGTCGTAATTGGTAGCTATTGATTGCAATAAAGCAATTTTAGAGCAAAAATGTTAATTGTGATCAATATTTAAACGGACTTTGAGAAAGATTTTGTGTCGGTAAAGCATATCTTTGAGGATTTTATAAATAAATTGTTGACAAAAGTGGTTACTAACAAAATAGTCAGCGGCTTCATAATAAAAGTCACTCTTATGTAATGTGCCATTGCCGGGAATACTAGCAAAAATATAGCTGAATATCATTTAATTTGATAACATTGAACTAATTAAAAGTTAACCAAGTAAGGTTTTGTGACCCATGATCCGGCGTCATATTTAACGTTATCAGATGTTATTCTAATAGTTTTCTTTTTTAATATATATTCACTTCCATTTAGGATACACTTGATATATTGTCATCCACTTAAAACCAATGGTGTACCAGTTAATCCTGTATCTTTTCGTATATGTTATCCGAAGCCTAAAACTTCTGCGATGCTTGAACTGTTTGAATTCAGTCTGCATTTACAACGAATATGTAATATCTTTATTAAATGCTTTATGATTCATTGACTGTGTTCGTCTCGTTTTTTTTGCAACTTTCTTTTCAATTTATACTTTACATGAAGTTATTCGTGTTAGGTATTTAATGTGAATAAATTTGATCCGGTTGACTTTACACGTGGTTTTGGTATCATTTAAAAGCAGCTGCTTTGAAGTATAGTATAGTATACACAAACTTAAATTAAATAATACTTCATATTACATTTTAAATTGACCCATCTTCGTAATGTATTTCTATTTTCCATGTGTAAAACTAATAGAAATTATTTGAAATTACCTCTTACAATATCTTTACACATATAAAGTTATGTCATTAAGAATTAATAACAAAACTAATATTGTAACTCTCATTGCAATTTTGCAGGCTTTTCAATGCTTAATTTCAGGCAATCAACTAGATTATCATAATGAAAGCTATATTGGTTTAAGGTTTGAAAATAACGCTGTAATCCGATAAGCAATTAATTCCTCATTTAACTCACCGTGAATCTACAAAAGAAACTGAAGCCAAGTTTTTCTATGACAGCCGTTACAAATTGAATCATTGTTGTTACGCAAAGAACATTTCCGAAGGAATAAAATTTTCTAACAACTTAATACTTTTGCAAGTGTTAAATTCCAGACCGGTACAAGAGTTTATCCAACAAAATGAAATGTTTTAAAACCCACGGGAAATTTCAGTATTATAATCTTTACCAATATATGAATGTTAAATCCGTCAAATGATAGGCGTCTCCCTATTACAGAGATTGTTGAATGAGTTTTAAATTCATCCTTGCATAATTAGCAGTGTTTTTTTTTCAATCCTGATCTTGCACAAGTTCGTGACAGATTTTATAGAAAAATTGCATTATATGTATTTTTGCGCCAAACCCTCCACAACCACAATGCTCATTGATTACTTAAAGAAAATAAACATGTAATATAAGTAAAATTGCAGTTACTTCTTTTATAAAATAGTACAAGTTTAATTCAGGCCAGTTGGCGCAGTATGACCAGTTATGTATCAGTTTTTTCCCTTGTAAATGGATAGTAGTAAAGGATTTTAGAATAAAGATCAACAAGGAGAACAACGTTTACGAAACATAGTCGTCACGATGTACCAAAATCGTTACATTTGGATGAGCATAGTATCATTTTTAATATTTGTAAATGATTATCATTATTATTTCAATGAAATATTTATGCGTGTTTTGTCATCATGTTTACGTTTAGGATACACGCTTTTTATTACTTGGGTACTATGCGCTACTTTTCATGGAATGGGACGGAAGTGTCTCATTGAAGGTTCCATGATAACCGCCATATGTCACTGTGGATGTTTCTAAATTCAAAACTTTGCCATTTCATGTTTAAATGTTGAATTCTGCTTAAGCTGATGCTAGTGGGCGTGGACGGTAGTTTGCTCTTGACAGTACCGTCCATAAACAGGCACAATCAAACCGAGCCTGCAACATTTTCAATTTTGCGGTTTTGGACTTTCTTTATTTCTCTTATTATCTATATTTGTTAGTTTGCTCATCATATACATAAGACGCAAGGTCAGTGTTTATTAGAAACAACATGAATTTTTATTCACTGTTTATCTATTGAATGAAACTTTTATACAGATTATGTCCTCTTTTCATTACAACACTTTCCTTTAAAAGATTTGCCATACATTTTATGTTTGCTCTTTCTGTAATATTGTAAATTGGTATTTCTACAACACTGAATTATAAGCCTTGACTTAAAATGTCCACTAATCACTATAAATCTACAAAAAGTCTTTGATTTTTTATTGTTAGAACTATGTAAAAATCTATCGCGCATTATTTAAGACAAACGATCTAATATAACTGCATATTGTCTTTTACTGTTATTGTATCCTATACTATACGCATTAGTGAAGTTGTAATGCTATGGCAGATCTGGGAGTATTTCGGTTCATCTCTTATGGATCCCTTGCTGTAAATGGAGGGTGTATATTTTCAGATGATATCTCCCGCGAACAATTCAAAGATGATAATTGTGGTTTATTCCAAGATTGAGTGAATGCAATCTCAAACAGGAAAAAACTAAGAAGCATTTTGTTCTTTTTGTTTTTCTCTTCTCGTTCACTCTGTAGAAGGATACAAGCTTATGCTCTAAAATGATTTTGTATTTTGTTTTGAAATTCACCAAGCATCAAAGATTCAAATTTGGTATTAATATTGATAAACAATACATAAATAAATAACTGTCCAGCAAAATCTATTGACATATGCATTTATATTGGTCAATAATTAACAAGTATCTTGTCAATCTGTTGATTTAACCATTTACTGAGAACACATTGTATGCAAATACTGCTTTTGATGTAGCAGGATTTAAAAAAAACATGGCTTTCAAATTGGTTATCTATCTTATATCTTAAGATCTCCCAAAAGTTGTATGCTCACCCTGAAAATCTGTTTGTACGTTTATACTTATATTTTTATTTCACTAATTATTGATAAAAACTAATGCACCTTTCTGTCGGGGGATGCGTTCATTGAATGCCATCCCTCATTGTTGATCTTTGTTTTCATATTTTATTAACTTTAAGCAAAACAAGATATTAGTAATCATGACATTCAACATGTATTGAAATTCATCTTATCGTCGAACAAATAGATAATGGAATATCTATAATTATGTTAAAGTTAGTTTATGACACGTACAGATTGCAACATAGCGTTTAACAAAACGTTACTGCTCAGCTGTTAGAAATATTTTGGCATCTTTTTCTCATTAATGTCGAACAGACTTCTATACCAAAAGAAGATAAAATATATGAATCTGTTTAAAGAGTTGTCATGGGCTGAATTGTACCTTCACGTGAAAATGCAAAGTTAATTAAAACAGCAGACATATTTTTGATAAATACCAATATCTTTTATTTGAAGTAAATAAGTTGAAGTAAATGTGAAGCAATCGCAAATTTGGATAACTTTGCTGAAGATTTAGGCATGATGCATTTGATAATGTGTGTGATACCTCACAGTTTTTAAAGTTTTACCTATTTATGCAAATTGGCCATGAGACCTATCGTTGAATTTTGTTAGATTGAAATGTTCAAAGCTTTGACAAACAGTTGTTGAATAAATATCGAAACAGTTGATATTAAGACTTTTTGTTTCATTCGAAAAGGTTTAAAACTACAAAGTTCTTCACAAAATGTTGAAATAGAATAGAACTATAGACATTTCAAAGTTTGGGGGCACTTTGCATAAATTTACACAATATTTAAGTTATACCTACGTATCATATACGTGATGCGTATATAATGTAAAATATACGTCATATAATCAGTAAGAGTCTGCATAAATGACTAAACGCATTCAAATTTTTATCGTCATTGATAAGCAAGTATACACTTGACATACAATCAGTTCATGTTCTGTGAAAATTAACTGTAGGCCAAGATGTAATTATGTCCTTAAATGACAACACCATTATATACAAATAAAACACAATATAACATATTTCTCCTTCAAAACACACGCATTACATTAATTATTGTAATCTAATCAGTGATGGAAAAGATTGTATGAACAGGTATCCGCTCTATTTATGGTGTCCATTACGGCCCCTCAAACATAAAGTGTATCCGAAACATATTATATTGTCAGAGAGCTGTGATTTATAGTAAATAATTACAACCTAAAAACGGAATAGCTAGTAATTGCAGTAATTTTACTCTGTCTGTTCAATAATTCAGAACATGCACCATTCAAATTAATATAATGTTTGTTAACAAACGTGATATTGATGACTGAAAGAAACAACCAATAAAGATTTTATAGTATAGAAACATGTAAATGCAGCTTTTATTTAACCCCAACATAGTATCTCGTAGTACTAATTGAAAGAAATATTTAATAAGGTTTTAACTTCGCGCATTCAGTTACACTATTTGGTGATAAATTTACCAAACAATACTAATTGACTGAATGACACTTATCGCAATAATGATGTTCTTTGCTGTCGTTATGCAAAAATGAAAGTCATTAGAAATGTCATAATTTTTCATATTTTTCTTTTAATTACCATATTTGTTTTTTTAATATTTCTACCAACAGCCGTGTATTGGTTTTTACATATGACTGGGCCTTCAGGAAGCATAAAGTTTGACATTAAATTTCATTACAAATAAAACTATATGTACATACTAATATAGGAAAGTATATATAGTTCTATTAATTATATCAAGATAACATAGACAGGTTGTGTAAAAAAGAAACATTTTGGATACACTTTACTTAAATGAACAAAATACTAAAGTTTATTTAATGCTAATTAGATATATGGTATGACATTCAGTTTATGTCTGTCTCTTATCATTTTACGCTTACAATAAAACAATATTAGATATTGCATGTTACATTCACATCTATCCTTTTAACAGTTTTTATATGTTTCAGCTTAAGGAAACATATGTAATTGTATTAAATATCTGTTAGCGTGACATAAATTTATACATAAATTCTAGAAGTATACATTTTGAGCTAAGGAAAAATCCACAAAATACCACCGTCACAATAGCCGCCGTCACCAACCACCACCAATAGCAACAGCAAAATATTGATAATGATAAGGTAATAATAATAAAACCCACGCCCTAACCTCCACCCCGTCCCCCACAAAAAAATAAATGAACAACAAAAACAAAACTATTTTTATCATCATCAACAACAAAAAAACAACAGCAATAACAATTAAAATACATTACCAAACAAAATAGTTTGCATTGACCCTTATTGTGTGTTCTTTTTTAATTGATCTAGAGTTACAAGTGTATGGTATACCGCACTTTGATTTAATTTGTAATAACATGAACCACATTGGAAAATATAAATATGAAATATACACATGAAATGATTTATGGTGCTACAAAAACTTTGACTTTCACAAATCATTTCACCGAGATATGTTCAAAATTCCGTTATGTGCAGAAGGACTTATATCAGACAATCAGGCAACATTTATTCAAAACATGAAGCAGAAGTATCTACAAATTATAAATAATGCATTTTGTTGCTTACAAAGTAAAAATATACTGCGTTATCGTGACAAGTAGCTATAAATTATTCTTTTCATGTCTACGTGGAAAAGGCTTTTTTGTCTAATTTTAAATTTGCGTGCATTTGATTATAAAATGACTTTAATGGAAATATTAAATTTTTTGCATCTTGGTTATAAGAAATTCAGAATATTTTCTATCTAAAGATTTCAGCCTTTCATCGTTCAATGACTGCCAAACTTCAAAACTTCCCTATACGATGTTATTTTATTATTATTTTACAACTGTGATTTACAGTCAATACTGGTAATTTTCTTAATTCCTTTCATACCTGTACAAATGAATTGACTTAAAATGTAAAATTTCTTGAAATATACGGTTGCATTTCTCAACCATGAATTTTTATGTCTGACATTTTGCAACTCCACACTTGAAGTAAAACTACGAATAAGTATCGTTCTATCACAAGTATACATTATATATCAGTGTTGGCAATGTGGCCAAGTGGTTTGTTGCTGATTCAAATAACTGCCCCTTCATTAAGGCTGTGGATTCAAATCTCGCCAAGGACTAGCCAGCAAGTTTTCATAAGCATAATGGTATTGTGCACGAGGGGCAGCTGAGTCTTCCTTGACTAGTAAAAGTCGATAGTCGCTTTATGATTACAGTGTCGTCATTAAAAAAATTCATAAAACAGCCAAAAAATACTACCCTGATGCTTTATATCAGAATAATTTATACATCTAATACAGAAAGACAAGTCAAATATATATATTAGAATTTGCCATATAGATAAGTCATCAAGATAACGTTTTGCAGAAATGTGTCTTTGGATTTATTGAGAATGCAATCGAAATATGAATAATTTTCATACATTGTTACAACATAGCCTATATGTCTACTGCGATCATTCAATTTTTGAACAAAAAACAGACAGAATTCCTAGAAGATACTTGAAAACTTATTTCAAAAGTCAAATAGATCGTATCACCATTAATCTTTAAAAAAGATTGTATAGATTTCCTAATAAATCACAGACAACTGATGCTGCACAAATGTTGCTCTCACGTATTCTCCATCATCTGCTAAATAAGCTGGAAAATAATCGCAAACAGTTTGTGAAAATGAACAAAGAAAAACGTAAAGTAAAATTGTATCTCATGCAATCATTTTAAAGGCAACTTGATATTCATAACTTCACAGTCACTAAAATATTTCATATAAATCAACAAGAAAAACCAAGATTATTAATCTGTTACACTATCAATCAGCTAAGTGTAAGGATCCAGTCTATCCATTATCCAGCATTTGGGTTCGTTACTCCACCATAAATAAACATATATGCATGCCAAGATATTATTTGCATAACCGATGAAATGTGCTCTCTTAAGACCCAGTTGCATTGTAAACAATTTGCCGGTATCTCGAAGCCAGGTTAAATGAGGTTGAACACTATAAGACCGAAAAAGATTTCACCGAGTGATCTATTTATATTATATATATTCATGATTGAGGTAGTTTTGAAAATGTTTTCGTTTTTGCCGTTATTCTATAATTTTACTAACGATGGAATATTTTATACTGATGATACATGATATTATTTTCGCATTTGGAATTTGTCCGACCAAGTGCATACAGACATTTATTCATTAATAATTATTTGTCACATACCATAGACAATATGTTGACTTTTGAAAGACAATATGTTGACTTCTGAAGAAAAAATACCAAGCGTTGTGGTATTGTGAGGTCATCTATTAACATGTAAGGTTAAATAAAAACTCATTATACAATGTCCTGTCACTTATGATAACGCGTTCATAATAATAAACTTAAATACAAATCACAAAACAAATCTACATAGAAAAATAATTTATTGTACATATCATTGAACAATAGAGAGAAATAATAAAAGTTCAGTGCAATACCAATATGAAATTAACTGTTGGCTGTTTTAAAGACCGACACATATAATGAAATTAGGTCTTTGGACAGTCATGTGAAATGTTCATCCAGATATTATAGAGATTGTGTCTAATAATATGGAACGCGTATTAACAGAATTGTACTGGGTTTATATGTTAAACACTTGATCTCCTAATCGAATGAATGTAAAACTTTGTATCAGTTATAATTTGTTATCTTTTTATGCATACGCATACAATTTTTTTTCTCTCATAGAAAGGATTTTTTTTTATAATTGATTATGAGAAATTTTCCATCACATATATTGTTTTATGTAGTAATGTACAACTTTTGTTAACTTTATGTTTTATTTGACAAAGCTTTTATTGCCGATTTTAAGTAATTTTCTGATATAACGGTGGAAGGTCAATCGCTAATGTTTTAAGAACGTCCGCCCAACCATTTTGCTATCTATTATTCCAAAAACTTGTTGTTTTGTATTTTTTAAATATACATTTTAGCAATAAATAGATATGATAAGATTAAAATCATTTTATGAAGAAAACTCAATGTCGAAAGCTTAGAAATGTGTTTGCTTTAATTGAACAAGTATCTTCCCTTTTGCCCCTAGTTTTTTTTTTAAATTTTGTCCCTCTCTTCCCCGGATCTCGTATCCCATTCCCCTGTGCACCTTTACTTATTTGACCTTTTAATCAATCAATTATTTCTTTTGTTTAATTTCCCTGTATGTAACTTAATCCTAACTCAGATTTTAAATCTGTCTTAGTATGGATATTTGTGCCTTGACAAAATAATAATGATTGTGTTAATAATTTGTTTTGTTTGGTCAATATGCCATCTGCCGCTGTATATCACATCATATTCAATGGCTCGCTAGTCAATAATTGTATATTATTATATGATCTAAAAATAGCTGCAATCTCATTGGTCTAAACAGTAGTCAACAGAACAAATTATAAAATTATTTTCACTGAATGTAGTATCGTATTCAATGACTGAATTGGATTTTCCCAATCTAAAAATTGAATCATGCTCTTTTCTAGTGAGCATAAGGGGTAAGGGGATATCTACGAACTTTGACTCCGGTTAAATTTATAAATAAATAACACAAATATGGTGTTTTGAAGTTACTAAAACTTTTGATGTTTCTCCGTCACTGTTATTCTTTGTTGTTTGTCAGTATGCCATGATCAGTATTTTTCAGTATTTAAATACCTGAGCTAAACATTTTGGTAGTTTTTCTATGTATTTGTGACTGACTCTCCGAATGGATGTTAAACTTCAAAATCAAGTATTGACAGTTGGCGCCAAACAAGATACTTTGGATAAATTTTGTGAAAAGTCTAAACATATGACTGACAGTTAATTGGAAATTTTTGAACTCGCCATTGTCACTGTGTATTAGTAATATTTTGAAAAGAATCGGACAAATTCTTGAATATCCTGCACCTTCATGAAGATGGGCCTCATTAGTATTTTTCTGGTGTTATTTTTGTTTGGTGGGGTAAATTTAAATTGTTGCCAGTCTTTATTTGTTAAGAGCAATGCATGCACACGGTATTTTTAATGTATGTCATATATCATTGAATAATGCTTTGCAACTGGTTATCTGCCTGTGTTAAGATTTTGAAATATTTGGAATTGTGTTTTTGGCCACACCGAACTTCGAAATTGCTTATTTTAGGCCACCTGTCCCCATAGGGAAATTTTCATATCTATAATTGTGTTGGAATTGACAAAACTATGCCCATATACTTTCATGCTGTATTTTTAGTAACTGGTAGGATTTACTTAGTTGTAATTGCGTTAATCAAATTCACTGGGTGTATTATTATATCCACTGACATAATTGGATTTTTATTTTCAAATCTAAGACTAAAATGACCATACAGCTTAGACGATTAACTACGCGTTTGCATAAAATAATTGTTGCATTTTGTTCTTTATGGTATATTTCTCGATTCAAATCTTACTACTTCACAATAATACTTAAAAGATACACATTAATAGTAAGAATATTGATAACTTTTTACGCAGCGTTTGTGTAGCCATTGAACGTATGACGTCATCTGTTAAGTACGTCGTTTTTGCACTTTAGGCTGATCATGAAATAAACAATTTTTGACAAAATTATCCGTTGAATTTGGTGTGATTTCATCGGTGAGACGTCATATGGACTTCGGCTACAGTTCAAGGCTTCAATTTTTATGCCTTTACAATAAAATAAACAACAATGTTACTAAATTTGTATTTTATTTGTTTAATACAACAGGGAAAGCGTCTTTTTCCTAAATCGCAGAAACATCAAGTCGAATGTTCGTCTAAGCCTGTATCTTTAATCATTTAATCTGTACCTGTTACTTCTTTAGCGAGTGTTTCTTTTTTGCTTACTTAACTGTTTTCTAACAAGAATCCTTTGAATTGTAAATACTTATTCCACAATGTCTGCTGCATAATTTAGCAAAGGATAATTTTTTTGACCACCGTGTTATAAATTCATATACTACAGAGATCTTTGATATGTTTTTTTGTTATGATTTCAAGAATATGATACCTTACAAAATGAATGAAATGCACTTATTTAGCATTGGACTGTACAAAATAAATGCTAATCTATTCTCAATGGCGTTTAACTACTTAAATTAATTAATTTATTTTCATACAATGTAGGATTTCGGCTGTAGTACACATTTGGCAGTCTAGGCGACATCAATGATTCATTTTCCAAACCTTTTACGGGAGCAAACGGTCTTCTTTGACTCATATACACTTTTTATTATTGCTAAATCAATTTTTAAATTGACCTTGTTAAAACATATATTAAAAATTCCAATAATGGCAAAAGAATTGTGAATATTTATTTTTCTTCGCATTTCTGTTATGCTTATTTAACTTTTGATTTGTTTGACAAAAATATTCGATAAAGATTTAAATAAAATGTATCTTTGTTGGTAAGAAAATAAAATCAACGATAAAACGGTATCATTTTCATACTATTTATGATTATATTGAACATATAAATGATATTTAATATGTTTTAAAATATCACAGACGGATGCACAGTTGATTGCCTTACACGAACAATTATTTTGTTGAAGAGATGATCACATCAACTGTATATGGCTATTACTGTTGTTTATTAAGCAATAGTTCAAGGCTTCACAATAAAATAATTGATCATGTTGTATGTATTAACAAGAATAATATATGCTTACAGATCATTTGTATTTTCATATACTGGTATAATATGTCACTCATTAAATTTATATATAATAAACATGTCTTATAATGTACTTGATCATTAAGTAAATGCGCGGGTTTCTTTGTTATATCTTAAAAGATAATCATTAGATTTTTGTACGTAGAAACTTAATTGCTATTTATTAGAAAAGGGCATTTCTATTTAGTAAAGGCGATATTGGAATTGAGTAATCAGTTAGATTTTGACCTTGTATGCCATATTTGACATATGACTGAATCATACACCATTCATAGTGTACAGTTCTCTAACAGAACTAACATTCTCTTCGGATTCAAATATAATAGAAACACTCTCAAATATTTTGATTAAAGTCATAATGTCGCGGATTCTGAATTCTATGTTATAACCTCAAAAGTGCACAATTCCTGACTCATTGTCCAATGTAAGATGGCGAAACTTTCTTTTCTATTTTAGGTTTTAACAGTAAATAAAATTCACTGATAACAAAAATTTATGTCTGTTTCATTATAATATTGAATTTTTATTTCTTATATAACATAATTTTTACAGACTGTCACATCGTAATTTAAAATCATTAAGCATATCATGAATAATCTCAAATAGTCTTTTGAGAGAAAGGCAAGCATTACTTATTATCACATGTTTAGTATATTTCAAAATCGATAAGTCAGTTGATATTGTCACATAGTCACATAATATTTTGTTTTGTAAGGTTAATTATAATTTGAAAAAAAAACAACAACAAAAAAAACCCCTCCAACACGGGGTGATTCCCAAGTTTAGTTTAGGATACCTGGATTTCTATTTTTTTGTTTATTATGACACCAGTTCACGTACTGGTGAGTTCTACGAAGCGATTTCAAGAGGGTTAAATAAGTTAAGGCTCATATTACAATCAATTTGAAAATAAATTTTAAAAATAACTTTTATAATAAATTATAACCGATGAACTAAACCATTCTTCCCAGTAAAAGAAAATCATGTATAAAAACAATATGTTTTGGGATTAGACTGATTAATTGATTATCAATTGTTAGACTGATTAATTGATTGATCAATTGAGTATTGGGTTTATTTTATGTTTATGGCATTCAAAATGTCAGATAGAATAAGGTATTACGTAATTTTCTTTAAGGTGGATATTCTGACTTATTCGGATACATAGAAGTCATAATTATAAGGGCTCAATCAAATCAATCGGGCAGAAATCTAAGTCGTATCTGATTTATATTTCCTATGAATGACTGGAAATTTGCCAAAAGAATGACAACTATTAGATTCAGATGTCTTATGAGAATTAAAATCTAATGAATCAATTTAAGTTCTTGTCATTTAGCGATGTCTCAATGGAAAACTCACAAAAAACTTTTAAATTCATTTGCAAAAAGTCCTGAAAATGTATTTCTTACGAAATAGTTCAGATTGAATCTTATAATTGTACTGTTCACTTCATTTGATTCTCTGAATACAAAGATAGATTAAGAGAAATATTGTGATTCAAGCGAAATCAAAAAGGCATTTAATGATAATCACATTTGATGAAATGAAAAATAAATCTCAAGTAACACGGTAACGACAGGCATGATTTATCATAAAATATCAGCGTACGATATAAAATGTTCTAAGCTTTGGTATTTCAATGCAATCCATAAAATTCCAAAGAATGGCCAAAATCCAAAATAATTTCTTTAATCGCAAGTAATACATTTTCTTCTTTGTATTAATGAAAATGCAATTTCAAAGAATTACAAGTTAATCTTGCATTGTAAATGGTCTTTAAACAAATGCCAGCTGTTTTTCAAGGTGATAACATAAACTCCAATCTCCAAATTTAAGCATATTGTTGTCGTAATATTAAGTAAATTTAAGTTATCATGTGTTTCATTGTCTATTTATTAATTAATTGTATTTGGATTTCTAAATACTTTTCCTCATTAACAAGATGTTTTAAGTTTACGTATACCTGACTATCAAGTTTCATAACTGAAACTTGTTACAAAAGGTTTACAAGAAAAGCATTGATGCAAAGCATCAAAGGGCGTCCAAGCAAGAAATGCAGCAAGTGCAGATGAACTAGTAGATATATGATGACAAGATATTCTTATAAACTTTTCAATGGTTCATTGGTTTTTACCAGAATTGTATATCACTTATGAATGAACGGACGAAAGACATTGTTCATTATTTATAACTTTGATTGGCATGCTAGAAATTAGAATATTACTTGTTATTTCTTTATGATCGTGGTTATTAATAGCAACGGATATACATGTATACAATCATTTATAATCCATATGTGTAACGCATGATCAACACCACACTGTCCCTTATTATGTAATCGCTATTAGCGAAGACCCCCTCTTAAGGTATCTGTTCACACTTAGTAACAATATGACACTTGTTATATTACCATGTTGATCATGTTGAGCATAATTGTTTATTATACAATAATTGTAATATCTATTTTAATAAAAAAAAATACAGATTTTATAATTATTGTTTTCTTTTCTTTTTTTTTGTGTTTTATGCGCTATTTTAATACTGAGTTTTTACGTTTACTACTATTTTAAGAATTCAATTGTCATATTGACCGACGATTATAAGTCAAAACTTAACTGGAAAAAAGTAAATTATGGTTAATCTTTCAATATATAATAGTGTTTATTCTTAAACCATATACATGCACATTTGTATTTTTCTTTATCTTTCAATATATAATAGTGTTTATTCTTAAACCATATACATGCACATTTGTATTTTTCTTTATAATTTTTTAAATTATCAATCAATTGAATAATTCATAAAATCTGATTTGTCACTTTGAATAATTCCTCGGCATCTTTATTAAACACGAATAACAAATTAAATAAAAGGTTTCAAAGTTGATAGTGTCATATTAATGCCATAAAAATGTACATTTTTTCTCAATTATTGTACATATTTATTGTTTTTATCTCATATAGATAAAATAAAACATGCGATTTGTGTTGTTGGTTTTTTTTCGAATTGTATGTTTATGTATAATAATAATCAATAAATTTGAGAGTTGATCTGTGTTTCTTAAGTATTGTAACCAAACTAAGTGACAAACATTCATTTTGAAAAAAAAAGCTTATTTATCTGTAAAATATTTGTTCTGTTCTGTAACGATATCAAACATCTACTCTAAAACCGGGAGAGACCGGACAATAAACGTGTGGTACTATTCGCCGGTCACTAGTAAATCCCGGTCAAAATAGACCAGGAGAGATCGGGAATTACCGATATGAGTACATCCCTCTATAAATAAATTTTTGGAATATTTAGGTCATCAACTCATCATTCTATTTACAGCTTTCGGAATAACATACCATGATAACCCACTGTGTACTATAAAATGATAAATAAAACTACCCGAACAGCGCGATTTATTGACGGAAAAGGTTATTTCATTTGAAAATATTTGCATTGCGAAATTCTCCATTTCGCTATTCATTGTACATATCGCGACTAATTAATAATCAAGCACCCTCATACCGATCGGAATGATCGGCTTTTATTATGAACAACTATAAAAGGCTCGAGAAGTTGCTGTCGCCCTTTCTCATTCCAACAAGTGCGGTATTCATGTTTCAATATGTCAATCCTAATCGAAAACACTGACTTTAACGATCATTAATTTAGATAGATAAGATGTTAGTAATATTTATGATAAAGTAATGTTTTTAAATAAAAACTATCGGTTTAAATCATCAACGCAAATTTGATAATTACTCCTATTAACATACAAGCATTATTACAGCAAGAATGGTGTCCGACAATCACTGATTGGTTATGTGCGTTTTGTTTACAAATACAACATCAATGATTGATTTATATGCGAGTAGGCAAAGAATGGCAATATTACGCCATTTGCAAAAGCAATATATTGATATCAATATTTGTTTAGCCAAAATAAATAAGATCTTTGTCATTTTTATGAGACGTTATGAGACAAAATCAGACATTTAGATAAGAATGTTTGTATGAAATATGCTGATTTTGTCACCTCAATCTATGAAAGTTTAACATCGCAATGATAGTAAATATAGTGTATATCTAAACAAAATGTCTTTTGGTCTCTTCTATCCATCAGAAATTATTAAAAAAGAAAGAAAACAGAAATATATTTTATTACTTTCTATAAACACACATATGATTATCATATAGCATGACAACTATTTCATTAGTATGGTTTGAATTTCGACGTACACTGGATGATCATTCAAACAACACCTATTCAAAGTCTCAAAACGCACATAAATTCAAATAGATTGCATATCTGTCAACTTAATTCAATAAACTTACTACATTTATCTGAAAATCAAATATATCTGTTCAAAGTTAAGACTTTTATATCTTTACATAAATTATTACACTTTCAAAGACAATTTTAAAAAGGGGTCTAATATTTAATTTCATCAGAAGTGCGAAAAATACTTTTTAGAAACATTCTTACTAATTTGTTTAGTGAAAAAGAATATGAAGCGTTAATAAGTTGCTCGACAAACAACAGTACAAGCTAAAATTCTTTTATATTAACTTTTCAATAAAATATATTTTGTTTCGTATGGAATGCCGTCTATTGTTCATCAATCTGTCTTGTAAGTAACAAATAAAGTATGAATCTTACAAAATTTTGGCAGTTATTCCATTTTTATGTCAACATAGATATCTTACATTTAAAACGTGCCCTGTTGGTCTCATGTCCGTTGGTCGGCCTTGTGTTGCTGATTTTTAAGGAAAGAGGTGCTTTCTTAGAATGCCGCTTTCCTCGTCTCGTTGTTCTTTGTTTTCCAAATTTATTGCTTCTTTGTGTTTAATTATCTATAAGTTAGAGTTATCTCTCGAATAAGTGTGAAGTAGAAACAATATAAGATTCTCTATTCCTTGTGCATTATTGGAATTATACATCTTAATGAGTTTCATTCAAAAGTTAATTTAGCAATTTGAAAAAAGGTGTATTCCAATAAAAAAGCCGTTAGTCCCAGTGGAAGATTTTGAAAATGAATCGTGAATGTCGCTTGGTCTGGCACACGTACTTTTGCCGCAATTCTAAGCCATATCAAATTAAATTGATTGATTTAAATAGTTAAGCACCCTTGAGAATTTATTATCATATATCTCATTCGGTCCAATGCTGAATTAAAATATCTCATTAATTCTTTCAAGATATGTTTTGAGAAATCTTGACGAAAACAAATCAAAGATCTCTTTAGCACGTGACTTTATACAAAGTGGCCAAAAACAGAAACTTATGTTTAGATTATGCAGCAGTCATGTTTGCATAAATATTTATAATTCTAGAAAAGGTAAACCAAAACAGCAACATTCACAGATCAAAAAGCAATATTTGGAGGTAATGCAATACATCAATATAATATTTACACACGTTATTCGTTATGTACACGTTATATACACGTATATCGACAACTATTGTAACTAAAAATAAGAATACAAAATAAGAATACTCTTGAATTAATTGCCTTGATGAATCTACATTCATGAGTTTGATATGCATTATATTTAGCATGACGTTTAACAAATTGATCTATAAAGTCATTAAAATTTTTGCGCATATATCATTAAACAAATAATTTAATACATTAGTGGCGGAATCAACGTGAAGGCTAATTGATAAATGGTAGTAACATTCAACACTTAAGATTCGCATTCACTTGGCCCAAACCCGAATAAAATAATTGCTAAATGTTAAGTGTTTTTATATCTATACATGTATATGTTTTCCTTTTTCCTAATGTGGTAAGGTCTATTTATCTGTTTATAAACTGTGCATTTTGTATAATATTGCGTACGTTTAAGAACCCAAGTGTGTTGTCCAGAGTTTATAAGCACCTTATAATTCTATTTAATTTTTGCTACAGATTAATGTCGATAACAATTTTTCTCAATTTCTCATTCAAAATGATTTAACACTTCCTTTTGTAGAAATATACAACGTCTATTTCTGTGAACACTTCCCTTTCCAGAAATACAAAAAAACTAAGTATTTCTGTGATATCTTTGAACAGTTTTTCTTGCCTCCAGATGTTCAGTATTATCGCAGTGTGATAATGTATTGCATATTTTATGGCGTTTCAATATCTATTACATTTTTGTCGCTCAGCCTTAATGTTTCTTAAAACAATGTACTGTTAAATAACATATATATATATACATTAACAGCGACACATTTTGATTGATTATACAGCCTTGAAAAGTAATGCAAATGAAATTGGAATATCATACTAAATGAAAACCTTATAAAGCATCTTATTTGGTAAGTTAAGTTAGCCTATACAGCCTTCTCAATATAAAGTTTTGCAGAATTGTGTTTTGTTTTTCGGACTGCTGACAAGACAGTCAACATATGAAACATTTGTATACATTTTCATACTTTGTTCTATTAAAGCCTGTATGTCGGTTGTGATCATTCAATATTTGAACAATAACAGACGCAATACCTACAAAATACTGATAATTTCCTTTTCAAATATCCAATGGATTATAACGGTATTAATCTTAAGAATTAGTTCTATAAAGATACATCGCATATAACATGAACATTGGTGCCATACATATGTTCAGCTAATGTCTTCTTTTATGCAGATTAAAAAGCTGAATAATGTTTGCAAATAGAAACGGGGAATGGCATTTATACTTCACATATATATTACAAATATCAAACACTTCAAAATAGGCTATTTATTACATAAGCAATAAATATAATGGTTTCAAACAAATATGATACATTTTTAATAATAATCAGTCCTGATCAGATGTAAAGATACAATGAGTGCACAGTACAAAATATCGTATATCATCATTGTTTGAACTGCATAAAAGCAGTTGAATTTACTCTTGATTTTGCTTCTGAACTCGTAGATGGCAATACGTACATAATTGAATTTTGCAAATGCTATGATAAATGACGCTTCAGAAAATGTGTCTTAAAAACTAATTTCTTAGAACTCTAATTTCTGTTTTGAAATATAAAATGCTGACCTTAGATATTCGGGCTACCTGTGATATAGAATTGTCTACACACATTGAATAATGTATGTTATTTATAGCAGAAATATTGCACTAATTATTATTATCATGTCTAGGTAGAAATGTTAATTTTCACCCATTTTCAGACTTGTGTTCATCAAAGTTAAGAAAATGGTCAAATGAATCAATAATTGTTACATGAAACTTTATAATAGACAAAATTTAACACCCTCCGGTGTACATGTGTGTTTTGTTAGTCAATTTTACAATTATATAATTTTTCGCTTCGGTTTGAGATATATTTCATACTCACGAAAAACTACACCTTTTATTTTCTACAAACAACAACAACAACATTTTTAAAACTGACTGTTTAAAAGAGTACAGAAAACCAAGGTAATTCTTATGTTATTGCCAAATCAAGGTAACTGACTATTTGGTTTCGTTAGTTAAACATTGTTTTATAAAAGGCATATTATGTGCGCATACAATGCTTACAGGCTGAATGATTATTACTGACTTTAAATGATTAACTGCAAGAATATTACAATAAACATATTTTGTCTAGATTAGACTCGTTTGTGTAACAGTTAATCCGAGATTTCATATTTGGTGTCCATTTGTAAATTTTGATAGCAAATTTGTCATTCAGCTTTGTTTCTTACGTTTTCATTGTCCATGTCTCCTCTTGACTATGAGTTCAAGGTGCTTCACTTTGTCCTATATAGTGATTGAAAGTAATTTCTTTTTTCAATTAATATAACCATGCCCTTTTCGTAAGTTTTAATTTCATTAACAAATTGTGTAAATTCGTTCGAAAACAAATCAAATTTATAGGTACAGTCCACAAATACAAATGCTAATTCAAATATATTGGTTTGTTCATAGAAGATGCATGCCATTTAATTTTTCACCTGTCCGTCCGTCTGTCTCTCTGTATGTCCAGAGCAATTTGCATCCTGTCATAACTCAGAAAGTACAAAAGGTATGCCAATGACACTTCGTATGGATATAGGCCTTTATATTTCAATTTTTCATCCGTCTGACCGTTTGTATGCCATTCAGGATCCTGCCAATGTGGATAGAGAACAATATAGATTAGATTATGCATGCCATTTTCACAAATATTAGTGTTGTATGCAGGGAATCAGGCGACATTATACCAGTATGGGACAGTCTTTTTTTGCTTCAAAAATATCTTTAGAATAATTTTACATATATATACTTTATGTAAATAAATTTTTAATGTAAAATATGAATAGATACCTTTCATAGAAACGTTCTCATTATTTTATAAGGGAAATGTGTAACATTTTTTCTAATTGGTGCACAGACGCCTTTAAATCCAAACAAATTATATATTTGTCAATTCTAGCACATAACAGCACACATATTGATCATATACATGTATAAAACCGCAATATACGCCGTTTGAAAAAAGAAACAAAATCATATTTTGACGTATATATCACAAGTTAAAAAAGGTATATTCCAACATTTTCACACAATCCTTTTACCATCGACGCAGTACATATAACTAGTATTCTTTATGCTCATTGTCAATTTTGTGCTTCCTCATAATATGCGAGAAAAAAAGTATATTAATTTAAAGTGATATATTAGCCGCAAAGAAACCACTGCTGATTTTTATAATAAAGCTTAAATCATATTATATATTATTTCAAAAATAAAAGTTATCATTTAAGTTTCATTTTCGGACAAATTATATTTTTGCAGTCTAAAACAACAGTTGATGACTATTGACAAATATGTATAAACATAGACAAAACTTCAGCATATTGTATCCAGAACTAGTTTCAATATTGAACTAGGTAATGTGTTTTGTAGAATATTTTCAAATTAAAAAGAGCTATCAATTGCACAATATTGATTCATTGGATTTTGAATTCTCACAAGACATCCCATATTTCAAATGATATCAAAAATCTGACATGTTTGATGAATTAAATATTTTTGTAGTGAGAAAAGGGACATCAGTATAATAGGGCCTAAAATACAGTAATTTTATCTCTTTTAATAAGTCACTCATTATTGTAAATGTATTGGAAGATATATCTCATTAAAGCACTTTTTTACTTTTTATGATAGTGTATTTTTAAGTTTTCTTGTGGTTAAGATGACTGCAAGGTAATAAAAATATTAGTTTTTAAAGTGCAAGCAAAATTACAATACAATTTTCGAGAATTACTTATACTTGAATAGAAATAAAACATCATTATTTTTCAAACTTTCTGACACTGCAAAACACTCCAATACAGCACACTGCAATATCAAATTGAAAAAAAGAGCTATTCTAATAAGTTTGATTAGAAAAAACATGTTTCTGTGATATTTGTTCATCTTTTTTATATTGAATCACTTAAAAGGTTTCCATAAGGTAATTTTTCAATGTGCAATTGGATAAAAAGAGGTTATTTCTTATTCACTTAGGCAAACGGAAACTATAGTAAATGATTCCAGACAGGTTTAAGTAGAACTTAATTATCTGATTTTCTTTGATCTTAAATTGAAAACCTCATCTATATGTTTTGCAAACAGTGCTCTCTTTTATAGATATATATCAATTAAGATCAAAGGGGTTAACGCCTAACGATTATCCAATGTCCCTGTATTACAATTAATTACAAATATTAAATACTTTGAAACTGAAATATGACTTAAGTGATGGTCGCCAAATAACTGTAACGTTACGAATTATAATTCTCCATGCCAACGCCTGTCCACACAACTGGGACGTAACTCAATACCTGACACAAAACAGAATGATAACAATCCAACATCTTGTCTACAGACTTGTTTGAATAATTTCTTTTTCAATAGTAACTCCGTGTTTTTGTTTAAAAATAAAAGATTTCATTATATAAATAATGAAATTTATTACAAAAAAAAATACTGACGTTCGTAAACTCTTCTTCCCTTAATATATTTTTGTTTCAAATATTTAATTGAATTGGAATCAATCTCAGACTGTCGAGTAAAACAAATAGTTGTTAATTAACAATATATTTTATGATAATAAAATGTGGTGTCATAACGAAAACATTCAAATTATTGTATTTTTATTTACATTTAACAAGCCATGTTGTCTTGATCTGTTTCAATATATTGTTTTAAGTTTACTTATAAATGGTATCAATACATAATTCATAAATATATACAAAAAGTAGTTCCATGTAACACTAGAATACATTAGGTAGACATATCCAAATTATGGAAATTAATAGACTATTTTGCACAGCTTTCTCAATTGTGATGCTTTATGGTTATTGAAATTTCCATCTGCACTCTTCCCATTACTTAACATATCATTTTTAATCACCGCACTATAGGCTATCATTCAAAGTTATATGGTCATTTTTGGTCCAGACAAACTGTTCATATTAACTTGATGTAATATGTCATTGTCTTATCATAATGGAAAAATTATTTCAATTGCCCAAGGGTGTATTTTGATTGTTTGCACTAGTGGTGAATCATCTTGTTAAAGAATGGATTGTCTAGGAACAGTGCCTAAATGGCACTATTACCCTATTACACATCTAGTATCTAATCAAAGCACAGAAGGCGCTGAATTTGTTTGGGTCTCAGAATGTAAGAAAGGTACAGGTTGTGAGATTATATGTATAGTGCCACCAATGCTTTCCAGCGTTTTAACTGTAGTAAATTGGCTATAAGACTAATTGCAACACTGATATTCAATCCAATGCTTATTTGACTTAAACAATTTGAAAAAAAAATGAGTTGCCTTTACTGGGATTTGAATTCCAGACCTCTCGCTTCCTAAGCGAGCGCGAAAACCCTTCAGCCACGGTGAATTTATATGTGAACGGCCTGAAGAAAACCATATTATTCTAAATTAGGGCTTGTAACAACTTTAACTGTTGTTTAACACAAATGTAAATAATCCTGGAGCTTACTATAAGCATGTTTATTTATAAAGAATCAAAGGGCTGCAAGTTCTGTGGAATTTTCTGATCTTTGCAATCGAAATCGTACTGTATATCTGTATGTATTTTCCTGTATAAGTTTATTTTTATGTATTATAATTCATTTTGCAAGGCACCAGAGTTTGATACAAGTATATACGGAATTCTGCATAACTAGAGTTGCGTCAAAAAATCATTTATGTTCATTTTTTACGACAGCCACACTTTATCCTTGCATATCATGGCTACTTCCTTAACAAAGACACTTAAAAAAGAATTTAAAAAAAACAGTTTCCTCGACTGGGATTTGAACTCCAGACCTCTCACTCACTAAGCAAGCGCGTTGTTACCCCTGCACCATGGAGAAGTTATCCACACAATGTCTGAATTACATCAAGTCATTCTAAATTTAGAACTTCCATTGCATTTCGGGTTGGTAATCCTTATTAATTTCGAGGTATTTTGTTCAGGATAAACCTGTTGTTTAAAATTGAAGTAAATGATTTAGCAAAAATCTTCTCGCCCAAACAGTCCGACATGTAGAATCTATATATTCCACTACTCGGTTTGTGTAGTATTCGGTAATCGACATCGCTAAAAATAGTATTTTCATTGATGAAATCATATTCATCCGCGTAATTTGTAATTGTGCATTTATTGACAATTCTATAAGCCAACGCTATTTTTAAACTTTGAATGCGTTGTAATTTGTTGGATACTTGTAACAAAATAAAAATATTTCTTTCTTTTAAATCGCTAGTTTTAAGCTGTTTTGAGAACTACTTGTTGTTAGGTTTGTCGTAAACTTCTGTGTCAGAGATTGAATGTCCGCTTTGTATTTACTTATTTTCGATCAGAAAATACAATAAAACAATATTAGAAATCTTCGACCATTCGGGAATTATTTTGCTTGAAAATAAATGAGCCTGTCTTTGACCATCTTTACGCAGTGATCTCCCCTGAATTTTTCGGCGTTAGTGTACATAGAAAGGGAAGTAACCGCTTCAAAAATGTGGAGTACTTTCGGCATTTGCAATTAACAGCATTAAACTCTGAAATTTCGCTACCATTATTTGTTTGGTCTGACGACCCGAACAAATAAAAACGTTTATACGGCTTGAGAGAAGAGACATTGATGGGTAATAAAATGTAAAACATTTCAAGAAACTTGAAAGCAATTCAATTTTATACATAAATTTCAAATAAAAGATTAAACCCCTTCAGGGGAAGTCCTTTTTTTCTTCAGCAAGAAATTTTACACTCATGGCTCAGTACTAGTTGGTTCCAGGAACGAATCGAAATTGTAGATATAAGCTTAAAGCTTCCTACACAATCAAACTAAAACTGTTTCTAAAACCAACAATCAGGTATAAGAATGACCATAAGTACTCGTAGTCTAAGTAGTTACTTTAATGTCAGTATCAAATGTACAAACAGATTTAATATGATATTCCCAAAGATAAATTATAAATTGGAATATAGAATCTTGTTCCATTTTAACTGACAGCAAATGTATGATGGTTATTGAATAATTTATTGTCAATTAAAAGAAAATATAACTGTGATATTTCAATAAAATACTTTCATAAGAACATCTGATTTTGTGCAAAAAAAGTTCAGAGATATTCAGGTATTTCATTGTCGTCACTTGATCTTTCCAAAATTAAAGCATTCGATACACTGCATTAAGTATTGATAACATAAAGCTACGATACAGAGTTGAGATCCTGTCCATATTAGTTTTGTTCATGTGATAGACCAAACATATATTAATGGGTTTTTGGGTGGCCGAAATTGAACAAAGGCGTCGCAAGTGTCAAATGTCAAATAAAAGGATAGAGCATTACATTACTTAACATTGCAATCTTTTAATGAATTATTCATGTTTGTTTGACAGAATAATATGTCCACGTACTCTAACACACTGTTTAAGGAATCTAAACTTAATAATTATACTCTATTGATCTAAAAATCTGCAAACGTGTAAATAATCTGAAAGGATATGGTTATACAATCTTTTAATAAATGAAATACGAGAAGTATTCAAATATGAAACCAAGTAAAGTCGCCGTTGGGCTCCATCATCCTATGTATTTGCCTGACCTATCTCTTTGTGAGTTCGTTTTGTTTCCAAACTAAAGACATACCTTTCAGGCCGAACATTTGCCAAGCGCAAACATCTCGGATCTGCAATATTCCAGTGTCTTCATAGTATACATAAAAACCTTCAAAGATTGAAGCTTTGTATATCTGTAACAGATGAATTCTCTGAAGGAACAATATAAAAATGATGTGAAACCTATGAAGAATAAAATTTTAAGTGCTTAGATGCTTTCATATTTGAACACTCCACGTAACTGACATTATTGGTGGGTATCTGATTTGATATCTTAACAAAGTGCTAAAGGCTTTATATTTCCTTTTTCTTTTGTTAATGGTCAGTTATTATTTAACTTTTGTTGTACAACCGTACTCATACAATTTATTTCTTATGTTTTCTTTTGCATTACATTTTTATTTTGGTTTTCTTGGTTATAAACAGTCTAAATTTACAAAACGTTTTCTTCTTGATTAGTATTAATTACTTTTATTTAAACATGAAACATGTTATCTTTATGCGTATATCTTATGTTTGACTTAGTAACGAATCTTCTTCATTTTTGTAATCAATTACTTTTTACCTAAACTTCAATATTTCAAACATTTTCAAAACCCGTCATATTTATAGTAACTAATCTTATGTCAGGAAAAGGCCTTTATAAGCATTTTATGCTTTCGGATCTGATCCTTTTTCAGCATTGTATTGTATTATTTCACCATTGTATGTAAATGTTGTATGTGTAAAATGTTCAAATAAAATATGTTTAAACTAAACATGTTATCTTAAAGTAAATATAAGCGTTAAAGCTGGAGACTATTGTCGAGCGTAGTTCTTCACTACAAAAAGACATTTCACAAAACATGTTGTATAATTTTTCAATACAAAATAATATACTGTTTGATGATCCCATTTTAGTTTGTTTATGTCCTTCGTTTCATACAATTTAATTTTAGGATTATACGCTTCTCTTCATGGAATGACAAAAACGTTCGAATTGAAATTTTCATGTTAAGAATTGTATGCACACCTTTGCCGATTTGTGTTAATTAAATAGTTCACTATGTTTACTTTTACATTTAAATTCCGTATTTGCCATTGATAGAGGACCGTACCATCATTTAACTACAATCGTTTATAAACAATCACACTGAGTCGGCAACGGTTTCAATCTTTCATTAAGGTTTACATTTTTCTATTTTTAAACCTTTCTTAAGATTTTCTTCTTTAGATAGCATTTATCAATTATAATAATATAATTTATCATTTATAAAGTTTCTTTTTAGAAAGCGAATTGATATCAGTTTCCGCTGTATAGATTTGCAAAGAAATTTCGAAATATAAGTTTTTCTCTAAAATTCTTGCTTTTTATATAACATAACTAATCATGCACCGCATTTATCATCATTGCTTACCAAGATATATATCCAATGCGACAAAAAGAAATGACGTATTATTTGATAGGCAAATGCGTTAATTCTGTACATACATTTTGCATATTTCTCATTTGGACTATTAGCTTATTTGTTTGCACTAAAGAAGCAATCCAAACAGTTTTTACTGATTGAAATATCAGCAATCTTGGGGTTGCAATTTTCCTGTCACAAACAGAGAAATCATTCAAAGAAATTCTTATGGTAAATGTTGGGAGTTAAAGGTCAGAGGGAGATTATTGATATATGTATGGTAAATATCATGCGTGCTGCATCATTCTTAAATATTTAATGAGGGAAGAAAAATGTATGCTTTTCTAATATATTTGATATATGTAAGAAAATACTAATTGAAATATTTAACAATTTCAAATTGCAATGAAGGAATTTACATGTAGGTCTTTAGACAAACACCTAATGTCGTGTTAAAGAATGTTTAAAAAGACACCCCACCCCTTAAAAAGATAAACGAAAGTGATGTACATGAAAATTGAACAATGAATTAAATAAACATAATTTTCTTATTTTAATGATGTATTTTCGAAGAAACATTTATCATTGAATAGATAAAACGTGTTTGTATCTTGAATGCAATGATTATTCTGACAACGTATACATATTAACCTTGCTTTTTGAAAAAGATTACATAAAAAGACTGAAGACGTTACTAAAAATTACGCAATAATATTTTCTGTTAAGTAGATAAACGCAATGACGTTTTTAATTAATTTTAGAAAATATGATTCTGTTGTCAGAGGTCAACCGTTTTGCAACATGATTCTGTTTCTGATTAATAATGCATGTATTTCTTTTATACGAGTTTGCTTAGTATTCATCTCGCAGACATAAGCGAATATGTTTAGGGACCAGGATTCAACAGGAAAAATTATACCACTAAGATGATACATTAAATGTAAATGGAATAAGACACTTATTATAATATCATGGTAGTGTTTATATTTACTTGTCAAGAATTGTTTCTAGCTGATGATAAACAGGTTCAGTCATGTTTCTTCCAGCTATTTTTTGTTTTTTATCAAACCCCTCAATTTGGGAAACACTGATGTTTAAAATCATAAATCATACACTGACATTATAACAAGAATATAGATATAATTGCATGTATGATAAATAACACTTAACGGACATGCAATGCGACTCTTTCAATAAATATTTAGAAGTAATCTTCAGTTTTTAAAGTAACATTACGTCTTATTGCTGATTGCTTTTTACCCTGTCATAGCCATATTTATATACATGGGATAAAAATGTATTTCCTTTACAGAATCGATCATGGTTTTGGATTGAATTTAGGCAAAAAGTAAAATTTAATGTTGTTTTGTGTATAACATAGGTAAAAAACAAAAATACTGTTTCATGTTTTCATAATTTCATTGGTATCTACCTTACTTTAAATTCACTCAACAACGACGTAATTGACATTTATGTGGTAAAAGATTGCCTTCCGAGCGATGTGTTGAATCTTTACAGAATTTTTTATTATGTCGAATCGAGCTTAACTTAAACTCCATAAAAAAATCAAAGTTGATTCTAGTTATTTCTATATTCATTACAATTTGTATGTTATAAAAAGGCTGAAGTACACAAATGTTATACAATTATGTAAAATTACACAAATTTACTTTTAGTGAAAAAAAAAACGTAACATTATTCAATGTAAATCCAGGAACAAGTATAAATAAACGACAAAGGTTTATGTTGTTATTGTACTACATGACAGTTTCATGATTATTACTTTCAACTTTTACTTTTATGTAGATACTTCAGAAACGTATCTGTTATACATATATGTCTGCTTTATTATATATCATTTCCCCAATACGTGATGCAAAACATTTAAACTAACATAAATATACCCTCATGTGCCACGTTAGAAGTAAATTTGGAAAATGCACTTTGCACAATTTGTAGGAAAATCGATCAATTCTGGTGTAAGGTGTTTTTAATAATTCTGGCAGACTTAACAGTAACAAATAAACATACATGAACAGCATGTCGTTTCTATAATATGATTATCATAATTGCTAGAAAATGTTAGGTGTCATATGATAAATATTAAAGTAAACTTAGAGGTAAAGTAAATAATATTAAACTTAAAAGTCATCGCTAGACATAACTAAAACTTCTGGAAAAGAGTGATACTGCGGGAAAACAGACCTTATCGCATTTCGTGTTTATACAATTAACACCAGAACTACACCAGTTGCTCTGTATATTATTTAAATTTTCTTTACATTGACATCATCTACGGAATACTTGATATTTTACTGTGTAAAATTTGAATACCTGATGGCATAACAGACCGATATAATTCATAATGAATAGATAAAAATATGACTTACTATGAATAATTGACCATAATTTTAAATTTGACCTTATTCTTGCCATGATTCAATTTTTTTCAAAGTTCTAAATTCAAAGAATATTGATGTCAGATTCAAATGTTTGCAAAACATTTATTCATACTTCTAGACAGATATTTATATTTATTTTAAAATCTTTTTATAAATAACCCTCTGGAATCGGAAATAGCGCTGCTCATGGATAGAGACTTATATGTACGTTATACTTTTCATAGAAACAAAGACGCATAATTATTGTATAATTAGCATAATGAAATGTCTAGTAGTTATCTTCAACTATAATAAAAAGATTTCTCTTGAATTGCCAATGATTCCACTGTATGGTTACATCTTGAAATAAAGTTAAAAAGAAAAAATGATGTTTTTAAAAGTTGGCTTTGTAGCATTGTACATTTTGCCTTTACACATCAATATCCTTCTGTCTTAATTATTCCTTGTGGTATCTTTTAGAACAAAAAGTTGAATTTGGAAAACATCTTGAATCCATTTAACTTTTTAAACTAGGAAAGCCTGGGAAAAAATGTTGGTAAAATGAATCGTCTAGAGGACTGTTTAAAGTTATAGAAACTTCAGTTCAGGGTATAAATCCCTCGTTGTAAAGATTTTTTTTTCTGTTTCATTCGCTTAAATGAGCGATACGTCCCATGTGAGCCTTATGCCTATCATAATAAGTTCGTTATCATACGTAATAATAATGTTTGTTTGTTTGTTTTTTGGGTTTTACGTCGCACCGACACAGTATAGGTCATTTGGCGACGTTTCAGCTTTACTGGTGAAGGAAGACCTCAGGTGCCCTTCCTTGCATTATTTCAGGCATGAACGGGCACCTGGGTAGAACCACCGACGTTCCGTAAGCTAGCTGGATAGCTTCCTCACATGAAAGAATCCAAAGTCCCTGTCGGGATTCGAACCCACAGCGATGAGGGGCAAATGGTTTGAAGTCAAAGACCTTAACCACTCGGCCACGGACGCCCCATAATAATATTGTAATAATATCATAATAACAAGTGATACTTTAACTGTACACATTTTAATATTACCGTCTACAGTAACTGTGATTGAACTTATTTCGTTGTATGCTTATTTTTTTATTCTAGTGTGTACTTATTCTACGATACATAATCATATGCTTATGACTTGTATAGTATTTTACAAAAATGCTAATATGTTCATAAATTAATGTATATAAGGAGTAATGTTGTCTTAATACTGAAATAATTTTATTAAAATAGGTTTGTAAGTTATTAAATAGTTTCAAAAGTTTAGTCATAATTCATCTTTTATTTCTATAAGGTGAGTTAAAATTGACATTATACCCATTCTAGTGTCAGTAAACTGGTTAAAATCAAAATTACTTGACAATTTACCATTATTGTATTCAATACTACATGACCAAAGGAAATTTCTATAAATATCGTTTAAATGTATCGGTAAAGTTCAATAAAAAAAGAGACGGTCGGTCTTTTTAATTGTATAGGGTGTTTTTATGTTGTAATAAACAGGTTTTATTTTCAATTATTAGTCATAATAGTCAATCCAGTCATAATAGTCAATCTTTTGCACCTTATTACTAATTCTACTTGACACGACAACGAAATAAATAAGCCTACTATCACTTTAAAAATTGTTGCGATTGTTATTGTTATAGAAAATAGTTCGTTTTTGTATATAGCATTTGGAGCCAAAATGAAATTATAAACATCACAATGATCATTTGATACATTACTTGGTAATGTACTGAGACAAGAAATATGATTCTTTGCTAATATCTGTTTATTCATGAGTTGTTTCCTGCATTGTATTCTGGTATTGTCCAGACTTCATTCCCAAGGACGCATATGTAAAATGCAGCTTATTTTCCTGTATAATCGTCCGATTATTAAACAACTTGTCTGCCTGATGATGAAGCTATACATTCTATGGTAAAGATACAAAAAGTTATCAATGGTGTTAAACTAAAGCACTCTTTCAAGATATACCTCTCTCAGTTATGAATGAAATTTACATATATTTTTGTATTATTTGCTTTTGGTTAAATATTTATCAGGAACGTGGCCAAGAACGGCCATTGTTTAACACTGCTAAAGTTTTTTTTTTTAAAGTCCACAATCAAATTACATGAAGAAAGGTTATCTGTTCTGGTCATTTGGCGGAAAATTATCTGAAAAAGCAGAACTAAAACACGGACATCTTCCTTTCTTTGCTCTCTTATTTCCTTTCCTCTCTCACTCATTGTTTCTGATAGTTTATGTTTATTGCCATTTAATATGTATATTTAACACACTTCTTCCAACCAACTACATACTCATATGTTTGTATAATTTTTTTTGATTAAAATATACTCATCGTACAAACATGTCCATGCACATACATGCATTATCACACCGCCGATATTTAGCAAATAAATACTAGGATAAGACCGATTTAAACATCAGAGTTTGATTCTGATCCTTTTTCATACTTTTTATGTGTTTAAAGTTTTATTTGTACAATTAAAATATGTAATTGTGTTTGAACAAAGGACAAAACAGTAAAATTTTTAAATAGATTAATCTCTTTTATTTGTTTTGTATAACAAGAAGGAAATTAAAATCGCACTTTCACATTCCTTTTGTCCGTAACGTAATACTGAACCATCTTACAAGATTGTACAAGTTTTGTTTGTTTCATTTTACGCCTTTTCCCAACAGTATTTCAGTTATATAGACGGGTAATTTCCTAATTAACGTTACACCAGTACTAGACTACCTTTCTCCGCGCTAAACTACCAAAGTATCTCCCGGGGATCGAACCAATGCCAGAGAGGTAACTGGTTTGGAAGTCACCGACTCTAACCCCTCGACCACGGAGGCGGTTAGATTGTACAAGAAATTCATTTCTGCTGAAACCGATTATTTGGAAAAATATCAACCAAAACAACATTAAAGTAATTTAATAATCCGTCACGTAGAAATGCCCATTTGGCTGGCTAAAGCGGAAATAGATAATCTATGATTTCCTTCAGAAGTTTATTTAATTGGCTGTCGTAATTGGTCGCTATTGATTGCAATAAAGCAATTTTAGAGCAAAGATGTAATGATGATCAATATTTAACCCGGCTTGGAGAATGATTTTGTGTCGATAAAGCATATCTTTGAGGATTTTATAAATAAATGGTTGACAAAAGCGGTTACGAACAAAATATTCAACGGCTCCATAATCAAAGTGACTGTTATGTTATATGCGATTGCCGAGAATACTCGCAAAAAATCAGAAATCATTAAATTTGATAACATAGAACTAATTAAAAGTTAAACTAGTAAGGAAATGTGACCCATGATCCGGCGTCATATTTAACGTTATAAGATGTTATTTTAATAGTTTTCTTTTTTAATATATTCACTTCCATTTAGGATACACTTGATATCTTGTCATCCACTTAAAACCAATGGTGTACCAGTTAATCCTGTATCTTTTCGTATATGTTTTCCAAAGCCTAAAATTTCTGCGATGCTTGAACTGTTTGAAGTCAGTCTTCATTTACAACGAATTTGTAATATCTTTATTAAATGCTTTATGATTTATTGACTGTGTTCGTCTCGTGTTTTTGCAACTTTCTTTTCAATTTATACTTTACATGAAGTTATTCGTGTTAGGTATTTAATGTGAATAAATTCTTATCCGGTTGACTTTACACGTGGTTTTGGTATCATTTAAAAGCAGATGCTTTGAAGTATAGTATAGTTTACACAAACACAAGAATCACGAGCTAAATAAAAAAATACTTCATATTACATTTTAAATTGACCCATCTTCGTAATGCATTTCTATTTTGTGTTCCATGTGTAAAACTAATAGAAATTATTACAACATCTTTACACATATAAAGTTATGTCATTTAGAATTAATAACAAAACTAACCTTGTAACTCTCATTGCAATTTTGCAGGCTTTTCAATGCTTAATTTCAGGCAATCAACTAGGTTATCATAATGAAAGCCATATTGGTTTAAGGTTTGAAATAACGCTGTAATCCGAAAAGCAATTAATTCCTCATTTAACTCACCGTGAATCTACAAAAGAAACTGAAGCCATGTTTTTTTCTATGACAGCCGTTACAAATTGAATCATTGTTGTTACGCAAAGAACATTCCCGAAGGAATAAATTTTTCTAACAACTTAATACTTTTGCAAGTGTTAAACTCCATACCGGTACAAGAGTTCATCAAACAAAATGAAATGTTTAAAACCCACGGGAAATTTCTGTATTAAACTCTTTACCAATATATGTATGTAAAATCCATCAAATGATAGGCGTCTCCCTATTACAGTGATTGTGAAAAAAGTTTTAAATTCATCCTTGCATAATTAACAATGTATTGATAATCACCATTAAAGGAAATAAACATGTAATATAATTAAAAATGCAGTTACTTCTTTTATAAAATTGTACAAATTCTGGCCAAAATTATAGTTGTCGGCGCAGTATGACCATATGTATCCGTTTTACCCCTTGTAAATGGATGGTAGTAAAGGATTTGAGAATAAAGGTCAACAAGGAGAACAACGTTTACGAAACACAGTCGCCACGATGTCACTTTAAAGTCACCTGTACCAATTTTCCAACACCTCTATGTTTAGTAACGTTTACAGACTTTTCTATCCGCTATTTTGCAGTAAAAAACATTTAAAAAAACCGATAACATGCAACAAAAATATATGATTTGATACAAAGAATTTAACATTTTTTTATTTTGAAATATTTAATTTCACATCTTAAAAATCTTTCAAATGAAAGTATGATGACCCTCTAAAATAGCAATTTGGTTTAACAAATTGTTTAAACCCAATTGCTATTTTGTATTGCGATAATGTTATGCGAGACACATCAATGTTTTGGCATACATATGCATAAGTTAGGCTAACGTAACTGTTAATAAATCTCCCTTTTCACCTTTCTTTATAAAATGTACATTTTATGGAAAATATCTGACATAAACAATATCAGGACAGCTTCATAAGGCTTAAAACATGATATTGAACAAACAGCAAATCAATCGTATTTTGTTTTGAGTATAAAATAGAAAAAAACAGAATCCCTGAAGAAAGCCCAACACGACAAAATTGAAAATGTTGCAGGCTCGGTTTGATTGAGCCTGTTCATGGACGGTACTTGAAATTGCAAGTTACCGTCCACGCCCCCTAGCACCGGCTTAAGCAGAATTCAACATTTAAATATGAAATAGTAAAATTTTGAATTTAGAATCATCCGCAGATGTGTTCATACGGCAGTTATCAAGGAAAATTCAATGTGACACTTCCGTGCCATTCCATGAAAAGCGGCGTATGGTCCTCAAGTAATAAAAAGCGTGTGCCCTAAACGAGAAAACAATGGGTGGAACTAATTAAAATTGAATTTTGAAAGGAGATCAGAGGTTATGAAGCCTGCATATCACAGATAAGAAGGCAAAAGACAAATTTAAAAAGCAGGCAACATATCCTAAAGGTGATTCAACATTATTCAAGTAGGAATATTGGAACCCCCCAACTAGAAAATGCCGAAAAATTTAAACTAAAAATACCACTAGCACAACAATAATGTCGTGCTGGAAATCTTCAAGGATCGAAAATATAACATCATTGATTAAATGTATGGGGAGACATTTTACAGCCGCCACACGGCACAACTAACACGGATGTGACCATAAAATAGATAAAAACAGAATCCCTAAAGAAAGCCCAACACGACAAAATTGAAAATGTTGCAGGCTCGGTATGATTGAGCCTGTTCATGGACGGTACTGAAAAGTGCAAGTTACCGTCCACGCCCCATAGCACCGGCTTAAGCAGAATTCAACATTTAAACATGAAATAGTAAAATTTTGAATTTAGAAACATCCGCAGTTGTGTTCATACGGCGATTATCATAGAACCTTCAATGTGACACTTCCGTGCCATTCCATGAAAAGCGGCGTATGGTCCTCAAGTAATAAAAAGCGTGTGACCTAAACGAGAAAACAATGGGCGGAACTAATAAAAATTGAATTTTGAAAGGAGATCAGAGGTTATGAAGCCTGCATATCACAGATAAGACGTCAAAAGACAAATTTAAAAAGCAGGCAACATATCCTAAGGGTGATTTTACATTTTTCAAGTAGGAATATTGGAACAACCCAACTAGAAAATGCCAAAAAATTAAACTAAAAATACCACTAGCACAACAATAATGTCGTGATGGACGATCTTAAAGGATTGAAAATATAACATCATTGATTAAATGTATGTATAAAGTTAACAGTTTGTTGTAAGTCTCACTATTAAATGAAAATTCAGTTAAATACTTTTATTTTTTCTCTAAAATCACATTTCCTAGTATATTAACTTTCAAAACTCCAAAATTATGAGTCCTTTAAAGTATCTTATTTTATTCCAAACACTAACATCAGCAGAAAATCTTGATATATGTTTGTGATAAAATATCAAAATTTCCATAAAGTTACATTCTGAAAACAACGTATAAGGAATATCAAATGCGAAAGAATATAAAATTGAGAACATTTAAGTTAATTTGAGTCTGAGCTGACCACCCACTATTTACACTTTGATGGGCATAGTATTCTTTCAATATCAATTAACATAATTTTTTTTTATAATTCCCTATTTTTCTTAAAAGAAATTTGTAAATGGTTATCATTATTATTTCAATGATATATTTATACGTATTTTGTTATCATGTTTACGTTAAGGACACACGCTTTCTATTTTTGGGGACGTCGCCTTTCATAGAATGGCACGGAAGTGTCACATTGAATGTTCCTCGATAACCGCCGTATGAACACATCTGCGGATGTTTCTAAATTCAAAATTCTGCCATTTCATGTTTAAATGTTGAATTCTTCTTTAGCTAGTGCTAAGGGGCGTGGACGGTAGTTTACACTTGACAGTACCGTCTATGAACAAGCTCAATCAACTCGCCGTCTGCAACATTTTTAATTTTGATGTTTTGGACTTTCCTTAGGGATTCTATTTGCCATACATTTTCTGTTTGTTCTTTCTGTAATATTGTAAATTGGAATTTTTACAACAAGAATATGCCTTGATTAAAAATGTTCACTAGTCACTAAAAATCTACAAAAGGTTTCTATGATTTTCTGTTAGAATTAAGTAAACATCTATCGCGCATTATTTTAAGACAAAAGATCTATGGCAGATCTTGGAGTATTTCGGTTCATCTCTTATGGTTCCCTTGTTGTAACTGGAGGGTGTATATTTTCAGATGATATCTCCCACGAACAATACAAAATGACAATTGTGGTTTATTCCAAGATTGAGTGAATGCAATCTCAAACGGAAAAAAACTAAGAAGCGTTTTGTTCTTTTTGTTTTCTTCTCTTCTTATGCACTCTATAAAAGGATAAAAGCTTATGATTCAAAAATACTTTCGTATTTTTTTTTGGAAATTCACCAAGCTTCAAAGATTCAAATTTTGAATCAATATTTATGAACAATACATGGCTTAAAGACTGTCGAGGAAAATCTATTGATACGAGTATATACATGTTAATTGGTCGAAATGTAACAAGTATCATGTCAATCTGTCGATTTATCGTTTTAATGCAAACAAATTAGGTGAAATAGTGTTTAAACGTAGCTAGATTTTAGAAAAAAAAACCGTTGCTTTCAAATTTATTGTATATCTAATGTCTTTAGATATCCCAAATATCGCACGCTTCTTAAAAATCTATTTATACGTCTATATTTCTATTTCACGTATTATTGATAAAACAAATACATCCTCCTGAATGCCGACTTTAATTGTTGATCTTTGTTTTCGTATTTTATTAATTTTAAGCAAAACAAAATATAAGTAATCATATCATTTAACATATATTGCAATTCATCTTATCATCGACAAAATTAATAATTGAATATTCATAATTGTATAAGGTTAGTTAATGACACGTGTAAATAGCTACATAGCGATTAACAAAAAGTAACTGTTCTACTTATTATATTATATTTAAATATATTTCTAATGAGATATATCTTGTAATCCATTTTCTCATTTATGTCTCATTAATGTCGAACAGTATGCTAAACCAAAGGAAGATGATATATATGAATCTGTTTAAAAAGCTCAAATAAAATATATGTGGTCTAATGATTCAGGACCGATGGGTGATAGGCTGAATTGTACCTCCATGTAAAAATGCAATGTTAATCAAAACAGCAGAAGCACAGAATACGTAATTTTGATATATACCAATAACTTTTTTTAATTGAAGTAAATTAGTTGTAGTAAATTTGCAGCAATCACCGATTTGGATAATTTTGTTGAAGATTTAGGTATGATGTATTTGATAATGTGTGAGATACCTCACAGTTTTTTTTAAGTCTTACCCATTTATGCAAATTGGGCATGAAACCTATCGTTGAGGTATGATAGAGTGAAATGTTCAAAGCTTTGAAAAACAGGTGTTGTATTATTATCGATTTAGTTGATATTTAGATATTTTTGTTCCATTCGAAAAATGTTAAAAATTACAATGTCCTTTACAAAATGTTGAAATCGAATAGAACTACAGATATTTCAAAGTTTGTGCGCGCTTTACATAAATATACACAAACGTTAAAGTTATACCTACGTATCATATAAGTGATACATACATATAATGTAAAATATACATCATATAATCAGTAAGAGGATGTATAAATGACTAAACGCATTCAAATTTGTATTGTCATTGAAAAGCATGTAAACACTTGACATGCAATCATTTCATGTTCTGTGAACATTAACTGTAGGCCAAATAGTAATTATCTCCTTAAATGACAGGACCATTATTGATAAATAAAACACAATATAACATATTTCTCCTTCAAGACAGACGCATTACATTAGTTATTGTAATCTAATCAGTGTTGGAAAAGATTCGAGAAACAGGTATCCGCTCTGTAAATGGTGTCAATTATGGCCACTCAAACATAAAGTGTATCCGAAACATATTATATTGTCAGAGAGCTGTGATTTATAGTAAATAATTAAGACCTTAAAACGGAGTAACTAGTAATTGCAGTAATTTTACTTTGTCTGTTTAATAATTAAGAACATGCACCATTCAAATTAATATAATGTTTGTTAACAAACGTGATATTGATGATTGAAAGACACAATCGATAAAGTTTTTATAGAATATATATATACATGTAAATGCAACTTTTTTTTACCCCAATATCTTATCTCGTGCAAATTGAAAGAAATATTTAATAAGGTTTTAACTTGTCGCATTCAATTACATTATTCGGTGATGAAATTTAAAACAATACTAACTGACTGAATGACACTAATCGTAATAATGATGCTCTTTGCTGTCGTTATGCAAAAGTGAAAGTCATTTGAAATTTCATAATTTTTTCTAGTTTTTCTTTTAATTACCATATTTGGTTTTTTAATATTTCTACCGACAGCCGTGTATTTGTTTTACATATGTCTAAGCCTTCAGGAAGCATAAAGTTTGACATTAAAATTCATTACAAATAAAACTATATGTACATACTAATATGGAAAGTATATTATTAGTTTCTAAATTAATTTATATTCAAGACAACATAGACCAGGTTGTTTGTAAAAAAGAAACATTTTGGGATACACGGTTACTTAAATGAACAAAAATAACTAAAGTTTTTTAATGCTAATTAGATATAAATGGTATTGACAATTCCCAGTTTATGTCTGTCTTCTTATCATTAATACGTTTAACAAAAACCAATATCAGATATTGCATGTTACATTCACATCTATCCTTTTAACAGTTTTTATGTTTTATCTTAAGGAAACATATCTAATTGTATTAAATATCTGTTAGCATGATCTGTTTTTTAAATACATTAATTCTAGAAGTATACATTTTGAGCTAAGGGAAATCCACAAAATACCACCGTCACAATAGCCACCGTCACCACCACCACCAATAGCAACAGCAAAATATTGATAATGGTAAAATAATAATATTAATACCCACGCCCTACCCTCCACCCCCGTCTCCCTAAAAAATAAATAAACCAAAATAAATAAATAAACAACAAAAACAAAACTATTATTATCATCATCAACAACAAAAAAACAACAGCAGCCACAAAACAACAATAACAAATAAACTTTACAAAACAAAACAGTTTGCACTGACCCTTACTGTGTGTGTTTTTTTTAAATGTAACACATACAGAATTACAAGTGTTTTGGTGTACCCGCACTCTGATTTAATTTGTTATAACATGTACCACATTGGAAAATGATATATTCACATGCAATGATTTATGGTGCTACAAAAACTTTGACTTTTTCACAAAATCATTTCGCCGAGATAATTTCAAAATTCCGTTAGTGGTGCAAAAGGACTTATATTCAGACAATCAGGCAACATTTATTCAAAACATGAAGCAAAAAATATCTACAAATTATAAATAATGCATTTTGTTGCTTACAAAGTGAAAATATAATGCGTTATCGTGACAAGTAGCTATAAATTATTCTTTTCATGTCTACGTGGAAAAGGCTTTTTGTCTAATTTTAAATTTGCGTGCATTTGATTATAAAATGACTTTAATGGAAATATTAATTTATTTTGTATCTTGGTTATAAGAAATTCAGAATTTTTTTCTATCTAAAAATTTTCAGCCTTTCATCGTTCAATGACTGCCCGACTTTAAAAATTTCTCTAAAACGCTGTAATTTTATTATTATTTTACGAGTGTGTTTTGCAGTCAATCTGGTAATTTCTTTTATTCCCTTCAAATCTAAACACAAATGAATTGAGAGAAATATATAATTTCTTTAAATATACGGTTGCATTTCTCAACCCAGAATTTTTATGTCTGACATTTTGCAAACTCGTCACTTGAAATAAATCTACGATTAAGTTTCGTTCCATCACAAATATACTTATAAAAATCATTGGAGGGTCTGTTGCAGAGTGGTTTGTTGCTGAATTCAAATCTCGCCAAGGACTTTTAAAAAACTTCAAGGAAAGATGCTAAATTCAGCAAGTTTTCATAAGCATGAGTGGTATTGTGCACGAGGGGCATCTGAGTCTTCCCTAAATAAAGGTCAATTTAGTCGCTATATGATTGCAGTGTCGTTCATAAGAATATTTCATAAAACAGCGCAAAAATACTACCCCTGTGTGCTTTATATCAGAATAATTTATTCATCTAATACAGAAAGACAAAAGGTCAAAATAATATATATATATATATATATATATATATATTATATATATATATATATATATATTTAATATTTGCAATATAGATAAGTCATCAAGATAACGTTTTGCAGAAATGTGTCTTTGGATTTATTGAGAATGCCAATCGAAATATGAATAAATTTTCATACATTGTTACAACATAGCCTATATGGTCTTACTTGCGAGCATTCAATTTTTGAACAAAATCAGACCAGAATTCCTAGAAGATACTTGAAAAATTATTTCAAAAAAGTCAAATAGATCGGTATCACCATTTAATCCAGTTTAAAAAAGTATTATATAAGGATTTCCACAAATAAATCACCTGACAATGATGCTTTACAAATTTGTTGCTCTAGCACGGCTTTATTCTCCATTTCATCTGCTTACCAAAGCTGGAAAATTAATCCGCAAAACAAGTTGGAAAATGAAACAAAGAAAAAAACATTTAAAGTTTTAAAAACATTTTATCTCATTGGCAACAATTTTTTCAAAGGCAACTTGATATTTATAATTTCCAAAATCACTAAATATTTCAAATAAGATTCAACAAGAAAAAGCAAACTTGCAAGGGAAAACACTAATCTAAACATTTAGTTATTCAGTATAAGGAAACAAGAAACAGAAACAGAAACAAGTTCTCTGATTTCTGGATTTAACAACTTAACTGAGTTCTTCACCCTCTAGAAAAGCTGGAAAGTCACCATATGACCTATATTGTGTAAGTGCGACGAAAGAAAAAGTGATAAGTATCCTATTGATGAAAGCTTTGTAGATTAATCAGGAACAAATCATTGAAATAACTTAAATCGAAAGGTACATTATATAAACATATATGCATGCCAAGATATTATTTGGATAACCGATGAAATGTACTCTCTTAAGACCCAGTTGCATTTGTTTAACCAAAAATTTTCCGGTATTCTCGAAGCCAGATTAAATGAGGTTGAACACTATAAGACCGAAAACGATTTCACCAAGTGATCTATTTATATTATATATATTCATGATTGAGGTAGTTTTGCAAATGTTTTCGTTTTTTCCGTTATTCTATATTTTAACTAACGATGGAATATTTTATACTGATGATACATAACGATGGAATATTTTATACTGATGATACATGATATTATGCGTGGTCATCTATTAACATGTAAGGTTAAATAAAAACTCATTATACAATGTCCTGTCACTTATGATAACGCGTTCATTATTATAAACTTAAATACAAATCACAAAACAAATCTACATAGAAAAATAATTTATTGTACATATCATTGAACAACAGAGAGAAATAATCCTATAACTGTTATTGATAATGCACTTTGAAAGTTTTCATGTCTAACACAATATGATGCCCAGTAAATAAGTTTTGATAAACAGTGTTTTTTCCCCTTTTGTTTTTTTGAAAAAAAATTCCAATTTTTTCCCATCTATTGGAAATTACAGTATCTTTTAAAAGGGTTTTGGGGTTTTTATTTTTAACTTTTGTAAAAATTTCAGTGCAAAAACCTATAAAAAATTTAAAACTTTTTGGCTTTTTTTAAAGGACCGACACATTTTAAAAATTTTAGGTTTTTGGGCCCATTTAAATGTGAAATGTTCATCCAGATATTATAGAGATTGTGTTTAATAATATGGAACGCATATTAACAGAATTGTACTGGATTTATATGTTAAACACTTGATCTCCTAATCGAATGAATGCAAAACTTTGTATCAGTTATAATTTGTTATCTTTTTATGCATACGCATACAATTTTTTTTCTCTCATAGTAAGGATTTTTTTAATTATAATTGATTATGAGAAATTTTCTATCACATATATTGTTTTATGTAGAAATGTACATCTTTTGTTAACATTATCTTTTATTTGACAAAGCTTTTATTTCCGATTTCAAGTCATTTTCTGATATAACGGTGGAAGGTCATTCGCTAATGTTTTAAGAACGTCCGCCCAACCATTTTGCTATTTATTATTCCAAAAACTTGTTGTTTTGTATTTTTTAAATGTACATTTTAGCAGTAAAATAAATATGATAAGATTAAAATCATTTTATGAAGAAAACTCAATGTCGAAAGCTTAGAAATGTGTTTGTTTTAATTGAACAAGTATCTTTCCTTTTGCCCCTAGTTTTTAAAAATTTTGCCCCTCCCTTCCCCGGATCTGGTATCCCATTCCCCTGTGCCCCTTTACTTTGTCGACCTTTTAATCAATCAATTATTTCTTTTCTTTGATTTCCCTGTATGTAACTATTAATCCTTTTTCAGCATTACACTTTTTCCAGATTGTTTTTTTTTTCTTTTAATTGATTAGCCTGTTCGTGCTCTGCCTTGCGGCCTGTCCTGTTTTTGTCTGGGGTCCTCCGGTGCTCCTTGCCACTGGTTCTTGTTGCTGGGTCGTGTTGGGGTTGCGTTCATTGAACGCTGCATTTTCTTGTTGATCTTGTTTATCATATCATACCAAACACCAAATATAGTGATTATATTCACGCAAAAATATGGAGTAGAATTATCTACATATAATAAATTTTGTTCAAAAGAAACTGCAAAAATATTCATGTAATGCCTTCTCGTGAAACATAACTATAAATGATGGTTTTTAAGTCTATGTAGATATTTTTGTTTAGCCTTGTGAAATTCCCTGTGTGGATTGATTTAAAATTTATTTAAAATGAATTATCAAAATCCCAAAATGTGCATTTAGTTTTTTTTTATAAGAAATATTTAAATTGTTTATCAAAAACAGACATGACCTTCCAATATTTTTTCATTATCACCGGAATTTTATCTACCGTAGACATGTTTTTTATTCCTGAGACATAGTGATTATATCGCTCGGCGAAACACATTTGCTGTCTAGTTTTATCTACAAAGTGGAAATTCTTTAGGAAAATTATACATCTATATAATTCTGTCAAATAATTTCAAAAGAAGGAGAAATGACATGAATATAAATTATAAAGAAAAAGAAAAACAAAAACAAATCAAATCAGTGAATTTCAATACCGAAAAATGCATATTTATTTAAACCTATCTTATGAATTTTCAACGAAGTGTATTCTGTTATAATTAAGTATTGTGTAATTTTCTAAAGACGTACACATGCCAATAATAACAATTATTATCAAAATATTAGTTTACTTTGAGGATGCATACCTTTGGAAGAAACAAAATTATAGATATACATTATAATCTTTAACGGCGTTCATGCCATCCATTGTTCGATAAGTGAGAAAAATATAAATATTATATAAAGCTATACAATCCGTTTATTTCGTTGTAGTAGTCCAAACTGACATCTTAACTCATATTTTAAATCTGTCTTAGTATATTTGTGCCTTGGCAAAATAATAATGATTGTGTTAATAATTTGTTTTGTTTGGTCAATATGCCATCTGCCGCTGTATATCACAACATATTCAATGGCTCGCTGGTCAATAATTGTATATTATTATATGATATAAAGATAGCTGCAATCTCATTGGTCTAAACAGTAGTCAACAGAACAAATTATAAAATTATTTTCACTGAATGTAGTATCGTATTCAATGACTGAATTGAATTTTCCCAATCTAAAAATTGAATCATGCTCTTAACTAGTGAGCATAAGGGGTTAGGGGATATCTACGAACTTTGACTCCGGTTAAATTTATAAATAAATAACACAAATATGGTGTTTTGAAGTTACTAAAACTTCTGATGTTTCTACGTCACTGTTATTCTTTGTTGTTTGTCAGTATGCCATGATCCGTATTTTTCAGTATTTAAAAACCTGAGCTAAACATTTTGGTAGTTTTTCTATGTATATGTGACTGACTCTTCGAATGGATGTTAAACTTCAAAATCAAGTATTGACAGTTGGCGCCAAACAAACAAGATACTTTGGATTAATTTTGTGAAAAGTCTAAACATATTACTGACAGTAAATTGTGAATTTTTGAACTCGCCATTGTCACTGTGTATTAGTAATATTTTAAAAAAGAATCGGGGAAATTCTGGAGTATCCTGCACCTTCATGAAGATGTCCCTTATTAGTATATTTCTGGTGTGATTTTTGATTGGTGGGGAAAATTTGAATTGCTGCCAGTCTTTATTTTTTTAAGCAATGCATGCACACGGTATATTTTAATGTATGTCATATATCATTCAATAATGCTGTGCAACTGGTTATCTGCCTGTGTTAAGATTTTGAAATATTTGGAATTGTGTTTTTGGCCACACCGAACTTCGAAATTGCTTATTTTAGGTCACTTGTCCTCATAGGGAAATTTTCATATCTATAATTGTATTGGAATTGACAAAACTATGCCCATATACTTTCATGCTGTATTTTAAGTAACTGGTAGGATTTACTTAGTTGTCATTGCGTTAATCAAATTCACTGGGTGTATTATTATATCCACTGACATAATTGGATTTTTATTTTCAAATCTAAGACTAAAATGACCATATAGCTGAGACTATTAACTACGCGTGTGCATAAAATAATTGTTGCATTTTGTTCTTTATGGTATATTTCTCGATTCAAATCTTCCTACTTCACAATAATACTTAAAAGATACACATTAATAGTAAGAATATTGATAATTTTTTACGCAGCGTTTGTGTAGCCATTGAACGTATGACGTCATCTGTTAAGTACGTCGTTTTTGCACTTTAGGCTGATCATGAAATAAACAATTTTTGACAAAATTATCCGTTAAATTTGGTGCGATTTCATCGGTGAGACGTCATATGGACTTCGGCTACAGTTCAAGGCTTCAATTTTTATGCCTTTACAATAAAATAAACAACAATGTTACTAAATTTGTATTTTATTTGTTTAATACAACAGGGAAAGCGTCTTTTTCCTAAATCGCAGAAACATCAAGTCGAATGTTCGTCTCAGCCTGTATCTTTAATCATTTAATCTGTACCTGTTACTTCTTTAGCGAGTGTTTCTTTTTTGCTTACTTAACTGTTTTCTAACAAGAATCCTTTGAATTGTAAATACTTATTCCACAATGTCTGCTGCATAATTTAGCAAAGGTTAATTTTTTGACCACCGTGTTATAAATTCATATACTACAGAGATCTTTGATATGTTTTTTTGTTATGATTTCAAGAATATGATACCTTACAAAATGAATGAAATGCACTTATTTAGCATTGGACTGTACAAAATAAATGTTAATCTATTCTCAAGGGCGTTTAACTACTTAAATTAATTAATTTATTTTCATACAATGTAGGATTTCGGCTGTAGTACACATTTGGCAGTCTAGGCGACATCAATGATTCATTTTCCAAACCTTTTACGGGAGCAAACGGTCTTCTTTGACTCATATACACTTTTTATAATTGCTAAATCAATTTTTAAATTGACCTTGTTAAAACATATATTAAAAATTCCAATAATGGCAAAAGAATTGTGAATATTTTTTTTCTTCACATTTCTGTTATGCTTATTTAACTTTTGATTTATTTGACAAAAATATTTGATAAAGATTTAAATAAAATGTATCTTTGTTGGTAAGAAAATAAAATCAACGATAAAACGGTATCATTTTCATACTATTTATTGATTATATTGAACATAGTTGAACACAGTTGATTGCCTTACACGAACGATTATTTTGTTGAAGAGATGATCACATCAACTGTATATGGCTATTACTGTTGTTTATTAAGCAATAGTTCAAGGCTTCAATTTTTGTGCCTTCACAATAAAATAATTGATCATGTTGTATGTATTAACAAGAATAATATATGCTTACAGATCATTTGTATTTTCATATACTGGTATAATATGTCACTCATTAAATTTATATATAATAAACATGTCTTATAATGTACTTGATCATTAAGTAAATGCGCGGGTTTCTTTGTTATTTCTTAAAAGATAATCATTAGATGTTTGTACGAAGAAACTTAATTGCTATTTATTAGAATAGGGCGATATTGGAATTGAGTAATCAGTCAGATTTTGACCTTTTATGCCATATTTGACAGATGACCGAATCATACACCATTCATAGTGTGCAGTTCTCTAACATCGAAAGTTTGTTATCTTCGGAATTTCAAATATAATAGAAACACTCTCAAATATTTGGATTAAAGTCATAATGTCGCGGATTCTGAATTCCATGATATAACCTCAAAAGTGCACAATTCCTGACTCACTGTCCGATGTAAGATGGCGAAACTTTTTCTATTTTAAGTTTTAACAGTAAATACAATTAACTAATGACAAAATTTATGTCTGTTTTATTATAATATTGAATATTTATTCCATATAAAACATAATGTTTACAGACTGTCACATCTTAGTTTAAATCATTAAGCATATCATGAATAATATCAAATAGTTTTTGAAAGAAAGGCAAGCATTACTTATTATCACATGTTTAGTGTATTTCAAAATCGATTAGTCAGTTGATATTTGCACTAATTTTAATCTACACTATCTGAACTGACTAAAGTTAGAGCTTTTCTAGTTATTTGTGCTTTAGAAGATGATTTTTAAAGATTTTTCCCTATATATCCCTATGTAAAAATTTGTCAACCCCCCCCCCCCCAAATGTGACCCCACCCTACCCCTGGGGATCATGATTTGAACAAACTTGAATCTTCCCTATCTGAGGATGCTTCCACCAAGTTGCAGCTTTTCTGCATGATCGGTTTCTAAGAAGATTTTTAAAGATTTTTCTCTATATATTCAAATGTGAAAATTCAACCCCTCCACCCCTCTCACTGAGGCCCCACCCTACCCATAAGGATCATAATTTTATCAAACTTGAATCTACCCTAACTGAGGATGCTTTCACACAAGTTACAGCATTTCTGGCCGATTGGTTTCTGAGAAGATTTTTAAAGATTTTTCTCTTTATATTACTATGTAAAAATTCGACCCCCCATTGTGGCCCCATCCTACCCCTGGGGATCATGATTTGAACAAACTTGAATCTACACTACCTGAGGACGCTTCCACGCAAGTAATAACATTTCTGACCAATCAGTTTCTGAGAAGAAGAGTTTTAAAGATTTTTCCTTATATATTCCTATATAAAAACTCGCACCCCCCCACCCCATTGTGGCCCCACCCTACCCCTGGGGATCATGATTTGAACAAACTTGAATCTACACTACCTGAGGATGCTTCCACACAAGTTACAGCTTTTCTGCACAATCGGTTTTTGAGAAGAAGATTTTTAAAGATTTACTCTATATATTCCTATGTAAAAATTTGACCTCCATTGTGGCCCCACCCTACCCATGGGGATCATGATTTGAACAAACTTGAATCTACACTTCCTGAGGATGCTTCCACACAAGTTTCAGCTTTCCTGGCTGATCAGTTTCAGAGAAGAAGATTTTTAAAGATTTACTCTATATATTCCTATGTAAAAATTTGACCCCCCCCCCATTATGGCCCCACCCTACCCCTGGGGATCATGATTTGAACAAACTTGAATCTACACTTCCTGAGGATGCTTTCACACAAGTTTAAGCTTTTCTGGCCAAATGGTTTTTGAGAAGAAGATTTTTAAAGATTAACTCTATATTTTCCTATGTAAAAATTCGACCCCCCCCCATTGTGGCCCCACCCTACCCCCGGGGAACATGATTTGAACAAACTTGAATCTACACTACCTGAGGATGCTTCCACACAAGTTTCAGCTTTTCTGGCCAAATGGTTTTGGTTTTTGAGAAGAAGAGTTTTAAAGATTTACTCTACATCTTCCTATGTAAAAATTTGACCTCCATTGTGGCCCCACCCTACCCATGGGGATCATGATTTGAACAAACTTGAATCTATACTAACTGAGGATGCTTCCACACAAGTTTCAGCTTTCCTGGCTGATCAGTTTCAGAGAAGAAGATTTTTAAAGATTTACTCTATATATTCCTATGTAAAAATTTGACCCCCCCCCCATTATGGCCCCACCCTACCCCTGGGGATCATGATTTGAACAAACTTGAATCTACACTTCCTGAGGATGCTTCCACACAAGTTTCAGCTTTCCTGGCTGATCAGTTTCAGGGAAGAAGATTTTTAAAGATTTACTCTATATATTCCTATGTAAAAATTTGACCCCCCCCCCCCATTATGGCCCCACCCTACCCCTGGGGATCATGATTTGAACAAACTTGAATCTAGACTTCCTGAGGATGCTTTCACACAAGTTTTAGCTTTTCTGGCCAAATGGTTTTTGAGAAGAAGATTTTTGAAAAATACCAACAAATTTTCAATGATTTTTTATTATCTCCCCTTGAAAGAGGGCGTGGCCCTTCATTTTAACAAACTTAAATCCCCTTTACCTAAGGATGCTTTGTGCCAAGTTTGGTTGAAATCGGCCCAGTGGTTCTGGAGAAGAAGTCGAAAATGTAAAAAGTTTACGGACGGACAGACAGACAGACGGATGGACAGACTGACGCCGGACAAAAAGTGATCAGAAAAGCTCACTTGAGCTTTCAGCTCAGGTGAGCTAAAAACACACAACATATGTAAGTTTTCAGAAGTTTAACTCTAAAAATGTATTGACTGTTGTCACTACTACTTTAATTGTAGATAACTTGCGAGTCCCATGTTCAAGCAACTGTTTTCACAAAAGGAAAACTTTTCCTTTGATGTGTTATGTGTGTAATGGAAATCCACTTTAATGCGTACCACGTCATCAGTTTCAGAGAGTGGCGATACGGAATCGGAAACCGACAGAGTGGTGATCCGGAAAATCGGATCACACTCTGTAAAATTGTCAGTATCAAGAAGGGAAAATTGATGGGTATATAATAAAACATCATATCATATGGTATTATACATTAAAAGATACAATATCATATTATATTCTACAACATCATATAATATGATAAAATATATCATATCATAGGAATAGGAATCATGATAATATATATCATATATATCAACAATCACATCTATCAATTAAGCAAGTTTGAGTGATTTAGGACAATGTTTCCTTAGCATCCTTGATAATGGAGATCAGGCCCTGTATCTGAAGCTAGCCTCATATCCAAAGTTAAATGAACCATGAAAGTTAGTCAGGACAATTTTTTTTAACAATCGAACCTGTATTTAACGACTTGAAAAACTTGCACTTCCTCAAGCTTCAAGATAATCGAGATCAAGCTCTGCATCTGAAGCTACCTCTATTTACACACCCATAGTTAATTAAGTGTTTAAGTCTAAGTATGAATAGAATTTACTTCAAATTGTAACCATCTCCAAGACCCTAACACAACTTTAGTTGTTATAAAATGTTAAACCTGCCCAAGTATCTACAAAATCAAGATCACTTTCTGTATTTGAAGCTTCCTCCGTAATTCATTTACATAGTTAAATCAACCATGCAAGTTTGAATAAGTACTATTATTTACATAAACATGTGACAGCTCCAAAACATTAGCCTCATCCAGCATCAAAACCTATGGGTCAGATTCAGCATTCAAGCCTGTCAAGTGCATCAGTATCAAAACACATGCCATCCAAGCAAGTATGGCCAGATTTGGACCTGTAGTAACTAAGATGTGGTCATCAAAGGGCACCTGCTCCAAAAACTTTAACCAGCTCCAAAAACCTTAACCTCATCCAGCATCCAAAACTTATGGCTCAGATTCAGCAATCAAGTCTGTCAAGTGCATAGTATCATAAGACACACCATCCATGCAAGCATGGTTAAGAAATACCAGCAGTAGCTTAGATATAGCCATCAAAGGGCACCTGCTCCAAACATTTTCACCTGATAATTATTCAAAACAACCAAAGTAATTTCGCATGGCAAGTAGTTTCTCTGTGTTTGAATTTTCACATACATTTTTAGCTCACGAAACAAAGTCAGGGGGAGTTTATGCTATACCTTGGTGTCCTAACCTGGTTAAAGTTTTTGGTGCAGGATATGTATCTAAGTAATTACTTGTCCTATCTTCACCAACTTGCATGGATGATGCATCTGGACCTACTTATGGACTTGAAAGACTTGGATGCTGAATCTGGGCCATGAATTTCAGATGCTGGAGGAGGTTAAGGTTTTTGGAATGTTCTCAGTAAAAAAAATTCGTTATGTATGAAAAAAAAAAAGTCTTTAAACATACTGCTTACTAGCTTTACTATTTATGTAATATAAAATACACTGGCATGTCTAAACACACATTATTTCCATACAAACTATTACAACATTTATTGTAAAATTTATATTTGCATTCTTTAAATACTTCTTCGTTTTATTTTGCTTCCTGTTTTGCCAAAATAAGGGTATTCCTACGCTTTAAGTGAATGGTATGATTAGATGGGAAACACCTTTTTAAAAGCTTATAATGTCAGTACAACTTAAATTTGCTTCAAAAGAAATTAGACAGGTAAAATTGAAATACAATTATACAAAACAAGTAACTTGCTATCACATTAATTTCCACAACTTGCTATCACATTAATTTCCACAATTGTCTAAAAATTATCTTCCACATTTTCTTTATAGGCACTTTTCCAAACAGTCAAAATAGGTTTATCATTTTAACTTAATTTTCTTTCCTAGGACTGGTCCTTCATTTGAAAACATAAAAGCCTTTCACAAAAAAACCTTTGTTCAAAATTTGGTTGATTACTAGTAACTACACCAGTTGTTCCATAGAGAAGTTGCCAATACATTAGGGTATGCAAACAGATGGACACAAGAAGAAAAGGTGATCCGAAAAGCTCACTAGAGCATTCAGCTAAGGTGAGCTAAAATACAAAAGTGCATTGTATAAACAGCAGTATGTACAAATAATTATGCTTAATATTAGTGGAGGGGGGGGGGGGAGACTGGGAAAATGCTAAAAAATAAGTGTGCATATTTGAAATAAAAGCAATACATATTTATACATTGTATGTGCATATCATATTTTTTCTCAAATAAGTAACAGCAAGTATTTCAACTGCTTTCACATGACTTCATTGATGATATTAAAGAGAATCAAATGAACAAGGGCCCAAGGGCCACATCGCTCACCTGTGCAACAATAGGCGTGATCAAATCAGCTTATTGGAGTCATAATACAAAATATCTAGAGAATGTGGTATAATACATGTAGATCCTGTATATTTAAAAATCTATCCCCCCCCCGATTATAATCAAGTCCCTTTTCTAACAGGATGATTTTATAGTAATATCACATGTTGAGCATTGCAGTTCTAAAAAAGATCCTAAATAATTGTTAATATGTGGGATATAAACCTACATCAAACTCTGAGTCTAAACAATTTTAAGGAATGAGCAATATGTCAAAATGCTTGCATATTAGAAAAACCATATCTGATAACATTTCAGTATTTGTGAATAATTAAAATGTTTTCCTTTGTACAATTGGACCCAAAATGTGACCCTGACCTACTTCTCAAGATTTTGATTCTAACCAATTTGAATCTACACTATCTGAAGTTGCTTTCACTAAAGTTACAGCTTTTCTAAAAAGAAGATTTTTAAAGATTTTTCTCTATATATTCCAATGTAAAAACTTGTCCCCCCCCCCCTTGTGACCCCGTCCTACCCCCAGGGATCATGATTTGAATACACTTGAATTTACACTACCTGAGGATGCTTCCACACAAGTTTTTGCTTTTCTGGCCAATTGGTTTCTGATGATAAGATTTTTAAAGACATTTCTCTATTTATTCCTATGTAAAAATTCGACCCCCCAGTGTGGCCCCACCCTACCCCGAGTCATGATTTTCACAACTTTGAATCTACACTACCTTAGGATGCTTGCACATAAGTTTCAGCTTTGCTGGCTGATTGGTTTTTGAGAAGAAGATTTTTAAAGATTTACTCTATATATTCCTATGTAAAATTTTGACCCCCCCCCCCAATTGTGGCCCCAACCTATTCCCGGGGGTCATGATTTTCACAACTTTAAATCTACACTACCTGAGGATGCTTCCACATACCTTTCAGCTTTCCTGGCCAAATGGTTCTTGAGAAGAAGATTTATGAAAATTTCTCAATTTTTTTTTTCAATAATTCCTAATTATCTCCTCTTGTAAAAGGGTGTGGTCCTTAATTTTCACAACATTGAATCACCTTTGCCTAAGGGTGCTTTGTGCCAAGTTTGGTTGAAATTGGCCCAGTGGTTCTGGAGAAGATGTTGAAAATGTGAAAAGTTTACAGACGGACAGACAGACAGACAGACGACAGAAAAAATGTGATCAGAAAAGCTCACTTGAGCTAAAAAAAAATATAACAATCTTTTTCTACCTTTAAAATTTTTTAACAATTATCTGTTTTGACAGATTGAACGTTAAAAATTTTCATGCATAAAGTACATGTACTCTGTATTTGATTCTTGTTAAGGTGGTATGGGACATCTGTCAATATTAATGTGAATAAAAGTTACATTATAATCAAAAATACTTTCACCAATTTTCAAATTTTACAATAATTGACCAAAAAATATATTTAAACTAGACAACATTGAGATGGTGACCATTTAGGGCCCCCTTAAATAACAGCCAATAAAATGTAAAGTATTTCGGAGAATTTTGCTTTGACCTTGACCTATAACTTAGAAATTTTCCTGCTGACATTCAATCTAATTACCCCTTACATATGTACATACACACAGGCTTTTTTGTTCAGTCTGAGCAAGATTAAGCAAATGGGGGTTAAAACTACAGTCTAAAACTGATCTCTGATATGACCTTCACAATGCCTTGGATCAAAGTCAGGGCTATGTGGAGAGTATAAACATGTATGCTCTTGAAAAAGGATTTTTGTGTGATCCCAATATGACCTTGACACTTGACCTACAAACATCATTAATCTTAGACATGGTTCAAAGTCACTGCATATCCTTTTACTCAAAGACAATCTCTGGTATGAGCCAGATTGGGCCAAGGGGAGAGAAGTTATTCTCAGGAGAAGAGATCTCGGATAAACGGACGGATGGACACAGATTGATCACTATTGGGCGCCCGAAGAGAGAGGCCCTAAGACTTTTGTAAAGGTAAATAATTTACAATCCTATATGGGGTTCGAACTCATGACTTACAGATTTGTAGTGAACGCTCTAACCTATTGCGTTACGCTGTTCGATGACAATTTTGGAAAAGAAAATATTTACCGGTAGAAAATTACACTCAATTTCATTGTTTATTTTGATAAATAGTACCAAAATAAATAGTACGTCACAATATGGAAGTGTCCCATACCACCTTAAAAAGTCAAATAACGTTTCCCATTTAGGCACTCTAGAACAGCTACATCAGTGCATCTCATCTTGATAAATTTTAAACATCTAAAAGATATTCACAATACCTCTCATATGAAAGAAAAAATCACAAACTGTTCAGAAGATATCTGATCAGAAAGAAGAGTCTTGTATTGTGTTCAATTGTTGATAAAAGATGACAAAAAAGCAAACCAAGTTGGTGGAATACGATGGACTCTATTTTCGAACTTCTGAATTCCCTCCCAAAAATTATCATCATCAGCTAATGAGCTACTTTGATAAGTTCCAAGTAAAACTGATGCAGGAGGCTGTTGTGCTGTAGAAGCATTTTTTCAGTTCCATCTAAGTTCAGCACAGAAATCCTTTCAAATGCACACTTTGTCAATGTAAAGGATTCTTTGTTCTTACTTGCAACAATAACAACAGCATGAACTGCAACATTTTCATTCACAAAAATTTGTTTCACCACATTCAAAGCTTGACCAATTGTATCACCTCGATGCATAGCACCAGTTGCCACTTGAACAAGGTACAATGTTTTTTCCTGAACTTTGACCCTTTTAGGTGACGAACACCCTTCCTTTTCTTCACCAGAGTCAGTATAATAGACAAAGTAATCTATTCCCATAAAATTTGGCACTTGTGGATATACCAAAAATCTATCAACTGACCCTGCATAGTGTTTAATAAAAAGAGAAAATAAGGCAATATTTCTTTCATGACCTTTCAGATCGTCCGGTACATCTTGATGGTGCAAAGACAGGTCTTTTGCGTCACATTCAAAGAAGTTTTTAGCAGGAATAAGTTTCATTTTCAAAGATGATTGTGACACTTCTTGTTTTGTCTGTGATGGCTGATACAACGTATTACCACCATTTTCCGGCAGAAGTACTACTTCCTGCTGTTTTTGAGACTCAACAAACAATTTTTCAAACTCCTTTCTAGCTCCACCATTCTGAAACATAATCTGCAAAATTTTATCAGAACTAATTTTTGCATTGTGAATCATCTCTTCCAAATGATACGGAAACCTTTCTCGCCAACAGTTTGCCAAGTTTGGAATTAAATGTCGAATTTTTACACAAACATCACCAACATCCAAATCCATCCTTGCATACTCAAGGTTACCTTGTACATCCTCAGCTTGGATTTTGTAATGCTGAACTTCAAATATGTTGATCCCTATCCTAAATTCCTGTGCCTCTTCCCATTTCATGATGATTTCACTTTTGTTTGCAATAAAATTGAGAAGAACAGCAGTATGAAGCTGAAACTTGGAATACTCACGACTTTCACAACTTTTACAATTTATGATTTTATGTTGTTTTTCTTTTGTGTACTGTGCAAAAGCATCTTCAACTGTTCCATCTGTTCTTGTGTACATATCCTCTAACACGCTGTTCAATAATCTGGGAGTCATTATGTATTCCTTTGAAAACTCATTATACACTTCCTTTCCTTTTTCCTTTAGACTAAGTCTATGCTCATAACTCTTATCCTCCCTATCTTTTTTCGATATCAAATATTCCAAGGACCCCTTCCAAATGTTTACAAAAGAGTCCTCATCAAGCTGAAATTTTCTTCCAAATTCAGTAAATTTATGTGCACTTGCAGTGAAGCCTGTTTCAATGAGAATAAACTTTGGGTTTTTAACTTGTCGTTCCACAATCTTTTTCATCTTGTTTAGATAATGTGTATTATAGAGAGTTAAATGATCAACAATAATACAGTCATTTTTTTTTAACTTTTTTGAATAAGCGATGAAAAATTCCAAATCTTCATCTCGCTTTTCAATTTCCTTTACATCAACATAATGAACAGAGAGGTCATCATTTTCTCGACACTTTAAAACATAGTAAATCGCTGATGATGTCTTCCCCAAACCTTCAATTCCATTCAAATAGATCCAGGTAGTCTTTTTTGCTCTGTTATCCTTTATTGCCTCCACAAACTTCTCATGAAACTCTGTCTTTATAAAGTATCTTCCCTCCTCGAAGTCAATTACATTGGCTAAAAAGATTTCTTCTTCATCGTCAAATACATGTCTTACAACATTTGCTTCAAATTCCTGAGCCTGAAAAATAAATTGAGTAAGCATGTATATCATACTGATAACTCCTGATTGATATTAAGAAAATTCTGTAGTACTTGGCCTTATGCTATGTAGATTCGTCATGTGGAGTTTTATACCTATAACTGTAATAATTAAATGTAAGATGTTGATGCCAAGGCCCTGGTCATGATATACAGTCCCTGAAACATTTTACTTGCCTCATGGACAGGGAGTGAACGGTAAGCGAACGCAGAGTGCACGGTGAGCAAACGCTGAATGGAATTGAGTAAGCGGCTGTGAACGGTGAGCTCACGCAGAATGTGGAGTGCAAACGGGAGCGAAATGTGAATGGAAGATGTATGATTGGTTCAAACAACTCGGGTTTATCCTCCGTCTCTTACTTCAACAAGAATACATATTAAAATATATAGTATTGTTTTGTTATAAACTTTTGCAAGAACAGGTGCTTTCAATTTCATGTATTAAAATTTGGTCAAGCATTGAAACAAAATTAAAACTAAAATTATCATTAAGATGAAAGAACTGTTAACGTAATCTTTACTCATTTTACTGATGATTGATAATTTAATGAATTCCTAAAGTAGTAATTTATAGCAAGTAGGGAGAACGTTTTAAACTTGCCAAATAAAATGGAAAAAAATCAACACATGTAAATATAAAATGAAGATTTCTAATTTTTCCAATTTGTGTTTACAAATTTGTAGGGACATGCTATCATAGTTGACATAGGTATTCCCAGATTACAAAGCTTACCGAGACTAGGCATCATCTTTTTGAGACCACCTTTATCATATTATATGAAAATCATAGTTAATCATGTTAATGATCTTGGATATTCATGGATACTGTTTTGACACAATATCGTATATCATATGTAAATAATAGTTTGAAAATCATATGTTCATTTAATACTGTATTGTAAGATAAAATGTTTATCAATACAATAATATAAAATACCATATTGCATCCTATGATACTATACAATATATATCATATAAAACATTATTATGCCTCCTGTCAATTTATCTCTATAAATTCAATACTCATCTATTTTCGCATAGTATACAAAGGGTTTATATAGCGTAAACATACTATGCCGAAATAGAGCACAGCAAATATTTTCCTCAAGCTCCTGCACTATGTATCAAACCCTGACTAATATTTAGGCATAGTACATGCACAACACAACACTATTATATAAATATAATACTGTAATATATAACGACACAATATGATATTGTAACATACGATATGACATTGTATCAAGATATGATATTGTATCATATAATATGACATGGTATTGCATCTTGTAAAACATTGTACTTGATCACATAATACAATATCATAATATATAATATATGATACAATATAGTATCATATGATAAAATATCATATCACATAATAAATCACAAAATTGTAACATATGATATTATATTGTATGATACAGTATGATATTGTATTGTATGCCATTGTATCATATATGATACATAATATGATATGTATCATAAGATACAATATATTTGATACAACATTGTATTACAGGTGAATCTCGATAACTCGAACTTCAGGGGACCATGATTAAACTTCGAGAGATCAAGAGTTTGAGAGATCGAAAGTTTAAAAAATTCCGGAAATTTTTGTTCCGGTCATTTTGGTTCTAAAATTATAGTAGCTGGAAGTTTATATTTATAACATGGAACGATAGTCTAACATGATCTTATTCGTATTTTCTGTTACATTACTTCAATTTAAACAATACATAACTTAGTTGTGTGGTTATTAAGTGGGTTTTTTCACGTTAAAAAACTTTTAAGCATATTTTGTTTTCTTAATCATAGAATATATTAAGTAAAGAGCTGTTTAATATATCGTAATTTTCACAAATTGTTGAAATTAATAGATCAGTTACAAATGACCTATCTACCCTTTGAAAGAAGCGAGGGGTAGTGTCAATTACGTAATCAACCAATTAACACTACCACGCTAGCCCCCAGGCGTTCACTCGACCATCCAGGTAAGGTCCACGCGGAGCTATAATTATACGCTTGATCGGCCGCATGTGTACACAGCAACCACTTCGAGTTATCAAGTATGAAAAACAATGAAATATGTATAACGGGACCCAGGTTTTACTTCGAGAGATCAAGGACTTCGAGAGATCGGAGTTCGAGAGATCAAGAGTTAATTTGCTTAGTTATATAGAGAAAAAAAATCAGGACCGTGATTTCACTTCGAGAGAGAACTTTGAGAGATCGAAGTTCGAGCTATCAAGTGTCACCTGTATATCATACAATATCATGTGATATAATAAAATATCATACAATATCATTTCATAATTATGATATTACATATTACAATTTGATTCAACATCATATTGTATCATGTAATTTTTTACAATATAATATATTATGTAATATTGTATCATATAAAACAAAAGTGTTTCATATCATACAATACTACATCATTGGAATCATGTTATATCATTTCACAACAAACACATCTATCAAACAAGTTTGTGTGAGGTAGGAGGGTTTTTTTTAGCATCCTTGATAATGGGGATCAGGCTCTGCATCTGAAGATACCTCTGCGATTCATTTATATTATAGTTAAATCAACTATGTAAGTTTGAAATAGTTCTATTATCTATTAAACATGTGACCTGTTCCAAAAAAACTAAACCTCATCCAGCATCCGAAACCTATGGCTCAGATTTAGCATTCAAGCCCGTCAGGTGCATCAGTATCATAAGACACACCATCCATGCAAGTTTGGTGAAGTTAGGACCATTAGTAGAGAGAGAGAGAGAGAGAGAGAGAGAGAGGGGGGGGGGGACGTTGGAAACAGAAAAAATTGATAAAGAGGGTCAGCGCCGTATTTTATTTATTTAAATTTAAATTAGATGTACACAATCCTTTTTTAACGTTTATTTCCATTTTTTGATTTGCTTCCGACGTCCAAATGAAATATCATTAGTGGAAATATCATGGAGGTATTTGTAAGCATGCATATACTTCTGCTATGTATACAGAGTTACACAACAGCGTCATAGTATAAATATTGTATGTGAAAGTATTACATATGTACATGTATTATAGGAAAGCTTGCATTTGTGCAATAATGATTTAAAAAAAAAAAAAAGCGTGTGCAGAGAAATTGCCGAGTAGATCTATATTCTATATTATATTTACATTCAGTGAATATTTCCCCTTATGTTTGCATTGGAAATCTGTGACGTTCAATTTCCTATGAATTCATAATTCATGCGCCATGAGCACAAATATAAACGTCACCACGTGTTTTGAGTATATCTATTTAAGATTAAATGAAACTTTCAACCTTACATAACCAATTTGATATGTACTTTTGAAAAAATAATCATTAAATTATATCTACTCCCTAATTAACAAGATTTTTCTCTACAAAGTTAATGGCAGTTATATTTTTAGCCGTGGAAGCGTACTAAATAACATGTTAATATGTCTGTTCCATGTATGTTTCATATTCCTGATTGAGAGCGTATATAATGGCTTTACAGCGATGGTACACATATATTTCATACAAAACAACATCAGTATGAATATAAATATAAGCATTGAATGACAAATGCTTATATATTATCATACCGCGCTAATGCGCGGTATTCGATTTGTCTGCACCGCATTGGTGTGTCAAAGGACCGACGACATCCAAAAATGAGCATTCAATGCTTAAATAAAAACATTATAAAAACATCCCATAAATGAAAATTGTACTTTTCCAATATCTACGAGGACAATATGTGTGATATTTTATTGATCTCTGAATCTCTGAACTCTGAATATAAAATAAGGTTCTGAAAAATTGCGTCACAGCGGCTTGAAAACTCTCCACTTGCACACTTAAAATACACCGCTTAGCTGGAGGTGAAACACATGTGCGTATCATGGATATTCAAACTTCGAAGTCCAATTTCTCTTGCAGCAAATTGATTATGCTTTGAAAATTTTTACAACTTTCGAAAGTTTGCCCCGACAAATGGAACACTCCTGTATAATCTTTCGGCACATCCTGAGCAGCAGTATAAATGACCACAATCCAGTATAATACAGTCCATTTCATTGTCTAAACAAATTGTACACCATCCAAACCGCACTTCCAAGTCATCTGTAAATACAAAAAATAAATAAATAATTATAATAAAAATTATTTTAATTAAAGACTCAATAAAGAGGTTATTCTTTTTCTATATGTATTGTATTTCATAGTCTAACAACAACAAACTCTAAATTTATGAGCAGGGAAAAATTCCTTTGCAACAAACATTTTTGTTAAATTTGGTCAGGTCTCAGATGTGAAAATTCAAATAACTATATATACATTAAATTAAGTACTTTTTCATTGTTTCAATTAGGGCTTTGAACATTTCAATTCTGTCACTGTGCATTTGTTCTCTCAGCTCAATCTCCTTTCTGTGTCTTTCCTCTTGTTTCTGTTCACATGTGGTTAAAAACTCAACCATCTCTGATGACCGAGTTTTTCTTCTCTTTATCTTCTTCTGACTTCCCGAACTTCTCTCTTCCTCTGAATCAGATTCATGCATTCTCTTAATATTTCCTGGGGGAGGGGGTGGGATTTCTTCACTTGAGACACTTGAATGACGCGATATAAGACACTTTGGGGAAACAGCATGATCTTTTCCAAGGATGTCCTCCATTTTAGAGTAAAATAGAAAGTCTTTCTTGTCATTTCCAAAAAAAAAAAAAGAAACAAAAACTGTTAGTTCTATGATTAAACATAGGTAATCACAGATTACAAAGCTCACTGAGACGAGGCATCACCATTATGAGGCATCACCTTTATGAGACCACCTCTATCATATTATATAGAAATCATAGTTAATCTTGGATATTCATGGATACTGTTTTGACACAATATCATATATTAAAAATTGTATGATAATCATATGTTCATTTCATACAGTATTATAAGATACAATGTTAATCAAAAAAATAATATAAAATACGATATTGCATCCTATAATACTTACAATATATATCATATAATACAATAAAATACTGTATAAATACTGATGCAATATGATATTGTAACATATGATATGACATTGTATCGTTTTATACATTATTGTATTTGATCACATAATACAATATCATTAAAAACTATATGAAATAATATAGTATTATATGATACAATATCATATCACAAAATACATCACAAATATTGTAACATATGATATTATATTGTATAATATAGTATGACATTGTATTGTATTATATTGTATAACATTTAATACGTCATATGATATTGTATCATATAATACAATATAATTTGATACAAGATTGTATCATATCATTTGATACAATATATTGTAATATAGTAATATATCATAAAATACAATGTCATATTATAAAATATTGTATCATATGATACAATATTATATATTACAATATCAATGATATATCAACATGTGATATAAAAACATATTATAGAAACCAATATCATATTATAAAATATTGTATTATATGATGAGATATTATATATTATACAATATCATATCATACGATACATGATTATATATTGCAATATCATATGAAACTATATCATGTGATAAAATAATATATAATACAATATCATATTATACAATATTGTATCATAATATACAATACTATACATAACAATATCGTAATACAATATCATAATATACAAAAAATGATACAATATCATATCATATAATTTTTTTTACAATATTATATATGATATAATATTGTATCATATGAAACAATAGTGTATCATATCATACAATACTAAATAATAGAAATTATGTTCTATCATTTTACAACAAACACATCTATTAGGCTAGTTTGAATGACATAGGATTTCTTTTAGCATCCTTGGTAATGGAGATCAGGCTCTGCATCTGAAGATACCTCTGCGATTCATTTATATCATAGTCAAATCAACTATGCAAGTTTGAAATAGCACTATTATCTATTTAACATGTGACCTGTTTCATAAAACTAAACTTCATCCAACATCCAAAACCTATGGCTCACATTCAGCATTCAAGCTTGTTGGGTGCATCAGTATCATAAGATGCACCATTCATGCAAGTTTGGTGAAGTTAGGACCAGTAGTAACTAAGATATAATCATCAGAGGGCACCTGCTCCAAAATCTTTAACCAGCTCTAAAAACATTAACTCATCCAGCATCCGAAACCTTTGGCTCAGATTCAGCATACAAGCTTGTCGGGTGCATCAGTATCATAAGACGCACCATCCAAGCAAGTTTGTTGAAGATAGGACCAGTAGTAACTAAGATATAATCATCAGAGGGCACCTGCTCCAAAAACTTTAACCAGCTCTAAAATCTTAACCTCATCTAGCATCCGAAACCTATGGCTCAGATTCAGCATTCAAGCTTGTCGGGTGCATCAGTATCATAAGATGCACCATTCATGCAAGTTTGGTGAAGTTAGGACCAGTATACCTACCTAAGATATAATCATCAGAGGGCACCTGCTCCAAAAACTTTAACCAGCTCTCAAAACATTAACCTCATCCAGCATCCGAAACCTATGGCTTAGACTCAGCATACAAGCTTGTCGGGTGCATCAGTATCATAAGACGCACCATCCATGCAAGTTTGTTGAAGTTAGGACTAGTAGTAACTTAGAAATAGCTATCAAAGGGCACCTGCAACAAAAACTTTAACCTGCTCCAAAAACTTTAACTTTCTCCAGCATCTGAAATTCATGGCCCAGATTAAGCATCCAAGTCTCTCAAGTCCATGAGTAGGTCCAGATGCATCATCCATGCAAGTTTGGTGAAGATAGGACAAGTAATAAGTTAAATACAGGACCTGCAACAAAAACTTTAACCAGGTGGGACCAAGGGTATAGCATACGCTCCCCCCGACTTCGTCTCGGTGAGCTAAAAATTGTTGAAAAAGTTAAAAATTTTACAATTCCTATCTGTAGCATCAGCTTATTTTTGTCAACAATGCAACTTTTCTAAGTCTGCCTGATTCAAGTGTTGTTTTATGATTTTTATATTCACTCACCAGCTAACTAACAGCAGAAGTGTTGGGGCTTTTGACCATAAACCATTCCCCTCTCCATTCTCTGTAGTGGTGCTTGTGGTTGGTAAGTCAGGTAAGTCATCTTCTGCATCAGCAGTAGCAGAGATTCCTGATCCAGAAGGATCTATAAATGGGCCACATCGCTCAACTGAGGAAAATAGGTATGATAAAATCAGCTTAACTGAGTCATAATACAAACTATCTGGACAATGTAGTATAAAACATGTAGATCCTGTATAAATAAAAAACCATTTTCCCCCCCTGAATATTCTTATGTTTATTATCATTAGTCCCTTTTCTAACAGGATGATTTTATAGTCATATCACATGTTGAGCATTGCAGTTCTCAAAAAGATCCTAAACAATTGTTTATATATAGGATATAAACCTACATCAAACTCTGAACCCCTTGTGAGGCCCAAGAATCGTCCAGGGGCCAAAGTCTAAACAATTTTAAAGAATCACCTGGCTGATAAGTTTCTGAGAAGAAGATTTTTAAAGATTTTTAAAAGATTTACTCTATATATTCCTATTTAAAATTTCGACCCCCCATTGTGGCCCCATCCTACCCCAGGGTCATAATTTTCACAACTTTAAATCTACAGTACCTGAAGAATGCTTCCACACAAGTTTCAACTTTCCTGGCTGATTAGTTTCTGAGAAGAAGATTTTCAAAAATTTACTCTATATATTCCTATGTAAAATTTTGACCCCCCCATTGTGGCCCCACCCTACCCCCGGGGGTCATGATTTTCACAACTTTGAATTTATACTACCTGAGAATGCTTCCACACAAGTTTCAGCTTTCCTGGCTGATTGGTTTCTGAGAAAAAGATTATTAAAGATTTACTCTATATATTCCTATGTAGAAATTCAACCCCCCCCCCCATTGTGGCCCCACCCTACCCCAAGGGTTCATGATTTTCACTACTTTAAATCTACAGTACCTGAGAATGCTTCCACACAAGTTTCAACTTTCCTGGCTGATTAGATTCGGAAAAGAAGATTTTTAAAGATTTACTCTACATATTCCTATGTAAAATTTCGAACCCCCCCCCCCCCATTGTGGCCCCACCCTACCCCAGGGGGTCATGATTTTCACAACTTTGAATCTATACTACCTGAGGATGCTTCCACACAAGTTTCAGCTTTCCTGGCTGATTAGTTTCTGAGAAGAAGATTTTTAAAGATTTATTCTATATACTCCTGAAACAAACTTGAATCTTCACTATCCACAATTTCCAAATAACCTTGACCTTTGACCTTTATATCTGAGAATGCTTCCACTCCAATTTGAGCTTTTCTGGCCTAATAGCTTTTGAGAAGAAGATTTTTTAAGATTTTCTCTATATATTCCTATGTAAAAATTCATCCCCCCATTGTGGCCCCACCCTAACTCCGGGGACCATGATTTGAACAAACTTGAATCTACACTACCTGAGGATGCTTCCATACAAGTTACAGCTTTCCTGGCCTAATAGTTTTCGAGAAGAAGAAGATTTTTGAAAAATACCTACAATTTTTTAATAATTCTAAATTATCTCCCCTTTAAAGAGGGCGTGACCCTTCATTTGAACAAACTTGAATCCCCTTCACCCAGTTATGCTTTGTGCCAAGTTTGGTTGAAATCTGCCCAGTGGTTCTGGTGAAGATGAAAATGTGAAAAGTTTACAACGCCAACGCCGACGCCAACGCCAACAACGACAGACAACGGACAAATTTTCATCAGAAAAGCTCACTTGAGCTTTCAGCTCAGGTGAGCTAAAAATCTAACTTCGTATTTTAGCATGTTTATCCCCCCCCCTAAACCAAACAAAAAAGGGGAGGTTACCCTCCATCTTTAAAAAATTAGGTCAGATTATATTAATGCTTACATAACCTGCATTTCTTACCGGTATTTTGATTCACATGAATTCAGAATATATATATATATATATGTGTGTGTGTATTCATAAACATTCGAGCATAGTTTTTTTTTTTGGCATTAAAATTGCTTATTTTGAGTCAAATTCTAATGCATATCTCTTGTTCGAGAATTGTCTTACCTCTTTGGGCACATTTGTGCATATTAAAACTGTCTAATGATGGAAATGTCATTGAACACATGGAACAACCGTGTAGTGAATGTTGTCTTTCCGCCATTCTAATTCTGTCTGCACCACCTATCTGGCGGGAACAGTTTCGACAGTTCCAGAGCAGCAATTCCGATTTGTTCGTTTGGGATTCCGTTCATTCTCCCTGTCGGAACTGCCAATTGAGTATGCCCAGGGAGATAACTCACAGATTTTCATTGTTACATACTGGTAATATCCACTTCCCTTCATTTCAGATATGACTTCAAAATTTATAAGACTTAATAACTGATTTCAGTTTTTTTTTTCGCAGGGTTTTGTAGATTATAATGAAAAAGGAACAAGACACAAGCATTTTATCAATTTCCAAAACACGAAGTCCGCATCAAATGGTTTTAAATAGTGATTTAGAAACACCAGATGACACATAATGATATACTAGGGTAAGTTTTTCCTGAAATCGGTGGACTTGGAAAGGTTTCCAATAAGATATTTTTGCTTACATTATATTAGTACAAATATTTGACTTTTGTTGCATGTTATTCTAATTTTAAATAAATCATTAGAAATTAAGAGAAATGAATTATGATATAAATAGTGACATTGTTTTCAAACATTTTAAGCATAAATAACCGCCATAAAAGTCACACATAAAATGTACAAATTTTCACAAAATTATTTACATTTCATCAACATGACAGTTTGAAATCATGAACTTTGACCTTTTTAATTATAAAACGTCTCCGGCAAAATCATTTGCATTTTATAAAATAAAAGACTTCAGTATAGTGAACAAAATGCTTTTAAATTTTCGTACAAATCCTAAAAATTGCAAGCCGCAAACCTGATCTAAACCTGAACAGTGAACGAACGCTAAATGTTCTGTGAACTGTGAGCGCACGGTGAACGCTTTGTAAACGGTGAGCGCCAACGGAGAGCGCAAAACTGTGAATGGTGAACACACAGTGAGCACACAGTGAGCAAACGCAAAAATGGGAAAGTAGAATGTTTCAGGGACTGTATAAGCAGAAAGCTTTACATCATCTTTAAGTATACAAGTAGTTTGGTTTTAGAGTACTTGGGGGAATTCAGGTTCTCTTATCCTTGGTCAAAAGTGTTGTTATCAATCATCTTAAAGCTGCTTTGTTTGATTTTTTGGTCATTACAGTATCAAATAATTTTCAATACAAACCAATTAGCTTAGGAAGTTAGACTTAACTTTTCACCTATTTACACCAGCAGAATTAGTATCCTTTCAAATATAGAAATGTTCAAAGTAAATAAAAATAATTTCACCATGGGAACACAAAAAATGCATCATGGGTGTGTATAGAAAAGGGAACCATTTGAATTGTCCCCAAATCGATTGGTCTTATTCAACCTGCATATTATGCACTCAGATTGTAAACAAAACAAACTTCATAACTAAGTTAAAAGGACAAAATGTACACAGGTTAATTTTTGATTTTCAAACACATTTTTGAAATATTCATAGCAAAATTCAAACTCATAACACAATCATACGTAAGTCTGCTTTGACGTCAGTGGAAAATCTTATTAAGGGGCGAATAAATGTAATACCCTTATATGTATATCATTTTTCTATTGAAATATGGCTTATTTGCACAGTAAATGTACTGCAAAGCCTATTATTATACACATACTAACCAAACCTATCGTTTAAAAGTGTACATAAGAAACATCGTGTAGAATTGCACATAAGGGGGCCGTGATCGGTGTAGGGCGGGGCCGTGATTTTGAAAAGGGTGAAAGTAGGTCATCAAGTATTCAAAGACTTATTATGTTTCATTAAAATCAATTTTGATAACCAAAAGTATTGCACGGAAGACAGTGATTATTGAGAAACTACCTCTAGTAACATGGGATTTAAGATATCTTTGGAAAAGCTCGAACACTTTGACATAATGCAGGTGGGGTAGGCGCCACGTATTATTTTCAGAGTAATTTATTAAAAATTTTGAATCCTACTTTCACGTTTTTTCGTCTAAAATCATTCCATGTGAATAGAAAATCTAGTATATTTGTAAGAGAAAACCATCTCACATGTATGAATTGAGGAGTATTTGATCGAAAACTTGATGTGGCATAGGGGGCTGATGATCTTGTGGAAAAAGGGGGCTGTGACTATATTTCATTTAAGCAAATTTTCCCAACAAAATCCACATTTTAATATAGCGATGAACATGTGGGTATTGAATTCTAAATCTATTCAATGTATTGCTACTCCCATTTTTTTTATTTCACCCTTTTTTTGTAATTTATATATTCTTAAATTCATTTCAATATAAGAACCATGATATCATATGTAAATTATATTTTATAATCAAAGGCCGGAGCCGCCAAAGGCATCAAGCTGACAATTTTCTTTAATATAGATATCATTAATTTGAATTTCTGCACCAATAGTCATATACAGTGAAGTCGCCAATTCCGGGTCACGTCACACTGTTTCTTTGATATTTTACAAAGCTATTCTATTTAAATTTTATACTTTATATATATTGAAAGTACATTTTGTACTTTATTGTATTGTATTTTAATACAATAACTCATCATACTTACAAAAGTCGAAGAAATTTCGAAGTTCAGTTTCTGCTCTACCACCCATTTTTACAGAATGCTTGTGGTTTAACAATTTTATATGCATCAACAATAAATCAATCTTTTTTTCTGGATGGTATAAAAATGGAATAATGTTTTTAAAAGATATTATTAACAATGATGGCTCTTTCTTAACTTTAGATGAGTTTTATGAAAAATTTAAATTTAAACCCCCTTTTCTTCAATACAACAGCAGTCTATCCTAAAAGCACCGGACCGTCGGACAAAACAGGTGAAAATCTAATTGGTCCGATGCACTAACCGGTAAAATCTGTCCGTTTGTCCAAGGTTTGTTTGTTTGGGTTTCAAATTTTATATTTTCTTTTTGAATTTTGGACCGGTGAAAATTTGTTTGGGTCCTGTGAAATATTTTAAACTGTCTGTCCAAATGTCCTGTGATGATTTTTCTTTTTCGCGAAGACTTCAACAGTCTCCTTTCCTCTATCCCAAATAATTGGAAAAAACATGTCAAAGACAAAACACATCCTCCCCATAGCTAAGGAAATATAACGCACTCCTTGTCTGTTCAAGGAAAACTTCAACCATTAAGTGAATTAAAATGTAAAGATGCATATTGGATTTTAATTAACAGTTGCAAGGAAATTACTCTCTGTATCCAATGGTCAGAAATATTTGAAGTAGAAATTCCAGTCTCTAATTATAAACATAGGTAATCACAGATTACAAAGCTCACCGAGACGAGACATCACCTTTATGAGGCATCACCTTTATGAGACCACCTTTATCATATGATATGAAAATCATAGTTAATGATCTTGGATATTCATGGAAACTGTTTTGACACAATATCCTATATCATATGTTAAAAAATTGTATGATAATCATATGCTCATTTCATATGGTCTTATAAGATACAATGTTTATCAATACAATAATATATAATACGATATTGCATCCTATGATACTTACAATATAGTATCATATAATACAATATAATACTGTAATAAATAATTATGCAATATAAAATTGTAACATATGATATGACATTGTATCGTGTCATACATTATTGTATTTGATCACATAATACAATATCATTATATAATATATGATACAATATAGTATTACATGATACAATATCATATCACATAATACATCACAATATTGTAACATGATATTATATTGTATAATATAGTATGATATTGTATTGTATGATATTGTATCATATTTGATACATAATATGATATTGTATCATATGATTTGATACAACATTGCATCATATCTTATGATAAAATATCTTGTGATATAGTAAGATATTATACAATACAATATCATATTATACAATATTGTATCATATGATACAATATTATATATTACAATATCATATAATACAATTCATGTGATATAATAATATATTATACAAACAAAATATCATATAATAAATATAATTATATATATAATACAATATCATATCATATGATACAATATTACATATTGCAATATCATATGAAACAATATCATGTGATAAAATATTAAATATATAATACAATATCATATTATACAATATTGTATCATAATATACAATACTATACATAACAAATACATGACACAATATCATATCATAATGTACAAAAAAATTGATACAATATCATATTATATCATATAACTTTTTACAATATGATATAATATTGTATCATATAAAACAATAGTGTATCATATCATATACATGTAATACTATATCATAGGAATCCTGTTATATCATTTAACAACAAACACATCTATCTAGTAGGTTTAAGTGAGGTAGGAGATTTTTTTAGCATCCTTGATAATGGAGATCAGGTTCTGCATCTGAAGCTACCTCTGCGATTCATTTATATTATAGTTAAATCAACTGTGCAAGTTTGAAATAGAACTAATATCTGTAAAACATGTGACCTATTCCAAAAAACTAAACCTCATCCAGCATCCGAAACCTATGGCTCAGATTCAGCACTCAAGCCTGTCAGGTGCATCAGTATCATAAGACACATCATCCATGCTAGTTTTGTGAAGTTAGGACCAATAATAACTAAGATATAATCATCAGGGGGCACCTGCTCCATAAACTTTAACCAGCTCTTTAAACCTTAACCTCCTCCAGCATCCGAAACCTATGGCTCAGATTCAGCATCAATGCCGGTCAGGTACATCAGTATCATAAGACGCACCATCCATGCAAGTTTGGTGAAGTTAGGACCAGTAATAAATAAGATATATTTTTTAGCATCCTTGATAATGGAGATCAGGCTCTGCATCTGAAGCTACCTCTGCGATTCATTTATATTAAAGTTAAATCAACTATGCAAGTTTGAAATAGTATTATTATCTATTAAACATGTGACCTGTTCCAAAAAACTAAACCTCATTCAGCATCCGAAACTAATGGCTCAGATTCAGCATCAGGTGAATCAGTATCATAAGACCGACCATCCAAGCAAGTTTGGTGAAGTTAGGACCAGTTATAACTAAGATATAATCATCAGAGGGCACCTGCTCCAAAAACTTTAACCAGCTCCAAAAACCTTAACCTCCTCCAGCATCTGAAACCTATGGCTCAGATTCAACATACAAGCCTGTCAGGTGCATCAGTATCATAAGATGCACCATCCATGCAAGTTTGGTGAAGTTAGGACTAGTAATAACTAAGATATAATCATCAAAGGGCACCTGCTCCAAAAACTTTAACCAGCTCTAAAAACTTTAACCTCCTCCAGCATCTGAAACCTATGGCTCAGATTCAGCATTCAAGCCTGTCTGGTGCATCAGTATCATAAGATGCACCATCCATGCAAGTTTGGTGAAGTTAGGACCAGTAGTAACTTAGAAATTGCTATCAAAGGGCACCTGCACCAAAAACTTTAACCTGCTCCAAAAACCTTAACCTCCTCCAGCATCTGAAACTCATAAGTCTTTCAAGTCCATAAGTAGGTCCAGATGCATCATCCATGCAAGTTTGGTGAAGATAGGACTAGTAATAACTTAGATACAGGACCTGCAACAAAAACTTTAACCAGGTCCGGACGCCGACGCCGACGCCGGGGGTATAGCATAAGCTCCCCCCGACTTCGTCTCTTCGTGAGCTAAAAAGATATTTTTAAAATTTACCTTTTCAGTGTTGCACACAAACTAACGCACAATCTTTTCAGCTCAAAATATTACACAGAATCATAGTACATAACAAGTCGCTTTTTAATATGAAATTGATTCCAAGTCCCATCTGTAACACAGGCAACTGTAATCAAATTGACACTATACATCATAGATATTTCCAGTGTAGATGCATACAAATTTTCTGGAAAGATCTAATATATTGGTGGCAACTTCGAACAGAGATAATTTTCTTTCGCATGAAGCTTATTTCTTAGAAATTTTTTAAAAGCAATGAACTCAATTTGTTTGTCAGGTGACTTTGAATGAATTAGATGGATAAAGCATTTTCCAAGTAAAATGCAATAATTTAGTGGAACATTTTTTACTTTGTAGATGCCAAATATGTCATCTCGCATGGTTAAGTGATTGACATTTTCTATCTCAGTATCTGCTCTAAACAGTCTTTGAACAATTTTCACAGGTTTATAATTTGAATACGAGGATACAACACATTAACAGCGTTTCCCTTGTTACAATAAAAGTTTAAACATACTTTCACCGCTTCAAAATCACGGCCCCGGGCTACACCGATCAGCCCTTATGTGCGATTCTATACACGGTGAGAAAGGACGCCATTTTGATTTTGTCTCTTTTGATGTTATCATTATGATTGTTGTTATTTATATTCTTTTAAATGAATATAATACATACATATATATATATATACATACATAAATATATATATATATAGTTAAGAAATACGCACCATTTCATCATTTACAGTCGCTATCAGTCGGACTTGGTAGTCTGACACCGACTCAGCTCGACCCCAAATGAACTCAAATGGACCCAAATGAACATGATGAACCCAAATGGACCCAAATGAACCCAAATGGCAATGCAAATGGAAAATAATCACAAATAAATCAATGTTATAACTAATTTATAATGAATTACATTATGAAATTATTTTGTAAATAATTCTATATGGGTACTGTGTACGTTATCAGGCACGTACAGTGGCGGATTCGGTGTCAGGAGAAAACGTACTCAGGAGAAAACGTACCCAGGAGAAAACGTACCCAATTTCTAGGGTACGTTTTCTCCAGGAGAAAACGTACCCTATGAAAATCATAGATATACTACTTAATAGTTTTTAATACTTTTAAATGCTATTTTACATAATAAATATACAGAAATGTATGAATTTTATAAATATATGAATTTAATACTTCATATTTTTAAAGGGTTTGGACATATTAAATATTCTTCAAATGCTACTTTAATGCATATTTCAATGCATAAATATATAAAGATTTATTTATTTTATAAATAATACCTTTATAATAATTGTAGCAACTTTTATTTTAGTACGAATTAATGACCTGTCATAAAGTGTAATCAATCTACCTCTTCTAAGTTTTCCATTCACCGTTAGCCTTACCTATATGAGTATCTCTATGTGAGATCCCCCTATCGACTTCTTGAGATACTCATCATTTAATTAGTTCTCCAAATTAGATTGCAATAAAAACTAATTATTTAACGGTTTCGTTATGATGAATTAATTGCCGACTAATAAAACTGCTCAGGCGATGTTCGTGTATGTGTATGTAACAAATTATTGTCTAATTAAACAAAATTACTGTCTTAAAAATTTATATACGTGACTATGTATTTAAAAACAACAGCAACAAATGATACAAACGTTTATTGTATATTTTATTTTGTGTCATCTAAGAATATTAATGAAAACTATTATTTATGATTTTCATAGGGTATGTTTTCTCTTGGAGAAAACGTACCCGTACCCGGGTACGTTTTCTCCTGGAGAAAACGTACCCTAGAAATTGGGTACGTTTTCTCCTGGGTACGTTTTCTCCTGGGTACGTTTTCTCCAGCATTCGCGGATTCAAGGGGGGGGGGGGGCGCACCCGGCACGCGCCCCCTAAAATTGTCAAAATATAAAGTTAAATCATCCTCCTCCTGGCAAAGAAAATGTACAAATTTCGAGTCTTAATTTTCAACTTTCGGAAACTCATGGGATTTCTCTACATATTGGACTAATTTCAACGGAGTAGTATGAAGAAAACCCGTGGGTTCAATGGTGTAACGTACATAGAAAGCCCAATTTAGTTAGGTAGCTGCCGGCCAATCAGTGTTACATAATACACATATACACGCTTTTATTGACAAACAAATCACTCACTACAATATCACAAAAGTCTAAATTTGAAGGCTTCATTTTTACCCTACAAAATCTCTAGAATCCAGGAGCATTGTTTTTGAAAGTGGGAGAGGAGACATTTAATTTCTATTTAATGCTATTTTGTTTAATAATTTTTACATCCTCCCAGAAAGTGTGTGTGTGTGGGGGGGGGGGTGTATAACGTTCACGTGGGAGAATTTGATCTCGGAATTTTCGAAAATCTGTTTAAAGAGAATGAGATTTTCGACTCCTGGAGATACATATTTATTATTCCTGAATTTTGTGAAATGGATGCTACATGTATAATTTACTGATTGCATTTATTATGGAGGTTCAAAATTATAGTTAGTTTTGACAGAGCCCCAGCGGGATTTGAATTCTCTACTTACAGACACGTAGTTAACCATTGCGCTTCACTGTGAGGTAACATTATTTTGGGGGGAAATATTGTATTTATACTTTTTGTTTATTTCAATAGGGAGTACATCACAATATGCAGGTGTCCTGTATACCACCTTAATTAAGACTGAAATGTGTGCTTTACATAGTTATTTACCTAATAAAATAGTGCAGCGGGTTTTGAAGAATAAAGTCATAAAAATACATGCATGTTACAAATAACTGATCTTTGTCTGAAGTTACGTACTTAACACAGGTCTGCAGGTCGCATTAGCGGATACTAGTTTTACCCAGCTCTGGGTTTCACGTGGTGTACATACCGGTATGTGTTTTCCATATGCAGAAAAGGATTAATTAACATGCATAAACGTTTCTTTTGTGATGATCAGCAAAAGGGATTCATATTGTGTTCTAATTGGATTATCATTATGATGTTGACCAATATAGGTAAGCATAAAACATGTAGTAGAACAATATTATGAGCCACCGTTATAGGTTTAAGTTTTACTTTCACTTTATAAATAAGCGATCTCCCTTTGCCAGCATACTGTATCATCATCTTTTAATATTTAAATAAGCTTATCATAATTACCTATCCTATCGCATTTGTACAGTTTCTGTCATTTTAATTGCAAAAGTTATTTTTTCATTTGTCAGACTTACATTTTGTATTAAATTTGTGTATTATATAATAAGTAAGTGTAGAGACTTATCATGTTTATATGAGTTAAAATTATAATAGGAAGGAAGGGGTCTTTTTTTTCTTAATGTATTATGATGCATCAAATATAATGTAGGCCATGACCCTATGGGATTGTTCTGACCCCATGGAACAGGAAAATACCAAATATCTTGAAAACTGTTGAGATCCCCACCACTAAACCATATATATATATATATACAGCTTACTCCACTTATATTGAAATCGCTTATTTTGAAATTCCGCTTATTTTGAAATGGAAATAAATCCCCAGTTTTTGCCTCTCATTTTCTTTGCATTATTTTAACGGATATAATGAAATCGGCTATTTTGAAATATCGCTTATATTGAAGCCACTGATCGGTCCCCATAGGTGATAATTAGTTGTTTTAATAACGGTTATATTGAAATACTCCCTGGCGGCTGTCGTCACGGTTGGTGACAGTAATTATGCCAGACTGACCGGTTGATATACAAAGGTGTAAATTGATGAGTTGATAAGTTCTCATTATGTGTGGTTTTATACTTCTTTTAAAAAGTAAAATTTATTCACTGAATAATTTTTTTTGTTTTTACGTATACGGATGTATTGAGGCTAGACGTAATATGGAAACCCCACGAAAAAGAAAAACCATATCTTCGGACACTTAATACGAACTAGTTATGGCTATTGATAAAAGAACAAAGCCTAAATTCGAAATAGCTAAGGATTTTGAGATTATCGCGAGTACAATTACGGTGATATACAAGCAGCGTTCAGCAGTATTTTAATCGTTTGAGTCTGGTGATTTTCCCGTAAAACGTAAAAGAATGCGATCGGAGATTATGATGAGGTTTAAGATAATAATTTAACAAAATGAAACTTACAAAACTTACGGATATAATTTTAATCAAACTTTGAAGGACTAATATTTCATGTAATCTGTTCACTGTTATAGATAAATGATGACCACATAATTTGTTCGGGTTTGGTTTTCTATGATTACATCTGGATTGAACTTTCAAAAATGGCGGCTTCACGTCAGTCAATTTCGCTTATATTGAAATACGGATATATTGAAATAATTTGCATGGTCCCTTGAATTTCAATATATCTGGAGTAGGCTGTATATATATATATATTCTTGTTTCTAATGTCATTATGATGCATCAAATGGTGTAAAGTACATGACCCCCAGGTGTTGTCCTTAACCCCCCCCCCCCGAAATAGGAAATGATGATATATTTTGATAACTTTTGAGATCCCCATCCCTAAACCATATTTATTCTTGCATGCTCTTAATTTGTGTGGAGACACCCTGACTTTCTAGAACTGAAAATAATAAAGTATTTTATCTTATTCATATGTAGTGTTTGACCCATGTGGGTAATTCCTAGCCTAATGATGAACCTGCTTTGTTTATGAGACTTTACAATTGCCCCAAATATATATAACAATTTGTTTATCTTAAAAATTAAAAAGCAATTTCCAAGATCTTAATGTGCATCTAGAGAAAAATACCTGAATCAAGAAATGATTTATAATTCGCTACTGTAAGAATGTAAGAAGACTCTGAATCTTTAGAACCTGAGGTTTGATTGGGGGGGGGGATGGGGTTGGATGTGGATGATAAACATTTAATTTTAATCATTTATTGTTATTAATTTTAACTTTAATATTAGTTATTGATCCCCTGGTAGAAAATAAGAATTCTGATCATATCAATAGATCATTTGACAATTATGCAAGGTGTAATGTGATTTCTTTAAATCCATTTTTTAACAGTTTATAAAATCTTTTAAGACCCCAAATTATATTTTGAATTTAATAGATCATTCGACAATTAAATCAAGTGTAAATGTAAGTTTTTTATTTAAAGCAAAAATAAATGCAAGGTTTTTTTATTTTAAGAAAAAAAAAGTCATTTTATTTACAGTGTAAGGAGGGATACATGCGCAGATCCAGAAAGTTTTTCCGGGGGCGGGGGGTTGACAGTTATTCGAGTTTGCTGAGGGGGTGGGAGAGGGGGGTGGTTTCAAGGCATATTTTTGGCAATTTTCTAATGTAATTTAAAGAAATTTGATTTTTGGAGGGGGGATCTGGACCCCCCCCCCCTTGACCCCAATTCTAGATCCGCACATGGGATAAATGTTAATTTTCTGTAAATTTAACTTTTCAAAACTTATTGCACATCTATAGCCATAGGACAGCCCCTATCATATCCCAAGATGTGACATGTCTATTCATTAAATCAATAGAGGAGTTCTGGGATCTAGGGTTTTTTTGGAGTGCTAAACATCAATTTTTTGCTATTATTTGACTCCCTGGATGAAATCTAAATTTTTAAAACCTTATTGCACATCTATAGGACAGCTCCTATCATATCCCAAGATGTGATGTGTCTATTCATTAAATCATAAGAGGATTTCTGGGATGTAGGTTTTTTTTGGAGTGATAAACGTCAATTTTTTGCTATTATTTGACTCCCTGTATGAAATTTAAATTTCCAAACCCTATTGCACATCTATAGGACAGCCCCTATCATAAGATATGATGTGTCTATTCATTAAATCATAAGAGGAGTTCTGGGATCTAGGTTTTTAGCTCACCTGAGCTGAAAGCTCAAGTGAGCTTTTCTGATCACAGTTTGTCCGTCGTCCATCTGTCCGTCCGTCTGTCTGTCCGTCTGTAAACTTTTTTCATTTTCGACTTCTTCTCCAGAACCACTGGGCCGATTTCAACCAAACTTTATACAAAGCATCCTTAGGTAAAGGGGATTTAAGTTTGTTAAAATGAAGGGCCACGCCCTCTTTCAAGGGGAGATAATAAAAAATCATTGAAAATTTGTTGGTATTTTTCAAAAATCTTCTCAAAAACATTCGGCCAGAAAAGCTGTAACTTGTGTGGAAGCATCCTCAGGTAGATAGGTTCAAGTTTGTTCAAATCATGATCCCCAGGGGTAGGGTGGGGCCACAATGGGGGGTCAAATTTTTACAAAGGAAGATATAGAGTAAATCTTTAAAAATCTTCTTCTCAGAAACTGATCATGCAGAAAAGCTGAAACTTGTGTGGAAGCATCCTCAGGTAGTGTAGATTCAAGTTTGTTCAAATGATGATCCCCATGGGAAGGGTGGGGCCACAATGGGGGATCAAATTTTTACATAGGAAGATATAGAGTAAATCTTTCAAAATCTTCTTCTCAGAAACTGATCATGCAGAAAAGCTGAAACTTGTGTGGAAGCATCCTCAGGTAGTGTAGATTCAAGTTTGTTCAAATGATGATCCCCATGGGTAGGGTGGGGCCACAATGGGGGATCAAAGTTTTACATAGGAAGATATAGAGTAAATCTTTAAAAATCTTCTTCTCTAAAACTGATCAACCAGAAAAGCTGTAACTTGTGTGGAAGCATCCTCAGGTAGTGTAGATTCAAGTTTGTTCAAATGATGATCCCCATGGGTAGGGTGGGGCCACAATTGGGGATCAAAGTTTTACATAGGAAGTTATAGAGTAAATCTTTAAAAATCTTCTTCTCAGAAACTGATCATGCAGAAAAGCTGAAACTTGTGTGGAAGCATCCTCAGGTAGTGTAGATTCAAGTTTGTTCAAATGATGATCCCCATGGGTAGGGTGGGGCCACAATGGGGGATCAAAGTTTTACATAGGAAGATATAGAGTAAATCTTTCAAAATCTTCTTCTCAGAAACTGATCATGCAGAAAAGCTGAAACTTGTGTGGAAGCATCCTCAGGTAGTGTAGATTCAAGTTTGTTCAAATGATGATCCCCATGGGTAGGGTGGGGCCACAATGGGGGATCAAAGTTTTACATAGGAAGATACAGAGTAAATCTTTAAAAATCTTCTTCTCAGAAACTGATCATGGAGAAAAGCTGAAACTTGTGTGGAAGCATCCTCAGGTAGTGTAGATTCAAGTTTGTTCAAATGATGATCCCCAGGGGTAGGGTGGGGCCACAATGGGGGGGTCAAATTTTTACAAAAGAAGATATAGAGTAAATCTTTAAAAATCTATTTCTCAGAAACTGATCATGCAGAAAAGCTGTAACTTGTGTGGAAGCATCCTCAGGTAGTGTAGATTCAAGTTTGTTCAAATGATGATCCCCATGGGTAGGGTGGAGCCACAATGCGGGGGTCAAATTTTTACATAGGAAGATATTGAGTAAATCTTTAAAAATCTTCTTCTCTAAAACTGATCAGCCAAGAAAGCTGAAACTTGTGTGGAAGCATCCTTAGGTAGTGTAGATTCAAGTTTGTTCAAATGATGATCCCCATGGGTAGGGTGGGGCCACAATGGGAGGTCAAAGTTTAACATTGGAATATATAGAGTAATCTTTAAAAATCTTCTTCTCAGAAACTAATCAGCCAGAAAAGCTGTAACTTGTGTGAAAGCATCCTCAGGTAGTGTAGATTCAAGTTTGTTCAAATCATGATCCCTGGGGTTAGGGTGGGGCCACAATGGGGTGGGGGAGGTCGAGTTTTATATAGGAATATATAAGGAAATCTTTAAAACTCTTCTTCTCAGAAATTGATTGGCCAGAAAAGTTACTACTTGTGTGGAAGCATCCTCAGGTAGTGTAGATTCAAGTTTGTTCAAATGATGATCCCCAGGGGTAGGATGGGGCCACAATGGGGGGTCGAATTTTTACATAGGAATATATAGAGAAAAATCTTTAAAAATCTTCTTCTCAGAAACCGATCGGCCAGAAAAGCTGTAACTTGTGTGAAAGCATCCTCCGTTAGGGTAGATTCAAGTTTGATAAAATTATGATTCTTATGGGTAGGATGGGGCCTCAGTGAGAGAGGGGGTTGAATTTTCACATTTGAATATATGAAGAAAAATCTTTAAAAATCTTCTTCTCAGAAACCGATCATGCAGAAAAGCTGCAACTTGTGTGGAAGCATCCTCAGGTAGGGAAGATTCAAGTTTGTTCAAATCATGATCCCCGGGGGAAGGGTGGGGCCACAATTGGGGGGTGTCAAATTTTTACGTAGGAAAATATAGGGAAAAATCTTTAAAAATCATCTTCTAAAACTCAAATTGTCTAGAAAAGCTCTAACTTCAGTCAGTTCAGATAGTGTAGATTAAAATTTGTCAAAATCATATTCTTCAGGAGTAGGGTTGGGCCACATGGGGGGGATTCCAATTTTACAAAGGAAAACATTTAAATTATTCACAAAAACTCAAATGTTATTATATATGGTTTTACTTATATGCAAACATTTTGACATATTGTTGATTCTTTAAAATTGTTTAGACTCTGGCCCCTGGACAATTCTTGGACCTCACAAGGGGTTCAAAATTTGATGTAGGTTTAAAATCCATATATAAATAGTTGTTTAAGTCTGATCATCTTCTTGAGAACTGCAATGCTCAATATGTGATATGACTGTAAAACCATCCTGTTACAAAGGGGCTCAATGATAAACATAAGAATATGCAGGGGAATTTTTTTTTTATACAGGATCTATTATACGGCATTGTTCAGATATTTTCTATATGACTCCATAAAGTTGATTTTATTATGTCTATTGCTGCTCAGGTGAGCGATGTGGCCCATGGGCCTCTTGTTTGTAATTTTCCCAATTTTGAATAGTTTAATTTTCCCAATTCTACGGACCCTGGACCCAGTTAAAAAACAGTAGGAAAACCCCTGATTTTGGAATTTTTACGCATCAAATCAAATATAGACTTCGGTAAATCAGACAGCTGATTGTTTAACTGCGCAAATGAGCAAAATTTGATGCACTAACAACATATAAAAATACTATTCATTCTATTGGTAGTTCGGTACGATCTCTACGTAATGGTTGATTAATGAATTGCGTTTTGTTAAGATGCTCAGAATTTTCTAAACTTTCAGTCTAAACGGAGATTGTTTACGCTGCTAGAAACATATAGGTGTATATATATGATGAAAAATAAATTGTGCTATTTCTTTGTTTTAGTGCATGTTTCTTCTGTTTTAATTGTTTACAATTTTCTATCTACTAACCATATTTGAGTGTCAAGCTTCAAATTATAAGCAAGATACAGAGCTTTGCTCACAATTCTCTGTTTGCTCACAGAGCTGAGGCCATGCTTTTGTTCATTTACATTTTAAATGCTGAATAGGAAATACCAAGTTTAAAAATCTTAAGAGCAAAAAAATTGACTCAAACCTAGCAGAATTGTGAGCTCTGTATCTTGCTTATAATTCTACGATTGACGCTGAAATTTTGATTGATAACTAGAAATGTCTCGCTAAATGTTTAAATACTTGTACAGAAAAATTAAAAGGATAATATGCTGTAACTACTTTCTGGGGCCCCCTCCTTATACGATGAATTATATGAAATCTAAACCAAAGTTGATGGTTTTTCAGACACAATTAAATAAAAATGACTTCTTTAAAACAGTTTCCATAGTTCTGACACATTACTGTTATGGGGATAAATGTATTGTTGCTATTCTTAAGAAAATATGTTTATATGTGCGTGACCCTTTGTTTGATATCAAGAAAAAGGGGCTGACCCCTCAAATTAGGGGCCAGGAGGGCTACAAAGTCTTTTTATAATAACTTTCTTTAAGCGATAATGTGTTATAATCTAAAATAACAAATCAGAGCTTATTAAGCTTTATTCAAACCTGAAATCCGTTTTAAAATCGGACGATGCATTACAGAGATATTAGGGTTTAAAAATTGATTTTTTCCAGAAATTTTGATTCCACAATCTTGGTTAAGAAAATAGTGTTATGTCCAAAGTTAAATTAACTCGTACCTTAAATAATTCGATAATTATTAAATCGTACTTAAACATATTCGGATTTCTTTTTGCTAAGTCGTTCTTGAAATCGATAAGGTTTATGTTAATTCGTACTTAGAATTATTCGGATTTTGTTAACTCGTACCAAGAATAATTCGATTTTTTTCATTTTGTTTTAGTTACTCATGTTTATTGGTTTAAGAACTCTGCTTCTTAGAGGAACTTCTAGCTTTACATTCGACATTAACGGAAGACCCACGACCCACGCTTTGCAACGAGCTTTGCTCTAGTTTTATATTATTATTTTTTCCTCTGACATTTTTCGAGCGCTATAACTCAAAAAGTATTTGGGTGATTTTCACCAAATTTACAGGACTGATAGAGCATTAAACGTGCTTGCTTATATAAAATTTAAAGCTGATGACATCTCTTCCGGTTTGAGATTTTTAAGATTTTTAAGAGGGCTTTCCTTTGATATCAAGAAAAAGGGGCTGGCCCCTCAAATTAGGGGCCAAGAGGGCTCTAAAGTCTTTTTGCAATAACCCTTTACTGAACAATAATTTGTTATCAATTATAGAAGCAAAAATGTTTGTTGTACAGCTGTTTATCTATACAGTACCACACCTTATTCATATGTTACGTAATTAGGGGTTTCAAGGGGCCAGAAGTCCAAAACTTTGATCATTAATATCTAGAAAAGGAGAAATATTTTAAAAAGCATTGTAGAACAAAAAATGCTGACAATAATGTTCTCAACAATATGCTACCTAAAAAAAATTTGTTGGTGGCCCCAGTAAGGAGTTTAAGGGTCGGCCCCTAAAACACATTAGTTCAGATATCTTTAAAACGGTCAACAATTCCTGAACACTTGTTGAACAAAATGTGTTTTTTATTACGAGACCTTTTATTTGATATCAAGAAAAAAGGGCTGGCCCCTTAAATAAGGGGCCAAGAGGGCTCTTAAGTCTATTTATAATAACTTTTTACTGAAAAATAATTTGTTATATATTATAGAAGCAAAAATATTCATTGAACAGCTATTTATCTATACAGTACCATACCTTAATCATATGTTACGTAATTAGGAGTTTCAAGAGGCCAGAAGTCCAAAACTTTGATCATTAATATCTAGAAAAAGAGAAATATTTTGAAAAGCATTGTAGAAGAAAAGTTGCTCAAACCTCAAAATAATGTTCTTAACAATATGATACCTAAAAAAAATTTGTTGGTGGCCCCGGTAAGGAGTTTAAGGGTCGGCCCCTAAAACGCAGTTGTTCAGATATGTTTAGAATGGTTAACAATTCATGAACACTTGTTGAATAAAATATGTTTATATTTGCAAGACCTTTCATTTGATATCAAGAAAAAGGGGTTGACCCCTCAAATTAGGGGCCAGGAGGGCTACAAAGTCTTTTAATAATAAAATTGTTTTGAGCGAAAATTTGTAATAAATCATAGAAGCAAAAATAAGAACTTATTAAGCTTAATTTAAATCTGAAATCCTTTTTAAAATCAGATGATGCATTACAGAGAAATGTGGGTTCAAAAATTGATTTTTCCGGAAAATTTAATTCCACAATCTTGGTTAAGAAAATAATGTTATGTTCAAGGCGAAATTAACTTGTACCTAAAATAATTCGATAATTGTTAAATCATACTTAAACACATTCGGATTTGTTTTAGTAAAGTCGTTCTTGAAATCAATAAGGTTTTTATTAATTCGTACTTAGAATCATTCGGATTTTGTTAACTCGTCCAAAGAAGTCCAAAACTTTGATCATTAATATCTAGAAAAGGAGAAGTATTTTGAAAAGCATTGCAGAACAAAAAATGCTTAGAATGATGTTCTTAACAATATACTACCTAAAACATTTCTGTTGGTGGCCCCAGTAAGGAGTTTAAGGGTCGGCCCCTAAAACACAGGTGTTCGGATATCTTTAAAACGGTCAACAATTCCTGACCACTTGTTGAACAAAATGTGTTTATATTTACAAGACCTTTAATTTGATATCAAGAAAAAGGGGCTGGCCCCTCAAATTAGGGGCCAAGAGGGCTCTAAAGTCTTTTTATAATAACTCTTTACTGAAAAATAATTTGTTATTAATTATAGAAGCAAAAATGTTCATTGTACAATCGTTTATCTACACAGTATTATACCTAAGTCATATGTTACGTAATTAGGGGTTTCAAGGGGCCAGAAGTCCAAAACTTTGATCATTAATTTAAATATCTAGAAAAGGAGAAATATTTTGAAAAGCATTGTAGAAGAAAAGTTGCTTTAAATGATGTTCTCAACAATATGTCACCTAAAATTTTTCTGTTGGTGGCCCCGGTAAGGAGTTGAAGGGTCGGCCCCTAAAACAAAATTGTTCGGATATCTCTAGAACAGTTAACAAGTCGTGAACACTTGTTGAACATAATTTGTTTATATTTGAAAGACGTTTTATTTAATATCAGGAAAAAGGGGCTGACCACTCAAATAAGGGGCCGGGAGGGCTTCAAAATCTTTAAAAAATAACTTTCTTTAAGCGATAATGTGTTTTAAATCATAGAAGCAAACAAAAGAGCTTGTTAAGCTTAATTTAAAACTGAAATCCGTTTTAAAATCGGACGATGCATTACAGAGATATAAGGGTTTAATATTTGCTTTTTTCCGGAAATTTTCATTCCACATTCTTGGTTAAGAAAATAGTGTTATGTTCAAAATTAAATTAACTCGTACCTACAATAATTCGATAATTGTTAAATCATACCTAAATCGTTTCTTTTTGTTTTAGTTACTTATGTTTATTGGTTTCAGAACTCTGCTTCTTAGAGGAATTTCTAGCTTTACTTTCGACATTAACGGAAGACCCACTCGTTGCTTTGCAACAAGCTTTGCAACAAGCTTTGCTCTAGTAGTTATTAAGGTCTTCCGTTTCCAACGGAAGACCTTATTGTTATTGCTTTGTTTCTTTTCCCCTATTATTATTAAGGTCTTCCGTTTCCAACGGAAGACCTTATTGTTATTGCTTTGTTTCTTTTCCTCTATTATTATTTTTTTTTTTTTCTGTCACGTTTTCTCAAAAACGCTTCAGCCGATTTTTATGAAACTTTCAGATCTTAATCATGACAAAATTTGTAAGAAAATTACACGAGATATTTTTGGTCGTTACTTCCGGTCCCTAGATATTAAAGATTTTATGTTTTTGCTTGTTCACGGTTTTTCTCCAAAAATAATTAAGATAGGACTTTCAAATTTTCAGAGATGGTAGAGAGTTAACGGCCGCAGTGCCCTTCGCATATCCGAACGTCCGCCGTTACTTCCGGTCGTCACCGGAAGGAAACAAAAATAAGTCATTTTTCAATTTTTTTGATTTGAATTTTTTTAACGTTTTAATTTGATAGAGACGCGTTTAAAACTTCAGAATATGAAATCCGTTTTAAAATCGATCCACGCATTCTCGAGATTTTGGGCTCCAAAGTCCTGAAGTGAGAGTCCGCGTAGCTCAGTCGTTAAAGTGATGGACTTGTGCCCAGGCGACCCGGGTTTGGTCCCCGAGTGTCGAACGTTTTTTCTTTCTTAATTGTGGTTTGTTCAACGATTTTTTCTTTAAAACAATGGATTTAAATGTTTTCCGTTTATATTCTATTATAAATCAAAATAATATCGGGGTTTTTTCAGTACAAATATAGAGCCCGGTTAAAAATACAGTTAATTTCCTGCTTTGTGACAGTCTTGTTTTTATCAGCAGCTATCTAAATTCAGACGCTCGTAGCATCGCCGGCATCAAAGTCATGCCGCCGAAGCACCTGTGCAATACGACCGCATTAGAGCTCGCCGGGTTGCTTCACCGGCATCAAAGAAATGCCGCCATCTCAATGACTGTATGCACACAACAATTAGCGACTGCGGGTAGGAAATTACAATGCCCATGTTTCAATTATTATACATGACTTTAAACTGAGGGTTGTTTAATGTTTCTCTACATATGTGGATACAGGCATGCATGTATACATGCATTTATTGACAAATGTTTTTTTTACAGATTATATACATGTTTGAATTGTACATTTACTTCTCTCTCTCTCTATCTCTCTCTCTATCTCTCTCTCTCTCTCTCTCTCTCTCTCTCCATCAAGTCATGAGCAGTGAATGTCTGAACTCCACCTCTACGATGGCATGTGGTGATAACGAACTGTGTTCAAACTCAAAATTACAAAGAAAAAATACAAAACACCATCAGAGTAAACACGGATCTAAACAATTCATTGAAACTTTTCTGCAGTTGTAGCCTTGCTTGTCCGTAGTTCTCTAATCTATATTAGATTCAGGGGTCAACCCAGACAGATGTCGATACTAAATATAAAGTTGTATTCCAATAAGCAAAAAATTTGCTTAGTCTAGCTAAGACCTCTCTCTCTCTCTCTCTCTCTCTCTCTCTCTCTCTCTCTCTCTTGACATACTATTGAAAAAAGTCATTCTAAACATAAGAATAATTTTAAATGTTAGTACATGTATAAATATGAAAAATATTTGTTTTTCGACCCGCGGTTAGCTATTTTATCTATTTGTAATGCAGTTGCATCGTTGGAACCTGATTCACTGTTGTTGCGAAGGAATGTCTTTGATGCGGCGAAGTGACCGAGGATCGAAATACGTCACAATACGGATTTTACAATATTGGTTTGACTTTTACATAACGTTTTAGATATCCGGTATTGGTTTTGCTCTATGTTAAAGAGTGTTAAGAAATGGTAGAAAAGAACAACTATCTCTATAGTCTTTTATAAGGTGTATTCAAACGGAAGACCTCTTGTTGCTTGCAACGAGCGTCTAGTTTTTTTTGTTTTTCTGACATCTTCTCGGCTTTTTATCTCAAAAAGTTTTTATCCGATTTCAATGAAATTTTCAGAGCTTTTGTAAAGTGACTGTGCCTCAAAGATTTTAAAGTTTCAGCGATTACGTCACTTCCATTCAAATTTGACGTCCATTTTTAATTTTTTCAAAAGTGATTTTGTCCGGGAAAAATCTCAATGAACGTTAAGGATATCACTTTGAAATTTTTACTGATGATAGATGTATCAATACTATGGTGTACTGGGGGGGGGGGGGTTAAAATTTTTATTTATTAATTTTGCTTGAAACCCGAAGTAGTTCCGATTTTTTGAAATTTTCATTTTTTTAACAAAATAAATTAATGCAACAGTGTTATAGATTTTGTCATGGTGAATTCAAATCTGAAATCCGTTTTTAAATCAGACAATGCATTGCAGAGATATCGGGGCTTAAAAATCGATTTTTCTAGAAATTTTGATTCCGCAGTCAAGGTTAAGAAAGTTTTGGTGGCAGGGGATAGTTTTGAGCGAAAGACCCGGTCAAAATTTTGAAATAAAGGGAGAACCTGAGGTATGGCTGGTTATTTGAGGGGTATAAATTGCTAGAATGTTTATTGCATTCATTTTGTGCATAGAGGAGCTCATTTCCATTTCATTGATATATGACACTTTAATACTGGTAGCACTTTTCATCAGATATTGAATGAAAATTCAAAACTATATATATATATATTAAAGCTACAAATCCTATGGTAGTTTATGGCAGTTGCTCGGGACTGGAGCGTGGTGCTGGACCCATGAAAATGTGAAAAAAACGGCAATTTTTCAGAAAATTGTGAGACAGTCCCTGGCTATTCTATAAAGTGCTATATGTAAGTTGTACTTGTTTAATTCTGAAATGTTTAAAAATTCTCAAGAGTCGGAACCATGTGTCCCCTGCATGCAAACCAATTTTAGCAAATTTAAAAATCCACTGAAAGATTGGATCACATATATGAGCACTATCTGCTTAACATTTCCTTGACAAAAAAAAAACTACCCTGCCACCTGTACACGATTCACAATCAGACTAACTCGTACTGAAAACAATTCATACCGGTCATAAAAACCGAACTCTGTTTTTTTAAATAGTTAATTACAGTGTGTATTAAAACGATTTCGTTAATTTGATTGATTATAATTTGATTATTACATTGAATGTGTGATCTTTGTTTGGAAAACAAATGAAAAAAGTGAATATTTTTTCTAACAGAATCATAACAAAAACGAAGCAGGTGGAAGACACAGATCCCGATTTTAACAGCGAAAAGTGATCGAAAGTCTTTTCTGAAATTCGGTAAAAGTGTATTTAAATCGCAATATTAAGCCGAGCCTAATCGTCGCAGATTTTTCAGTTGTTGAATAATACACATGTAGAACAACACGTACAATGTAGATTGGATCACTGAATAAAAAGTTTGTAAAGATTTCAAATATGAATATATATTTATTGTAATGATTTACTTGAAAAATAAATGCATTTATGTAATGCATGTTAATTTGTGCTCTGCATATTAAACACAAACATATTAGTTTTAATCGAAATAATTATCGTACGATTCACCATGTCAACTTGCCATGTTTTGGTGGCAGGGGACAGTTTTTTTGAGTGCCTAACATGTACCGAGGGGGTAGACATATACTTGAGGTCAATGTAAATAAATAAGGGGGGACAGTTTCATGAGGGCTGGTTAATTACACTTCATATACCCCTAGCTTAAATAATAGACCCACCCAGAGCATGTAATCTACATATTGCAGTGCAGATGCACTAAAAACACACTGGGGACCCTGCAAGATTTTGGCTTGATTTTTCAAAATTTGGGCCTCATCCGCACCCCTACAGCCCCTCCCAGTCCCGAGCGAGGGAGATAAATAACAAAGCATTTGGTAGATAATTGTATGCCCTGATGAAATTTCACCAATTGATCTGGGGTCAATCACCTTCGTTCTGAGATACAGACCTTCTCCTAAACCCTACTGCTTACCAGCGGAATTTCCTCAGCATCTCACAGCATGTATTAGTTTCGCATTTGCATCTATGTCTATCCTAAGCATCATAGTGACACCTACATATTGCACATCATTTTTCTCAGCAAGCACTCTGCTATACAGGAAATGTATCTGATAATTACTTCATTCATTTTTATTCATAAAATATCTCATCAAACAGCACCTATCACTAATTTTTAAGAAATTTGACCGGGTCTTTAGTACGAAACTATCCCCTGCCACCTTGAAGGTGGCAGGGGACAGTTTTTTTGAGTGCCTAACATGTACCGAGGGGGTAGACATATACTTGAGGTCAATGTAAATAAATAAGGGGGGACAGTTTCATGAGGGCTGGTTAATTACACTTCATATACCCCTAGCTTAAATAATAGACCCACCCAGAGCATGTAATCTACATATTGCAGTGCAGATGCACTAAAAACACACTGGGGACCCTGCAAGATTTTGGCTTGATTTTTCAAAATTTGGGCCTCATCCGCACCCCTACAGCCCCTCCCAGTCCCGAGCGAGGGAGATAAATTACAAAGCATTTGGTAGATAATTGTATGCCCTGATGAAATTTCACCAATTGATCTGGGGTCAATCACCTTCGTTCTGAGATACAGACCTTCTCCTAAACCCTACTGCTTACCAGCGGAATTTCCTCAGCATCTCACAGCATGTATTAGTTTCGCATTTGCATCTATGTCTATCCTAAGCATCATAGTGACACCTACATATTGCACATCATTTTTCTCAGCAAGCACTCTGCTATACAGGAAATGTATCTGATAATTACTTCATTCATTTTTATTCATAAAATATCTCATCAAACAGCACCTATCACTAATTTTTAAGAAATTTGACCGGGTCTTTAGTACGAAACTATCCCCTGCCACCTTTGGTGGCAGGGGATAGGTTCGAGCAAAAGACCCGGTCAAAATTTTGAAATAAAGGGAGAACCTGAGGTTTGGCTGGTTATTTGAGGGGTATAAATTGCTAGAATATTTATTGCATTCATTTTATGAGCAGTATCTGCCTCACATTTCCTCGACCAAAAAAACTATCCCCTGCCACCTTCAAGAAAATGTCACTTTTTTAATAGGCTTTAAGTTGAACAATTTGGGAACAGAAAAGATGTTCAATGTGTGTAAAATGGGAAACTGGCTGAATTTTTATGATTGTTCAACCCTGTGATGAGATTTGGTGGCCAAAATGTAACAGGGGTGGTCCTTAGAAAAAGTGCAATTTTCTAGTATTTTGGGCTTGTCCTTATTTTAAAACCCTTTATTGGCATATTATTCCCATTAAAATCAGATGCAGGGTTGAATTTTGATTAACTGAATAATATTGCACCATTTTCTTTAAATTTTCTTGAAATTAATTGATAGCTATGCAGTTTTATGAAGTTTTAAACCCTTAGTTTTGATAAAAAACTGTTAAAATATTGTTCTTTCTCAAGCTGAAACTGACAAAAAGTAGATTTTAAGGCTAAATATATATTTTACATGTACTACATGTAAATTACATGTAATTCCAAATAGTTAATATCCGCATTTTAAGTCATTATAAGCAATTTTAAAATGTTTGATTGTCAAAAAAGCACCCCCCATCCTTCGATTTTCTTCACCAACAACCCAAAAATGGGCTTTATTTCACATTTCTTTTGATAAAATATCATAGATACATTAAATTGCTACCATTTAAAACAAAACACATATGTTTGGTTTCTTCTTTATTGACAATATATCAAGAAAGATTGAATTTGTGTGCATTTTTTAACCATTTGTCATTTGCATGTATTTCCACCTCATGATGGGGTTGTGGTCATGATGTTCAAATTTGGTATTTCTTTGTATGTAAAACATGTATTTCAATCATTATAAGAAATAAATCTAGATCTTTTACTATTGGTTAAAGAATAAACAGAGAAATCAGGTTTCATCATCATCCGTTCAGTATATTTGGGAAATTACTCCCCAGGTAAGATGCCTGATTGCCATTTTCTAGGTACCTGTCCCTTATGAAGAGATGAAAGTGAAGGTTTTGTGTTTCAAATAAGTTGCTTTTATGTTCCAATAGAGTTTTTAAACCTGTTAGTACCATTTAAAAACAAAAAAGTTGCAAGGAGTAATAGTGTGGTTTTTCTTATTCCCATTTGCAGGGGGATAGGTGATACATATGAGTTGATTTCTCCTATGTGTGGGTACTAAATGTGAATATTTCAATGTTTTTACATCTTATAGGGATAAAGGTTTCTTGTTATAACTGATTTTGAAAGAAAAAATGTCTTTTGGATTGAAAGAAGTCATGATATATCTTGAAAACTTAACAGAAACAGGTTAAGGTGATTCAACCGGGAAAGGGAGGAATCCTTAAACAGCCATAACTTTTTTATTTTTCAATGAAATCAGACCAAATTTGAAAAGTTTTACTCAGTAAATTGCATGATTTTAAAGTGTTTTGGTTAGAGAGAAACAAACTCTAAAAGTTAAAGGTGGCAGGGGATTAAGTTTCGAAGGAAAGACCCGGTCAAAATTTTGAAATAAAGGGAGAACCTGAGGTTTGGCTGGTTATTTGAGGGGTATAAATTGCTAGAATATTTATTGCATTCATTTTGTGGATAGAAGAGCTAATGTCCATTTTATTGATATATGACACTTTTACACTGGTAGCACTTTTCATCAGATATGGAATGAAAATACGAAACTGGCCAAAATTTTCACTTTCGGTTTTGTGCTTGAAAAGTGGGGTGGGTTCAGAAGAAGAAATGTCACTCAAAAAGAAGGTGATTGACCCCCCATTAATTGGTGATTATTTGCATAGGTATACATTAAGCAACAAATCCTATGGTAGTTTATGGCAGTTGCTCGGGACTGGAGCGTAGTGCTGGACCCGTGAAAATGTGAAAAAAGGGCAATTTTTCAGAAAATTGTGAGACAGTCCCTGGCTATTCTATATAGTGCTATATGTAAGTTGTACTTGTTTTATTCTGAAATGTTTAAAAATTCTCAAGAGTCGGGACCATGTGTCCCCTGCATGCAAACCAATTTTAGCAAATTTAAAAATCGACTGAAAAATTAGATTACATATATGAGCAGTATCTGCCTCACATTTCCTCGACCAAAAAAACTATCCCCTGCCACCTTTGATTGTGAACAACAGCTGTATCAGATTTTAGGTTAATGTTCCATGATATCCATAAAACAGTCTTTTCAAGATTTAATTATTTCACAGAATCATTGTAATTTGTTTGAGATAAGTTTATCTTTTATACATATTGATTCATTTTAAGTAAACTTTACATGCATATCACATCTACATTGTATGTAAACAATTTTAAAGTATGACAAATATATGTGGATTTTAATAATTTTTACTGCATGTGCCTCGGATCTCTCTCTCTCTCTCTCTCTAACGCTTTTAATCTTGGCAAAGCATCAGAGAGCAACTTAATTTTGTAACAAAAATATCTCTGTCTAGTTAAAGAAATCAACAGTGCATTGAATTTTAAAATGAGCATGTATACATTATAATTATAATTATAATATCAATCCCTCATTTTTCAATGTGCAAGCAAAATCCAAAGCTTTGTAAAATAGTTCATGGAATTTTATGCGCATTATGCATAGTATTGTTTTTAAAACATCTAATTAATAATAAAACTAAAAAAAAAAACTTGCTAAATTTATTCGCAAAAAAACCCAGTAAGAATTGACAAATCATGGTATAGGAGAAGCTTATGCTTGACGCTGTTTGGATGGGTAATATTCCTTTGTAGTTTACGAATTGAAATATTGACTGTCGCACTACAGTAAGACAAATTCTCTCTCTCTCTCTCTCTTTCTCTCTCTCTCTCAATTTGATATGTGTCTCTACCCAAGAAATTTTTTTTATGTTAATATGATATTATGACTTGATATGCAAATGTTTGTTTTTGTACTGCATAAATGTTAATGTTATGTATTGGGATATGTCATACTTATTACACTGCATGGTCAGTGTATTTTTCTCCAGAAATACTACCGGTATGCATATGTTAATGTAATCACAGCTACTATTAGTATGTTAACACAGCTAATTGATTTTTTTATTTCAGCCCAAAACGGACTCTTGTTACCGCATGGCGGCCACATGGCTTTTACCTGTTGATTCTTGTGGTTTTAGCTTCTTGAGGTTAACCGGTCACCTCTACCCACATGCATTTTCCTTGTGTTCTACAGACTATTTACTGGTAATTCAAATTAAATCGGATAATGCGTGAACAATAGTGGAACTTTAAGAAAGCATCATGCCTTGTTGTGGTTTGTGTTTGATAAGAAATTATGAAAAACAAAATTAAGGCTGTTTAAAGAAATTTACAATTGTTAGTTGTGAAAATTTGTTTTTCAATAAAAGTATGCAATTATGCCTTTATTTTTATTTTGTATTTTATAATGATAGTTAGGTGTGTTTACATAATTGAAAAATCATCTCTCTTTCCTATTGTCTCCATTAAGATTACATGTAGGATATGTAAATGTACATTTGACCTTGAAATAACATCTGCTATAATAAGTACTTTTGAAATGAACAAGAAACAACATATTTTTACCTTTTTAATGTATATATGCATAAAAAAATGTAGAAAAACAAGTCAAATTTGAACATTTTTCATGGAATTCTCATCTGTCTCCAGGTACCCGGGTGTGTTTGAATTTAATTTTAACTGAAGGCAGATGTCTCACTTGTAGGTTTTACTGTTTTAGCATGGTTAAAAGGAGACTAGAAACCAGAATAGGTTAGATATTTACTAAATATGATTGTTAGCTTAATTTTTTCATGGAAACAAGAAATCACATGCAGGACAGCATGTCTATTTGTTAATAAAAATGCTACAAATCATCCAATACACAAAAAAGATCAATTTTTAGTATCATTGATGATTGTTTTCAAATATGCGTGAGAAATGACTCAAAGAAATTGCCACAAGTTTCATAAAATTAGGTAAAAGATTTCAAACCATGACTTCTTATGAAAATTTAAGATAGGGGGAGGGTATACATGTAAGGGCATTTCTATGTGATGTGATGCTTTTATCATGACAATATCATGTAGATGTATGAAGTATTGGATAAGGTTTCTTATTAAAGGAAGCTGAACAACAATTGACCTCTAAAACATTGGGTAAAGATGTTTTACTATGGAGAACCCTATGAATCTGTGTTGAATAGAGGAAAGTGGAAATGGTGGGTTCACTTAAATGGCCATATTTTTATTAAACCTCAATGGAATTGGCAATGTGTGGTATACTTTTTCTCAGAATTGCATAAGCTTTCTAATTGTTAGAATAAACGTCTTTTCATAAAATGTAAGTGTACTAAGTTAAAGGTAGCAAGGGACAGTTTCGGAAAAATAAAGTACCCGTTAATATTTTTGTGAAATTGAAAGTTGCTGTACTTGAAGGCTTACGAGTGTTGCTAAGATTCATGAAATGAATTTTAATGATTATTATTAGTTAGAGGGATGTCTCTTGTTGGAATTGGTATACAATATGAAGGCCCCTAATGTTAAGTATATGAGAAGCAGAGGTAAATTGTGAAACTTGCTGCTATTACTGCAGGTTGTGTTGACTTTACACAGTGAAATTGCAGGTTACAAACGGGAGGTAAAATAACACGAAATGTAGGTGGATGGGACAGAGTAAACTATACATCGGTAAGTTTCTAACATGTGAAACAAAAGAAACATCGTGCGCAGCTCCAAAACATCGAAACACCCTACCCTGGAGATAATATTGTTAGGTTAACCCGCAAGTGGTCTGAAACTGTCAACATATTATGATACCACTTCTTTTTTAGAAGATATAGGCCCTTCTGTAATACATCTATTTAATATAAATAGAATTATAATCATCGGGCTCGGAAACATTGAATGTCCGTTCTGTGGGGACTGAAATTTTCAGTGTTACTTACCAATAGTCTAACACTATCACTGTTAAGTTAACCTAATAGTACATGTATCCTATCTAGTTTAACAGAATCAGACCCTACTGTACACCAAGGGAATTAAAAATGAAATACACCGACGTATATATCTTTGTTATCGACATTAGTGCTGTGTTTATCAAACGGTGTCGACCTTTTACAGTGTTGTTTTTTTATATGTTAAAAAAAGGTCAAAGAACATTGTACTAGAAAACAGCAGAGGCTCTTACAATTTGTACCCCGTGGGCTAAAGTTTTCAATGGCACCTACTAGTGGTGGACAGCTACCATTGTAAAAATTATACTTACGGAAAAAAACCCAATAAAAACATCGGGCTCCGACACATCGAAACACCCTACCCCAGAGATGAAATTGTTAGTTCACCCACAAGTGCTCTTACACTGTCAACATATTGTGTTGATACAACTTCTTTTTTAAAAGATATAGGCCCTCCTGTAATACATCTATTTAACATTTATAGAATTATTAACATCGGACTCGGAAATATTGAATGTCCGTTCTGTGGGGACTGAAATTTTCAGTGTAAGTAACCAATAGTCTAGCACTCTCACTGTTAAGTTAAGCTGAAAGTACATGTACCGTATCTAGCTTAACTGAATCAGACCCTAATGTACACCAAGGGAATTGAAAATGAAATACACCGACTAGGGTTGGGGTCAATTACTTTGAAATGTAATTAAATACTTTCAAATATATTGATAATTTTATCAATTACTTGCAATTACAATTACATGGATTTTTTCAAATGTAATTAATTACTCTCAATTACTTTGACAAATGTAATTAAATACATTTCAATTACTTTAGTTTATTTTTTTAAAATCTTGAGAACAAATACATGTATAAACAGCAATGAGATATACACAAAGCTTTATGTACGGTATTTGGTTAGAAAGGTTAGCGTTCAGTTGAATCACCATTTATAGATTTTGCTTTAAAATTTCTAGAAAAATTTTTCATTGACTTTTTCATCCAGTATCATTCATTGAGTTCATGTTTGGTTCTAAACAAGATTTTCTCTATACTGAATTTTTATTTGCGTAAATAGGTTTATTTAGTAAGTACAACTTTGGGGCAGTACAGCCTATCAGTATATAAAATAATAATGTCTATAATTCACAAGAATGTGATTAATTTAGAACCCCTAGATTCTAAAATAGGGGAGTTTTTTGGTATGAGAGGGGTTCACACCTGAACAAATTTAGACCTTTACCTATTGCCCTGGGCAGTGTGTCATGTTGTTTACAGATATTAACACTATGAGACTAATTATTGTATAAACAAAAGCCCATGCCAAACAGGTATACAAACTAAACATCATTATAAGACACCTTTTTGAATTTTAAACTTGAAAAAAAAGTAATTGAAATGTAATTGAAAAGTAATTGAAAATACATGATAATTTTGAAATGTATTTAAATACATTCAATTACTTGTAACTGAATGCAGACTCAATTACAAATTACTTCCAATTACTTTGAAAAATGTAATTAATTACACTCAATTACAAATACTTTTTTCAATTACCCCATCCCTGACACCGACGTATATATCTTTCGTGTCGACATTAGTGCTGTGTTTATCAAGCAGTGTCGACCTTTTACAGTGTTGTTTTTATATGTTATATATATATATATATATATATATATATATAGCGCAGCATGTGATTAAACAATGAATTATGATAAATCAATAAAAATGAAATTAACAACGTAAATAAATTTGATTGCAAAATAAAATAAAACATACCTATTTTTTCAGTAAATTTCCATTATCTATAGTTTATAAGATTTCATATGTTATAAGATTTGTTATTTATTTATTTATAAGTAGAACAATAGTTTAATCTCAGAGACAATGTTGTTGAATAATAGCGAGCGCAGCGAGCTCTAAGAACCAGTGTGGGCGGGAAAAAGAACGAGCTAAACCTACAGATTCATCAAACAAATTTTTGTCTCGGTCCCATAATGCTCTCTAATATTTTCACCCGTGGTGCTATGCCAAAAATTGCTGACATTTAACTCGTAATTTACGGTGCCTTGAGGTTTGAAGACGCGTTTTGAGTACCACACAAGCTTTGGTGAGACCCAAGAGATTTTTTACATGTTTCCATTCCATCGTATTGAGTTGAGATACGTAAACAAATGATTATGGAATTTAACGTATGACGTCACAGTGATCTCGCGCTATATTTCCCGCGATAAATTTAGAGGTGGATCAAACATATGTAACGCTTGCACTAGCTACATGTATTTCAGTATAGACTGCGATACCTGCCTCATTGACATATGAATTGTTTTTAATTTTTTTTTTGATAGAGAAATTATATATATACTAGCAAGATCCACAGTTTACTGTCATATCGATCCAATTTTAAGCTAATTTTGCATGCATGTACAGTAAGTATGAGTAGGGGGGAAATTAAAAAAATAGGACATTTTGAACTAAATAAAAAAAAAATAAAGAGAAAAAATAAACAGTTAAAAAAATTATGCAGATATTGCATATAGTCAAACCATTAAATTAGAAAATGTGAAATTACACACCTACAAACAGAGACCGGGGGCACGGATAACGTATGTAATTAGAATGCAAAAATAAACGAATTTAAAAAAAAATTATGAACAGGGAAAAATAAAGGAACAAAAAAAATACTGTATTTATCGTTAACACTTTTGACCAAATTAAACAAAAATTATATTTTACAGACGGATCAATTCTCTCCAAAAGTAAAGAACGGTTTTAGGGAAGCAAGTCTATGTATTTTGTAAGAATTTATTTAAACTTAGAAATATTATATAATAATCTCTCTCTCTTTTTTTCTCTCTCTCTCTCTCTCAAAAAATTATTTAACGCTCGTTGATAACTAAATAACACTAAGACGACAATGATGCAAGGTATGTGTAATTCTTGCTGCGCTCGCCACAACGGTAGCACCGTAAAACATATTAAAGATTTTAATATAAATGTTCATTGCACTGTATCTCCCAATTTTAAAGTGATTGTAACATCAGTTCATCCCCTTTTTTGCAGTCGACATTTTTTCTTATTAATTACTAATTTTTTTTAATTTACGCTTAAAAATATTTGCTTATCATATTAAACGAACATGGAGTTGCCCCCCCCCCCCACCACACACTTGGGATTGGGAGCATGTAATAAAAGGAAGTGAAAATAAAGAAACCATTGAACTGCTAAAGAGCTGAAGTATTAGAATTTTCAGAATTTTGAGAATTAACTTTTTTTTCTTTTTGCTTGTAAAATTTTTTTGGATGAGGCTGTCATCCACCCCCCCACCCCCACCCGCTTTTAAAAAAACCGATGCTACGTGTACGTTACTGGAAATTACCGTAATTATAGTGAATACAATAAATGTGAGCATTCATCCAAATGAGTGCAAGTTACAACTGTTTCCTATATCTAAAGATTTTGAGAGGATTTTGGTAATTTCAGCAGATTTACAATTGATAACTTCAGTTAGAGTAATTTCCCCTTATTGTGACGTCAAAGTTCACGTTTAAGTGTCGTCTGACTCATTAAAACTCCCCTGAGAAATAAAAGTAAGCGAAGAATACTGTTTTATTTACTTCAAAAGCATGATGTTCTTAAAATTACACATCTTATATGCTTCTCAAAGTTTTACTTTGATTCTCGCGAGAACGCGAGGACTTGGAAACCATTGGTACTATGAATTGTGGGTCCAAATTTACTGACGCCGAAAAAATCTATCGGATCAATGTGCAAACCCTTTGTGACGTCACTCGATTATTATTTTTTTTTTGATTGAGAGTGTACTGAAGTGAACTTTAGAGGTAACTGACTGTATGTCGTATACATCGTTATTCTTTTTATTGTCTTGCTGATTCTCGTGAGAGTGTGAAGTGATAAAAATTGCCATGATTACAGGGAACTACTGGGACGATTAAAACAATGCATTACTGGTCCGATTTACTGACGCCAAAAAAATCCGTTGAATGAATGTGCAACTGGTCCGAATTTTCTATTCACACACGCCTTGCCGTTAGAGCTCGCTTCGCGCCGGCGCTGCGCGCCGGCGAGCTGCGCTCGCTATAAATAAAATGCTACCACTGACCACGCTGCGTCAGATCATTAGTATGCACTTGATCGCATTTACTTATTAGGAGGAGAATGTTTTAGCGCAGTGTCTGTGCGTATAAAATTGGGGTGCGGGAAACGCAGCTCTCCAGTAGTCATCTGGAAGCTGTCTTTCTGCCTCCTCTTTTTAAACAGACTGGGACACGGGCTACTCCTCATGTAGAGGAGGAGACTTTCCAGTAGCACCTTGGCTAGGGCACCCGCCAGGTGTGGATATGTCGGGAATAAGATCTTGAGGATCAAATTAAATATCATAACACTCCATATAACTCCCTAGTGGAATTTTATAAAACAGTACTGAAATCGTTATGATATAGTAGTGGAGAAACCGGGATCGAGCGTTATGATATAGTGGTGGAATCCGGGTTTCCAACTTGTCCTAGCCGCCCCACGGAAAAGCCATCAACGACATAACGGACACAATTGGGACACAAACCTAAAGCAACAGCGCCTCCACAGCATCGTCTGATCATTACCACGGACGCAAACAATGCCTGGGATGCTCTTCAACACCCGGGACCGAATCGATTCCCTGGACGTAATCAACGCTTACAGCATATCAACGCGGACGGATACAACGCCCCGGACGCACATCAGGTCCCGGACATTAACAACGCACCGGAGAACCTCCCTAGCATCAGCCAGGAATATGTAGCAACGAGAACTACATGACACAGTACAAACAGCAGGTAGAAGCTCTCTTTTGTCTACCTTTAAAATGTCTTCACTTATCAAATTAGAAAAATTTAAAGGAGATGGTACTCAGAATGTCAAAGCAAGGTTACAAAGTTTTACCCAGTGGGCCAAATTTCATGATTTACCAGATTCCAAGGAGGTTAATGCTTTTCCGTTTTATTTAGAGGGTCATGCCAAAGTATGGTATGATTCATTACCGTATGAACAAAAAATTAACGCAACGCTACTAACATCTCTTTTTCAGGAAAGATTTACAGAATTAGAATTTTTTTTGGATTTGTCGGTATTACAATTGAAACAAGAAAAAACAGAATCTGTTGAAGATTTGTTAACAAAACTTATAAAAAAGGGAACAATTAAGAATATTCCAGAAAAAGTTTTACTTTCAGTTGCAATGAATGGTTTAAGATCTGATATTAAAACACATGTTGTTACGCAGAATCCCAAAACAATGGAACAGTTAAGGCAAATTGCAATTTTGGCAGAAAAATCTCAACCAAGTCAAATTACAACGTTAGAAACGTATGCAAATTTTGTTGTCAAAATTAAAAATTAAAAAAGAAACTATGAAAAACCCCGAATTTAGTGAAATAAACCGTATACCCCCGCAAAAAAATTTTTTCCCCATTTGTAGCGAAACGGCCACCTTTTTTCAGAAAAGGGGTTAGAATAATTTATCTCCTTTACAAAAAAAACCTTTTTACAGGCCAAAAAGCAAAAAGGGCCGGGGAAAATGGGTCAAAAAAACGACTAGATCGCGTTCCCCGTGAATTCACTACTCCCAAGCAGCGGAAATTTCCCACAACACCCCGATGATCGCCCCCGAATTTTAATTTTTGTCTGGCAGTGAGGGATGATTCAAGTTGCCCAGCCTGAATGATTCTGTTAAATTTGTAAAGATTGGTCTTTTTAAAGGTTGCAACAATCATTTTTTGTTTCGCAAAAGTTCCCCTTTTATCCCCAAAAAAGTTTTTAAAATTTTAAAAATTTGCAAAACCCTGGTTATAAGAGAAAATCTCAAAATTTTAAATTTTCCCAAAAATAAAACTAAAAATTTTAAAAATAAAATTCAAAAATCTAATCGCAAAAAAAAGAAGGTAAAAAGGGAATTAAATTTGGTTTGAAAGGTTTAAATCCCTGAGTAAGGGGTTGCCAGAGTCTCAAAAAAAATTTAAACCGTACAACCAAACGGCTTTGCAAATTTCCAAAAAAACTCCCCGCGACTCAAAAACCATACCGAGGCAAAAAACAAAAGCAGCCGCAATCGAAAAGTGTTTGAAATTTTAATGGGCCCCGAAGCGGGTTTTTTAGTCTTTGTTGAAAATTTTTAAATTTTAAACTGGGGGGGTTTAAAAAACCAAATTTTAAAAATTGAAATTTTTCATTTTTTGAAAATTTTTGTTTTCACCCCCCCAGAAAATTTTAAAAATTTAAACATAAATTTATCAATTACCCAAATGCACCATAAAAAAATGTTTGACCCGGTACATTATGTTCTTTGGTCCCCCCGTCCGTCCCAAAAGTATTTATTCCAGGAGGGAAAAAACACAATTTGCAAATCAAAATTTAACTTTTAAACCGTTAAAAATTTGACACCCGTTTTTCGTTAACAAAAAAAAATTTTTCCCAAAAAAAATTTTATTAATAAAAACTTTATGTATTTGCAAATGATTTTTCAAAATTTGGGGGAAAAAGCCAAATTTTTTACCACCCAACAAAACAGAAACTTAAAAACCTTTTCCCTCGCCCTATGAACTCGCCCAAAAAAGTTGGAAATTTTAAAAAAAAAAACAAATTTTTCAATACGTTTTAAAATTGAAAAAAGTCTTTGTTTTGTTCTCCGGTTTTTTAGTAAAAAACGCTAATTTTTAAAATTTTTCGATTGACTTTTAGAAAAGGAATTCGGTCACTAAACTTAAAATTTTCCGTTTAGGGTTTTAATTTGATGTTTTTGATGGGGTGGGTCAAACAAAGCTAATTTTTCCCCCAAATTTGGGGTTTGGGGGTTTTGGGAAAATTGCCTTAAAGATGAAAACAAAAAAAAAATCTTTTATTGGGGCATAAAAGGGGTTTGGAAAATTGAACCTGCGACTTTTAAAAGCTCAGGGAAAATATCGATTTGGGAAAGGTTTACGGTGGAAATCTATTGTTTGGTTTTAAATTGGATGATTTATGATATGGTCAGTAAGATTTAAAAAAATCATTTAAAACATCTTTAATTTAGTTTTTCTAAGATTACGAGACGCAAATTTGACATTTAAAACGCACTAAAAGGGTTCATTTGCAAAAACCAAAGTAAATTTATTTGGGACATATTATATCAAAAGACGGAATAAAAGTAAATCCATCAAAAATTGACTAAGGGTAAAATCATAGTCCTTTACCTAAAAATCAGCATGATGTCGCAGTTTTGGGTCTAGCAAATTATTATCGAAAATTTGGTAAAAGGTTATTCCAAAATTGCGTTACCTTTAAATAGATTTGGTTAACAAAGAAACGGTGTTTAAATGGACAACAAATTGTCAAATGCTTTTGATTCATGAAACAAGTTCAACACCAATACTCCAATTTTTTAGCGTATCCAAATTTTCAAAAACAATTTATTTTATTTTGCGATGCGTCTGGAATGGCAATAGGTTATGTTTTGGCACAAATTGGAGATGATGATAAGGAACATGTAATAGCAGCATGTAGGCCCTTATAGAGGTGAGGTTTTAGGTGATGACGTAATTGATAGGGTCTCCTAGAGGGTGTTTTTAGAAAAGTAAATTTATCGAGGTCGTTTCTGATGTTGTTTTAGAGAGGTTGTATTATAGAGGTGATTTTTCATCACTATTTTTAGAAAAGGTAGCAATATAGAGGTCGTGTTCTCATTGGAGGATTGAATATAGAGGTGATGACGTAGTTACTATTGAGGCCTTATAGAGGGGGACTTTTTAGAACAGTAAATTTATAGAGGTCGTGTTTTCATTGGAGGATTGAATATAGAGGTGATAACATAGCTATTTATAGAAAAGGTTCTGTACAGAGCTTGTTTGTCATTGTTATAATTAGAAAGGTATTGTTATAGAGTTTGCATAGAAGCATATTCATTATAGAGTTGATTACTATACCAAATAATGAGCATGCGCAAAAAAAAAAGATTTTTAGTTTATTCATTTATGTAAAACCAATCATTTCATTATGGATTGTCAAGGAGTACAGTACAAATGGAAAATTATAGCATGGAGTGCATTAAAAAAAGATGAGAAAAACCCCAAAACGTGGACATTGAATGAGAGTCGTTGGTTTGACAATAAGAAAGTCTGTATATGAGATTTTAGAGAAGTGACCCGAAACGGTTACAATTTTGCCGACGGCTGGGGAACTGAAGAAATTTTATTAAAACATACAGTTATGGCTCAGTGAGCGCCTGATATGAAACACGATGAATGCAAGGCAGAGAGAGTTATCAATGAAAAAAAAGTTCAGTTTGACAATAATGTTCACACTCTGTTAGTTCCATACGAAGATAGGAAAGGTGAATGGATGAATTATGCCATCGATAGAGCTTATTTTAGGAAAAGAGTTCAATAGACAAATAATTTTTTTACCGATATTAAATTAAGTTATTAAAGGTCAACTGAACTTAGATAAAAAAAAACAAAAACCCTGTTTATTTTAGTGAAACTTTTCGACTGTAAAATCTGACGCGTATTGATTTGATATATAAAGTTTACTTTGACTCTTTTTTTCAAGAGAGGATGGAAGAATATAAAAAGTGAGTGTAGACTACTTTAAAAATATTTCCAGATGTTTAAACAATTACCAAATTTTTCGAAAAGATGTTTCTCTGTTACATCTATATTAAAGTGTAACCTTTTACTTTGATAGATTAAAAAAGTAATTAAGAACAATTATTTAACGATATAAATTTTGCTAAAAAATTATTTATAAGAAAGTTTTTGGAGGGTTTACAATGATGTGACGGTATAATAGGTGCATAGATATTTTTTGGTTAAGAATTGTATTTTTGTTGTTGTTTTTTTTAAATACAAAATCATCTTTCTTCATTACTTTTTTAAGGTTTCATATAAATACTTTGTTTGAAATATCATTAATGACATAAAAATACTTTTAAGAAAGTAAAAAGATCAAAATAAATCTCTACATTATGGAATATATTTTTTCTATGAACAAACAAAAAAACAATTGATAAATACATTCAACAAATTTCAATTGAAAGATTTTTAAAATAAACTATATTTTATGCCTTTAGTTATTTTTTTCTCAAGTGTATTGAAAAAATAAAGTTATTTTTATCTTACAGACGTATTATAATGTATTTTTGTTGTGTTTTTTTTAAAATAAAAAGTCATCTTTTTTCATTAGTTTTTAAAGGTTTCATATAAATATTTTGCTTGAAATACAAAACATAAAAAATTTTATTTTATTTTAAAAATGGGGGTTTTTGGAATTGTATATATAACTTTGTTTTTTTTTCCACTAGATCTATCTTTTGGGTTTTTAAAAAAAAAAAGAAATTTAAAATTAAATGTTTTCTTTTTTTTTCAGTAATGTTTTTTCATACATTTTTAATATTTTAAATTTTTTGGACATGAAAAAGAAAATTTGTAGTTATGAAATAGATAAATATTTTGGGTCTGGTTTATAATTTTTAAATTTAAACCGGGGCTTTTTAAAATTGAGCCATTTTTTGTTTTTTTTTTCCCAAGGGTTTTTTTTTTTTGGGGGTTGGGAATTTTAAAAGGGGCGCTCCTTGTTTTTTTTTAACCAATTCCACTCCCCGCTCGTTTTTGGGGAACTTTTCTCATTTCCTTTTGTGATGAAATGTTGGGGTTTGAATGTCCCCCATTGCTTAAAAAAATTTTCGAAGGGGTAGGGTCTTTTAAAAAGGGGCAGGGGATTTTAAAACAAAGGGTGTTTATGCGGGGGCCTTGATGCGCTCCCTTTGAAATCAAAACCCCCTTTGTTTTTCCCCGGACAATACGTCCCCGGCCTACTGAGATAAGAAATTAAGAAACCCTTTTGGGTTTTTTCTTTTTAAATTAATGGTTTTTCCAAGTTTTCCCGAGAACGTTTAGGGGAATATTTTTGTAAATGGGTGTTTCCTTTTCCCCGGCAAAAAATTGTCTCCTTTCTCAGATTATTTTCTTGAGCCTTTTGAAAAGATGTAGTCAGGTTTGATCAGACGAGTTTTGCTCTGATGCTTTAAAAAATTTTTTAGGTTAAAGACTTGTTCATTTTTTTCTCAAGGTAATTATGAATTTTTTATGGTACAAGTTTTTTGTACTGAGGGGCCCGGGAATGGCCCCCCTTGTAAACATTAAAAACCCGCAAAAAAATTTTGAAATTTGAGAGGGTTAAAGGGTCGACAACATTGCTCGTCGCTTTTCTGTCGTGGGTTATAAAAAAACCCAAAAGGGACAGATCTTTTTAATTGGGTTCATAATAAAATTTTAAAGTGAAAAATAAAAAAGAAAAAATTTTAATTTTGGGTAGATAAAAAAGGGTTAATTTTTTGTTGGGAAGATGGCGGGGCGCAATCTATAATTTCCTCAGAAATGGACTATTTTCCACAACTAATAAAAAGGGTAGGGATGTGCCTTGTCATAGCCCCCCTTTAAAATTTTTAAATTTTAAGGGAAAATTTGGGGATCAAAAGTAACCCCGTCTAGAATCGCGTAAAAACAAAAGAGAATGACAAAAATAAATTTAAAAAAATAGTTCTTCAAACTTCCCGGGCTTAAATAGATTCTGGGCCAAAAATAACCCAACTAAAATTCAAGATGGTGTGCCGTCCACGGGCAAAAATAAATTGAGAGATTCCTCGCTCTTGGCAACTTGCAAGTCATCATATCGTCTAGCACACAAAAACAATGTGTGTACACGACCTCGCTCCAATCTCGATCTGTTCGTTAGAAGGTAGCCCTTGATGTTAAAACCAATCTATCGATGTTTTTCTCCATTTCTTCGAACAAAGGTTGATATCTGGTATATGCAATTACTATTCGCTCGGGTGGCGTTTGAAACATACCATCGGCATGTTTTAATATTTCGTAAATAAGAGAAGTTTTACACTCATAGTGGGTCCCACGATCATAGCTGTGGCGGTGTGAATGAAAGGGTAAAAGTGATCTCTCTTTCCACAAGCTTCCATGTTTCATTGATTCCTCAGTTAAGGACTGATTTTATTGTTACAATACAATACCATTTTTATAAAATAAAAAAAAATAAATTACATCAATTTTTATTTCACCAAAGCGTATGCATATATATGGTAAATACAAGGTTAGATGCAGTCCGTTTGTTGAGATATAGTTCGATACACAAAAACAATCAGGATCATCCTGCATTTTAAGAATATGTACAATGTCATTCATTGTATAATTTTGACATTGTCATTCAATAAATAAAATAGTACATGATAACCACAAGTCAAGGTATTTTTTTTTTCTGAATTGGAATTTCATTCACAAATCATTTTTTCCGAATATGATTTAAAAAGTTTTTGATTCGCACATCGTAATGGTCAGGTAGTCGACCAAAACTGTTAAAAAATTCCACTTTTTCGAAAGCCATCTATCCAGATAACAACCCAGTGGGTTCCCGGGAGATGTGAAGGATCCGTATTAACAAACGTAGGCCGAAGGGTAAACGTGGACTCTTTGTGGTAAGGTATCTGGTGAAAATACGCCTCTGACAAAGTTCCTAAGCAGTTTATGTCCGCTTAACAATGCATAGGATGTCGGAATAAATTCATACTTTAGTGTATTTGATGTCCCGTGATTGGTCCACTTCCAAGAGGGCCGTAGGTCAGACAGTTCAAGGTTTCCGTTGTATTGGCAGCAAATTTGACTTCAAGTTCGAACGTTTCCTTGTCTCACCAGGTTTAATATACTCTTCACCCAGGTCGCTAGGTCCAAATTAAAAGCATATATGGCATATCCTTTTTGCCAAACTGACTTTCTTGTGATTTCCAAACCCGCATCTTTTGTTTCCTTTCTCAGTCGGCTTCAAATAAATTGACAAAGAGTGTAACGTAATTTTGATTGGTTCCTACGTCGATTTTCATAGGGCGGGCGGGGACGCAGCTAGGTTAAGGACGCCCATGGATTACCGTATGAAATAATGCACTAAAAACAGACTAAAATTTCAGACAAAGTTTACAAACTCATCCAACATATGGCAATGATAAAGTTTATACATCATTATGTTATACCGATCTCCCCGACATTTTTCACGGAAATCACAGTCACCGCATCAGCTGCTTTATACAGTGATTATGCTAAAAATAGAGCGCAGCTACATATGACTTCATTTATTTGCAGAAAACGTTCAAAAATCGATATACGAATGAAATTATTAAATTGTTGTTTATATACTTAAAAGAAAATTAATTGCTTAATCTAAAAAGTGCTGGGAGCAACTATAATGCAGTACCAGCAACAATGCTTATCTTTTTTATGCAAGTGATCGTACAAGTTTAGTAAATTTGTGTGATAACTAAGTCAATTCTACGTGTCAAAAAAATGGTTTCTTTCAAGCTACAATTGCTCCCACGCACTTTTTACAATGCACTGGTATTGATGAACATAAAAAAGTTAAAACACAATCCTTAGAATTGACTGGTATAGTCGTTGAACTTTTCACAATTTTCAGACAGATATATATGAATTTAAGCAAATTAAGCCCTGAATGATCAGGATCAAGGGCAGATAATCTGGCGTTGGGAAGCGCGGAAAATTTAATAGATTTACCTTTGTTAATCGTTGGTTATTGCCTTTATCTGCACATTTTATTAACCTTTTTGAAACCTTTCAATTCGTAAACTACACAGGCGAAGTATTATGAATTTATTATTTTTTTGTTCAGTTTAAACAGAATGGGAGTGATGAAAATTCCTCAATGCACCAGAAAAAAATCAGAGAACCACATGCGCGGATCTAAGGTCCTGGGGTGGGGGCTGGGTTTTTCTATGAATGTGCTACCCTCATATAATTTCAGACTAATTTAAGTGTATAGATAACAGGCTAAAGCAAAGCGAAATAAGAAGCCAGGTCCACGTAGGATCGATTTGAAAGGGGGGGATGACTCATCCAAAAATTCTTGACAAGCAAAAAAAAATTAAATTTCTTTTACAATACTCTCAAAACAGTTTGGGGGCAACCCCCCCCGCCCAATCTTATACTACATGCCTTTGCCTTTAATCCACCGCCTGCTATTAAATATGTATGATTTGATATTGTATATGAAGTGTCCCATGCGCGGATCTAGAGGAGGGGTCAGAGGGGTCCCAACCCCCTGGAAAATGAAAATCTATTAAATTTACATAGTAAAATCATTGCAAAATATGCCCTTAGACCCAAATCAAATGAATACAAAATTAAGAAAAACAATATACTTTTATTGAAAAAACAAATTTCAAAACTCACAATTGTAATTTTTTTAAACAGCTTTAATTTTGTTTTTAATAATGTCTTAACACATTCAAAATACACCAAAGCCATGATGATGAGCACCACTTTTTTATCCATCATGTTTATGCATTATAACATTAATTTTTCATTAAATAGTCCTGTAGAACACAGGAGAATATATGGGTAGGGATGATGAGAGTAACCTCAAGAGTTGAAACCACAAGATCTAGACCCGCAAAACCCATGTCGCCAGGTGGTAGCAGAAGTCCATGTTGGGCTGAAATTAAAATTTAAAAAAGAAATTATCTGTGAGAACATATGCATAGCAAATACATTAATATTTGTTAAAAAAAAAAATACACTGACCATGCAGCGTTATAAGTATAACAACATGCGCGGATCTAGAAGGGGGAAGTTTTACGACCCCCCCCCCCCCCCCCCCGGGAAATAAAAATAAATTAATTTACATCGTAAAATTATCAAATATGCCTCGGACCCCCATGAAAAACCAATTACCCTTCGGACCCCACCCCCGGGAAAAAATTTCCGGATCTGTGCATGTGACAAGATAGCAGTACAAAAATCAAACCAAATATCTTAGATATAAACTATTAACACATATCAAATTAAGAGAGAGAGAGAGAGAGAGAGAGAGAGAGAGAGAGAGAGAGAGAGAGAGAGAGAGAGAGAGAGAGAGAGAGAGAGAGAGAGAGGAGAGAGAGAGAGAGAGAGAGAGAGAGAGAGAGAGAGAGAGAGAGAGAGAGAGAGAGAGAGAGAGAGAGAGAGAGAGAGAGAGAGAGAGAGAGAGAGAGAGAGAGAGAGAGAGAGAGAGAGAGAGAGAGAGAGAGAGAGAGAGAGAGAGAGAGAGAGAGAGAGAGAGAGAGAGAGAGAGAGAGAGAGAGAGAGAGAGAGAGAGAGAGAGAGAGAGAGAGAGAGAGAGAGAGAGAGAGAGAGAGAGAGAGAGAGAGAGAGAGAGAGAGAGAGAGAGAGAGAGAGAGAGAGAGAGAGAAGAGAGAGAGAGAGAGAGAGAGAGAGAGAGAGAGAGAGAGAGAGAGAGAGAGAGAGAGAGAGAGAGAGAGAGAGAGAGAGAGAGAGAGAGAGAGAGAGAGAGAGAGAGAGAGAGAGAGAGAGAGAGAGAGAGAGAGAGAGAGAGAGAGAGAGAGAGAGAGAGAGAGAGAGAGAGAGAGAGAGAGAGAGAGAGAGAGAGAGAGAGAGAGTCTGCTTTACTCAAAGTGTAATAAATATTCAATTTCTTTTGATATACAGTATATCTCTTCTCGAAATAATCTTTTACTAAATTATAATTCCATTAGTTTCATATTTTTTTTCTAGCAATGAACTGTCCATAAAGTCACACATAAGCTGATGTATCTGAGCACAGTAACAATTAATCCAACATACACATCTATTTGTTATCTCAAAATTGTTTGTATACAACGTACATGTATACATACGCTATGCATGGAAACTTTACCGAGAAATGAATCAATACATGTATGTATTTTAACATATAGATAGACCATAACTCAAAACAAAAAACAATGATTCTGTTAAAAAATTAAATCTTGAAAAGACTGTATTATGAATATCAGGGAACATAAATACCCTAAAATTCTGACCTTAATGTAATATGAAGTTCTTTTCAATTTTAAGATTAAAATATCCTCTTCTAAGAAAATACTTTAATAAATTGTAGAATAGCATGTAAGTTTTACATTGGTTAATTTAAAAAAAATCTGCTGTTGAGGAAATGTATATGTTATTGTATGCATGTACATGTGGATCAGGTAGTGAATAATAACAAACCAGGTCAGTTTCAAGCTTGTGCCTCTTAAATATTATCTAGCCACTATGCAGTCTGATCTAAAGCGGTCGAGTCTGACCACCACATATGTTGGATTTTACTGGTTGGGGTTTATTATCAGATTATTATGAAGTATTACTGCACATATTTAACACATGAAATATATTAATGATTAATATATTTCATGCAGCACATACAAATATGTACATGCAAATCTTTCTGAATTTTTATTTCATAAACAAAGCCATGAAAGACAATATGATACAATATTGTTTTATTAAAATTAAGTAAAGAATTCATGATGCATACATGCACATGATGATTACATCATTCTTCACTTGTGTACCATGGTACCCCGCATGTTTACAGTGTATCCTATTATGGTGTGTATAAAATAGTTCAATACAAACTAAGACACACATGTACATATATGGCAAAATAACAAATAAGAATTCAAAACAGTGTTATAGATATCTACTGTAAGCACAGATCCAGCAAAATGAGTTATATCATCTAAGATCCAAAATTTTACTGAAGTGCAAAACATGTGTAATCACCATGCAAACATGCATGCACTTTGTACAGCATTCTACAATTGTGTACCCTGGGAACCCCACCTCTTTCAAGTGCAATGTTTACAGTGTCTGGTGTGTAGTTCAATACACAAAAAAATATAAATGTATAGCCTAATTAGATATAAGAATTCAAAACAGCGAAGATGGGCAAAACAACACATGTGTAGGTACACTGCATGGACTGAAAAGAGCAAATGTTTTGAAAAGAAAAGGTCACCACGACATATCCTGTATTAAAACATACCTTTATTATCTCTTAAACGATGGTTGAGCTGCATTTTCCACTTTCGGCGTCTTGCAGGACATGCATTTTATGAAAATGTTTACACACCGCTGTCAGCTGTTCGCAACCAAAACAAGGCGAGTGAAAGCGCTGTGTTGACGCGGATGGTAAGCAACCGACAATGCAAGTTTAAGAAATAAACGCCTTTATTCACAGATTTTCGATTCAATATTGTTTAAAATAAAATTCAAAATGATTATTTAAAGCAATCAATCGATAAATTTTAACAGCGATCGCTTTACTATATCGAAAGTAGGAAAAAGATGAAAACATGAATAATGGGCGGAGCTAACGTCATGAAATGTCACGTGATATTCATGAGGTGAAATCTGTGGGAGGCCTTAACCTAGCTGCGGATGCTTTCTCCGTTCACGTAAAGCGCAATCTCTTCTACCAGGTTCTGGAAGTTGAATGGATTCTTCTCGTAATGACCATTGACAGCTTTTTGAGATATGAAGCAAAATGCTGCTTTGGTTGGTAAGGTGTTGGACCAAACGTTCTGCCAAATAAACGAACCAGAACCTTAAGTACTTGTGCTCATTTTGACTTCAGTTCTAGTGAGGGGGTATTTAGCTGTCTTGTCTTTCAAGATTTCAGCATGTCTGATCAAAACTCCGCTGTCCACCTTAATCATGCATGCTTTAAAAGACACATCCAGTAACTGCAACTTGTAACTAGGAGAGGCTTCTTAGCTGATCAAGACAAAGGCAGCGGGATTTCTAAACAGTTTCAAGTGCAAATCCACTCCATTGATCAAGTATTTATCAATTCTAAATATGTCCTCGTACAATGGACCTTCTAAATCGAATAATTGGCTTTTTTGAGTAAATGCATAGCGGTTGTTAAGACCCCCCATTGTTGCCTCCGTATGCGTCCGGATTATCCATATCGTCGTCGTCTGGATAGTAAAGCTGGGACTGTAACTGAGATTGAGAAACATCGCCTCCGCTCGAAAGGAGAAGTTTTAGGTAGGCTTTCCAAGAATAGTAACTAGTGTTGAGGGACACAAGTTTTCCGTTCATGTAAGTGTCTATCTGAGACCACATGGTTTGAAATGGCAAATTAATGATCCCCGTTTTTTCCTGTGCTGCCAAAGGCGTACCGTCTGTTTTAACAATCTTACATTTTACTTACAGACGGCTTCTTCTTAGGTCGATATACTCGTTACCCTGTCCAGACACCGATATCTCGATCGGAGCGTCTTCCGTATCGAAGGAACTTACGGGTCTGCATTCATTGAAATAGATTTTGTCTATAGCTACTTGATTAGGTGGAACGGTAAATAAAGCCAATTCTGCTGGAAGTCCGATGTCTGTAATTTTGTCGCTTAAAAAGGCCATTCTTATTTATCTTTGAATTTTTTCTCGTCTTGATCAAAAATATTTTCCCCTGAATCTAGCTTCCTTTTCAGTCCTTTTTGTGGTGTTTTCTTTTTGAGTGTTGGTTTGGATTTGACTGTACGTTGTCTTATCTGTGCTTTTATAGTCTTCTCTGGTACGTGAGGAATATTTTCTTTGATGGCTTCTTTTATTTCCGCTTTGGCTCTCTCTTCTACGGCCGCCATAGGTGTCACTTGTTTCCCCACTACTTTATCTAAACACTCCTTAGAGAACATGTGTGGGTTGACCGAAATCCTGTAAGGTTTTTTGGAAAACATACCTCCTAATCCACCTCCTGTCTGTTTGCCTCTGTATTTACCAGGTCGAAAATGTCCATCAAGCATCATTTTATTTAATCACATATACTGATCTTTTTATTTATACAAACACACGCAAAATCAACACTACCACAATTATTAACATGAAATATAAAGGAAAACTAATATGTTAACAAATGCAATTAATGCATGAAATAAGGCACAAGATATATCTTTCAAAATAACAATGATTTTTAAAGAAATGACATGTTTACCTAATTTTCATATATGATTACTATTAATGAGGACATAACTAACATAAAAGTATGTACATGTATTGTTTATCAGTTCAGTTCAGTTATCAATCTTCCTTCTTGTGTATCGCATTGGCACATGCAACCACCGCCTGTTAATGATAACATCACAGTTCTTAGGTCAGTTCATCCTAGACTAATGGTTATTTGGCAAGATTGTTTTTACGAGAGAGCTAGCATCAGCGTCTTTACAAATACATGGGTTAATTAGCATCACTGATAACTAAAGAAAATAGATTAAAACACAAAATAAAAAATCATATTGTCTATACTTTGTGTTGACTTTAACAATCCTGATTACCGTTTCAAAAGAGATAAGCATCTATGCAAAATGACCTCTTTTCAGACACAGATGTATTCTAACGTGTTCTATGAATTGGTTGAAATGATTTATATTATAATATTTGGCCTACCATTTAATATTTCGGTCACATTTATTAAAAACTACAAACATCACTAATTAATTCAATATAAAAAAAAGTAACAACATACTTTAAATATCCTTATTTTTAAAATCTTTTAATAATGATTTTTTATATTATTCTAGCAGGTTTTGTTTTGAAAATTTTTAATTTTTTTAATCGGTGCAACACACGTGTGCATTGGTTTTCGATATATCATCCTGAAATAGTTATCAATATTTGTGTAACACACAAATCAAGGGTTAATAATATGTTAAATTTAAACATAAAATGCATGTATACAAAAACGTAGAACTATTGGTACAGAGAATTCTTTGTAACATTAAAAGCCTCACAGCTTTATGGTTGAAAAAAAAAATGTATTATGGTTACTGCTGACGGTCATACTGAGATTCATGTATAATTTTTCGGTAATATTAATTGTATTTTGCCAATATGGTTACTTGATGACAAACAAATATATTGCGAGACAATAAATGAATACTTTTTTACAAACAATATTTATTTTGACGATGTGCTCTTTTCCACGGATGTGATATACAAGCGTTGAACTTTGATTTTGTGAACCTTAAATAATAATTGGGTTAAGACAATAGTGTTTATGAAAATTGTATGTGATCATATGATTAATATCGATCTTAGTTTATCATGTATTACTGTGAAGCACTAGTCTAAAGAGTTTGGCGACTCTATCCAGATAAAATGCATAAACTAAAATGTTGTTAATATATATTACAATAGTGTGTTCCTTATGATACAATATGTTATTGTGTGTTGTAATCCTTTATTATTTTTTGTGTGTTTTTGCAAGATTTTAATTATCTTTTTCTCGTTGTAGATGTATATGTACGAGCCACCTGAATCACAGCGAAGATCCGAATAAAATTCAAAATTATATTAAATGTTTTTAATCTTGAGGGCAAGATTTTTTGTTAGTGGGGGGAATTTATCATAACGGAAATTCTATAGAAATTGGTTAAAGTACATGCGTTATACAGATAGCGTATGTTCATGGAGAAATGTGTTATTAAGTCCAGTGATGAGCCTGTCGACGCCAGGTCAGAAATATAAATAAAATGCTACAACTGACCATGGTGCGTCAGATCATTAGTATGCACTTGATCGCATTTACTTATTAGGAGGAGAATGTTTTAGCGCAGTGTCTGTGCGTATAAAATGGGGGTGCGGGAAACGCAGCTCTCCAGTAGTCATCTGGAAGCTATCTTTCTGCCTCCTCTTTTTATACAAACTGGGACACGGGCTACTCCCCATGTAGAGGAGGAGACTTTCCAGTAGCACCTTGGCTAGGGCACCCGCCAGGTGTGGGCATGTTGGGAATAAGATCTCGAGGATCAAATTAAATATCATAACACTCCATATAACTCCCTAGTGGAATTTTATAAAACAGTACTGAAATCGTTATGATAATTTTATTAGGTTCGTCCGCAAGTGGTCTCACACTGTCAACATATTTTTTTAATTATACTTCTTTTTTAAAAGATATAGGTCATCCTATAATACATCTATTTAACATAAATCGAATTATAAACATAGGGCTCAGAAACATTGAATAACCGTTCTATGTGGACTGAAATTTTCAGTGTTACTTACCAATAGTCTAGCACTATCACTGTTAAGCTAAGCTGAAAGTACATGTACCCTATATAGTTTAACAGACTCAGACTCTACTGTACACCAAGGGAGTTGAAAATGATATATCTTTCCTGTCGACATTAGTGCTGTGTTTATATATCGGTGTTGACCTTTAACAGTGTTGTACTCGAAAACAACAGAGGCTCTTACCCCGTGGGCTGATGTTTTCAAGGCACCTACTAGTGATTGAGAGGTACCATTGTAAAAATAATATTTAGTGAAAAAACAATAAAAACATCGGGCTCCGAAAAATCGAAACACCATTACACGGAGATGATATTGTTAGGTTCACCCGCAAGTAGTCTGACACTGTCAACATATTGTTTTAATAAAACTTCTTTTTTAAAAGATATGAGTCATCCTTTAATACATCTATTCAACATAAATCGACCTTTTACAGTGTTATTTTCATGTATTTTAAAAAAGATCAAAGAACATTGTACTCGAAAACAACAGAGGCTCTTACAATTTGTACCCCGTGGGCTGAATTTTTCAATGGCACCTACTAGTGGTGGACAGCTACCATTGTAAAAATTACACTTATGGATAAAAAAAACCAATAAAAACATCGGGCTCCAAAACATCGAAACACCCTACCCCGGAGATGAAATTTATAGGTTCACCCGCAAGTGCTCTCACACTGTTGTGTTGATACAACTTCTTTTTTAAAAGATATAGGCCCTCCTGTAATACATCTATTTAACATAAATCGAATTATAAACATCGGGCTCGGAAATATTGAATGTCCGTTCTATGGAGACTGAAATTTTCAGTGTGAGTAACCAATAGCCGAACACTATCACTGTTAAGTTAACCTAAAAGTACATGTACCCTATCTAGTTTAACAGAATCAGACCCTACTGTACACCAAGGGAATCAAAAATGAAATACATCGACGTATATATCTTTCGTGTCGACATTAGTGCTGTTTATCAAACGGTGTCGACCTTTTACAGTGTTGTTTTTTTATATGTTAAAAAAAAGGTCAAAGAACATTGTACTCGAAACAACAGAGGCTCTTACCCCGTGGGCTGATGTTTTCAAGACACCTACTAGTGGTGAACAGCTACCATTGTAAAAATTGTATTTAGGGAAAAACAATAAAAACATCGGGCTCCGAAAAATCGAAACACCATTACACGGAGATGATATTGTTAGGTTCACCCGCAAGTGGTCTGACACTGTCAACATATTGTTTTAATAAAACTTCTTTTTTAAAAGATATGAGTCATCCTTTAATACATCTATTTAACATAAATCGAATAATAAACATCGGGCTCGGAAACATTGAATAACCGTTCGAGGAGGACTGAAATTTTCAGTGTTACTAACCTATAGTCTAGCAATATCACTGTTAAGTTAAGCTGAAAGTACATGTACCCTATCTAGTTTAACAGAATCAGACCCTACTGTACACCAAGGGAATTAAAAATGAAATACACCGACGTATATATCTTTGTTATCGACATTAGTGCTGTGTTTATCAAACGGTGTCGACCTTTTACAGTGTTGTTTTTTTATATGTTAAAAAAAGGTCAAAGAACATTGTACTAGAAAACAGCAGAGGCTCTTACAATATGTACCCCGTGGGCTGAAGTTTTCAATGGCATTTACTAGTGGTGGACAGCTTCCATTGTAAAAATTATACTTACGGGAAAAAAAGCAATAAAAACATCGGGCTCCGACACATCGAAACACCCTACCCCAGAGATGAAATTGTTAGGTTCACCCACAAGTGCTCTTACACTGTCAACATATTGTGTTGATACAACTTCTTTTTTAAAAGATATAGGCCCTCCTGTAATACATCTATTTAACATTTATATAATTATTATTAACATCGGACTCGGAAATATTGAATGTCCGTTCTGTGGGGACTGAAATTTTTAGTGTAAGTAACCAAGGGTCTAGCACTCTCACTGTTAAGTTAAGCTGAAAATACATGTACCGTATCTAGCTTAACAGAATCAGACCCTACTGTACACCAAGGGAATTAAAAATGAAATACACCGACCAGGGTTGGGGTCAATTACTTTGAAATGTAATTAAATACTTTCAAATACATTGATAATTTTATCAACTACTTGCAATTACAATTACATGGATTTTTTCAAATGTAATTAATTACTTTCAATTACTTTGACAAATGTAATTAAATACATTTCAATTACTTTAGTTTTATTTTTTTAAAATCTTGAGAACAAATACATGTATAAACAGCAATGAGATATACACAAAGCTTTATGTACGGTATTTGGTTAGAAAGGTTAGCGTTCAGTTGAATCACCATTTATAGATTTTGCTTTAAACTTTCTAGAAAAATTTTTCATTGACTTTTTCATCCAGTATCATTCATTGAGTTCATGTTTGGTTCTGAACAAGATTTTCTCTATACTGAATTTTTATTTGCGTAAATAGGTTTATTCAGTAAGTACAACTTTGGGGAAGTACAGCCTATCAGTATATAAAATAATAATGTCTATAATTCAGAAGAATGGGATTAATTTAGAACCCCTAGAATCTAAAATAGGGGAGTTTTTTGGTATGAGAGGGGTTCACACCTGAACAAATTTAGACCTTTACCTATTGCCCTGGGCAGTGTGTCATGTTGTTTAAAGATATTAACACTATGAGACTAATTATTGTATAAACAAAAGCCCATGCCAAACAGGTATACAAACTAAACATCATTATAAGACACCTTTTTGAATTTTAAACTTGAAAAAAAAGTAATTGAAATGTAATTGAAAAGTAATTGAAAATACATGATAATTTTGAAATATATTTAAATACATTCAATTACTTGTAACTGAATGCAGACTCAATTACAAATTACTTCCAATTACTTTGAAAAATGTAATTAATTACACTCAATTACAAATACTTTTTTCAATTACCCCATCCCTGACACCGACGTATATATCTTTCGTGTCGACATTAGTGCTGTGTTTATCAAGCAGTGTCGACCTTTTACAGTGTTGTTTTTATTTCTAGTTTTTATTTCTTTGATTAAGCCCCCCCCCCTTACCCCGGTCTCCTGTCCCCTTCCCCTTTGTGGGCCTATTATTATTTTCTTTGAATTCCTAATCAGTTACAAATTATTTATCATTTAATGATTCACGTGTCGTTGCCCTGTCCTTTTTATGTTTGGGGTCCGCCTGGGCTCCTTGCCATTGGTTCTTGTTGCTGGGTCATATGGGGGTTGCGTTCATTGAACGCCGCCTTTCCTTGTTGATCTTGTTTTTCATATTTTATATATGTTAAAAAAGGGTAAGAGAACATTGTACTCGAAAACAACAGAGGGTCTTACTCCGTGGGCTGAAGTTTTCAATGGCACCTACTATAGTCTGTCCCAAAATATCCTGAATTCAGATTTTGCTTAATTGCTTGATATTTATAAATACCTCAGGGTTCAAACGATGTTAATTCAAACGTATGAAAAATTTCAAAGATTTCTCAGTCGAAACGCCCCTGTTAGCTTATCAGGTTTCAATACAGTGCTAAAAAATGTGATGTCTACGGGTATTTTGTATTGCAGCAAGCCCGGATGATAACGTTGAAAAATTGCGCGATGTATTCCGAGTGTATTCCGAATGGAGAAAAGATGTAAACATTCTCCATTATAAATCTTCGTAAGGAATCTGTTTTTGTTCCTGTGAATTTTTCCGAGTGAAAGATGATAATGTGTCAATGAAATTATCTTGGAAATTGTCCCTTCAACTATTTTAATTGCACTTCTTTCACAGGTATGTGTATTTTTATTAAAAATCGTCCAAATGTACTGCATAAATATCTTGAGACAGACTATAGTGGTGGACAGCTACCATTGTAAAAATTATATTTAGGGAAAAACCAATAAAAACATCGGGCTCCGAAACATCGAAACACCCTACCCCGGAGATGAAATTGATAGGTTCACCCGCAAGTGCTCTCACACTGCCAACATATTGTGTTCGTACAACTTCTTTTTTAAAAGATATAGGCCCTCCTGTAATACATCTGTTTAGCATATATAGAATTATAAACATCGGGCTCGGAAACATTGAATGTCCGTTCTGTGTGGACTGAAATTTTCATTGTTAGTAACCAATACTCTAGCAATATCATTGTTAAGTTAAGCTGAAAGTATATGTACCGTATCTAGTTTAACAGAATCAGACCCTAATGTTCTGAATTAAAAATGAAATACACCGACGAATATATCTTTCGTGTCGACATTAGTGCTGTGTTTATCAAGCGGTGTCGACCTTTTACAGTGTTGGTTTTATATATGTTAAAAAGGGTAAGAGAACATTGTACTCTTTTTTTTTTTTTTATTCAGAAATATGTAACCCTTTACAATATGTCTGATTGCCACGGGTCAGGACAAGCAGATAAATCTTAAATAATAAACAAATTATAACAATCGAATAAATTCTACTATTTTCCCTCTAAATATTTTTGTTTTTGAAAAATTCAACATCAAGTCCATTTCTTTAGAGAGAGACCTTTTAAAAAGGTTCAAAAGTGTGTTACATGTTTGAAAATTTTTTTTTCATTCTACATGTCATTTTATATTTATAAATCACAAATGATACATATGATATAATTGTATTTAAAAATACAGTTTTAACATTTTTTTCTAGATAGAACCCTATAATGATGTTTTTCCAGCATATATCGAAATTCAAAATACTATTCAATTTTTGCCACAATCTTTGTACAGAAAGGCAATCAAATAAGAGGTGCTTAATATCTTCCTTTTCACACAGACAGAATTCACATTTTGCATCAGACCTAGATTTACATTTGTACTGAAAGGAATTGCAATTCAAAATATTATTTAACAACTTATAATTAAATTCACTAAGTCTTTTGTCATACATGTTTTTTACCTTGCTTTCATAAATATCTTTCCAATTTTCTCTGCCAATATTAAATAATTTGTTTAATGCAGATTGGTAGTAAGGTGGTTTGAATTTTTTATGGAGCAAGTTTACATAGTAAAATTTACATCTCTTATCCAATATATCAAATGTTCCCTTATGAAAATTATAAACATTTCTTTTCAGTATTTTTGTATAAAAACAACACTTCATATCAAAACGCTCACTTTTTTTCTTGATTATTTTCTTTAATATATTGTATTCACACAACCAATTGTTTTTCTTCTTTAGATCATTTGAAAGTTCTTGCAGCAGTGTTTTGAATTCACCATTTTTGTTAAATAAATCTTTGACATACAAAATTTTACTCATTACCCAGTTTTTAAAAAATAATTATTTTCCGTTATGTTCAAACAGAATGTTATTCCACAATGGTTGTTGTGCAAATGTCACATTTGAAAGTTCAGATATATTAATTAACCTTGTACATTCATTAAAACAACACAGCATTTCTTTATACACAGTAGGTAGATTTAAAAAACATCCAAAATTTTCAATTTTTCTTTCAGACATTGATAGTAAATAATCTATATCTAATTTCGTGTTTTTTATATACCCTTCAAATATATTATTAAGCATACAAGATTCATCTACAAGTCTTTTTACCCATGATGCTTTTATAGCCTTAAGTTTCAGTTCTATATCTACCAGACCAACACCTCCGTCCTCAATTTTACCAATTATTGTATCTCGTTTTATTCTATCTCTTTTATCCCAAATAAAATTAAAAATGCTGCATTTGATCTTTTTCAAAAAATCTTGATTAGGGATAGGTAAAATCGACCCTACATAAATCAATTTTGAAATTGCTAGAGAATTTACTATACAAGTTTTTCCAAAAAAAGTAAGCTTTCTTTTTTTCCAGGATTCAAAAAGTTTTTCCATATCATCGTAATTTTTTTCCCAATTCAAATCAAAACATTGTTCTTTGACATGTCCAATAAAAATTCCTAAACATCTTACAGCGCCGTTTGTGACATTAATCTCGCCAATATTGTTATCTTTATCTTTAAGTTTTCCAAGAAGTATACATTGTGTTTTGTTTAAGTTAACTTTAGATCCTGCATGATCACAGAAAGAGTTTACTGTTTCTACGGCTTTGTCTAAGGAAAGCATGTCTCTAAGTGCTAAGGTAACATCATCTGCATGTTGCAGATTTTTTATTTCTGTACTCATATTAGCAATTTTTATACCCTTTATATCATTATTAGTTTTAAGTTTTATGGCTAAAATTTCTGCAATAAATAAATACAATAAAGCGGAAATAGGACATCCCTGTCTTATACCACGGGACATTTCGCATGTTTTTGAAATCCAGCCATTGTTTTTTATTCTAAAAATTGGATTAGTATACAGTATTTTTACCCATGAAATAAAAGTATCTCCAAAATCAAATTTTTTAAGCACTTTAAATAAAAAGCTCCATTCTACCGAATCAAATGCTTTTTCGAAATCTAAAAACAATAATAATCCGTCTTTATCATTCTCCATACAGTACTCGTATATATCTAAAACAGTTCTGGCATTGGCACCAATAAAACGACCTTTGATGTATGCAGTTTGTTCGTTACCGATTAAATTATTAATTACTTTTTGTAGCCTCCTTGCTAATAAAAATGAATTAAAAATGAAATACACCGACGAATATATCTTTCGTGTCGACATTAGTGCTGTGTTTATCAAGCGGTGTCGACCTTTTACAGTGTTGGTTTTATATATGTTAAAAAGTAAGAGAACATTGTACTCGAAAACAACAGAGGGTCTTACCCCGTGGTCTGAAGTTTTCATAGCACTTACTAGTGGTGAACAGCTACCATTGTAAAAATTATATTTAGTGAGAAAACAATAATTCATCGGACTCCGAAACATCGAAACACCCTACCCCAGACCTGAAATTATTAAGTTCACCCACAAGTGGTCTGACACTGTTAACATATTGTTTTAATAAAACTTCTTGTTCAAAAGATATAGGCCCCCCTGTAATACATCTATTTAACATAAATCGAATTATAAATATCGGACTCGGAAACATTGAATGTTCGTTCTGTGGGGACTAAAATGTTCAGTGTTTGTAACCAATAGTCTAGCACTATTACTCTTAAGTTAAGCTGAAAGTATATGTACCGTATCTAGTTTAACAGAATCAGACCCTAATGTTCTGAATTAAAAATGAAATACACCGACGAATATATCTTTCGTGTCGACATAAGTGCTGTGTTTATCAAGCGGTGTCGACCTTTTCCAATGTTGTTTTTATATATGTTAAAGAAGGGTGAGAGAACATTGTACTCGAAAACAACAGAGGGTCTTACCCCGTGGGCTGAAGTTTTCATAGCACCTACTAGTGGTGGACAGCTACCATTGTAAAAATTATATTTAGTGAAAAAACAATAAAAACATCGGGATCCGAAATATCGAAACACTACTATACCCTGGAGATGATTTTGTTAGGTTCACCCGCAAGTGGTCTGACACGTCAACATATTGTTTTAATAAAACTTCTTTTTTAAAAGATATAGGTCATCCTATAATACATCTATTTAACATAAATCGAATTATAAACATCGGACTTGGAAACATTGAATAACCGTTCTATCAGGACTGAAATTTTCAGGGTTACTTACCAATAGTCTAGCAGTATCACTTTTAAGCTAAGCTGAAAGTACATGTACCCTATATAGTTTAACAAACCCAGACCCTACTGTACATTAAGGGAGTTAAAAATGATATATCTATCGTGTCGACATTAGTGCTATGTTTATCAAGCGGTGTCGACCTTTTACAGTGTTGTTTTCATATATGTAAAAAAAAGGTAAGAGAACATTGTACTCGAAAACAACAGATGCTCTTACCCCGTGGGCTGATGTTTTCAAGGCACCTACTAGTGGTAGAGAGCTGCCATTGTTAAAATTTTATTTAGTGAAAAAACAATAAAAACATCGGGCTCCGAAAAATCGAAACACCATTACCCGAAGATGATATTGTTAGGTTCACCTGCAAGTGGTCTGACACTGTCAACATATTGTTTTAATAAAACTTCTTTTTTAAAGATATAAGTCATCCTATAATACATCTATTTAACATAAATCGAATTATAAACGTCGGACTTGGAAACAATGAATGTAAGTTATGTGGGGACTGATATTTTCAGTGTTACTTACCAATAGCCTAGCACTATCACTGGTAAGTAAAGCTGAAAGAACATGTACCCTATATAGTTTAACAAAATCAGACCCTACTGTACACCAAGGGAATTAAAAATGATATATCTATCGTGTCGACATTAGCTCTTAGTTTATCAAGCGGTGTCGACCTTTTACAGTGTTATTTTTATATATGTTAAAAAAGGTCAAAGAACATCATAAGCGAAAACAACAGAGGCTCTTAACCCGTGGGCTGAAGTTTTGGAGGCACCTACTAGTGGTGGACAGCTACCATTGTTAATATTATCGTTCGGAAAAAAACCCAATAAAAACATCGGGCTCCGAAACATCGAAACACTCTACCACAGACCTGAAATTTTTAAGTTCACCCGCAAGTGGTCTGACACTGTCAATATATTGTGTTTATACAACTTCTTTTTTAAAAGATATAGGCGCTCCTGTAACACATCTATTTAACATAAATACAATTATGAAAATCGGGTTCGGGAACATATAATATCCGTTCTGTTGGGACTTAAATTTTCTGTGTTACTAACTTATAGTCTAGCAATATCACTGTTAAGTTAAGCTGAAAGTACATGTACCTTATCTAGTTTAACAGAATCAGACCGTACTGTACACCAAGGGAATTAAAAATGAAATGCACCGACGTATATATTCTGAATCAAAAATGAAAAACACTTACGAATATATATTTCGTGTCGACATTAGTGCTGTGTTTATCAAGCGGTGTTGACCTTTTACAGTGTTGTTTTCATATATGGTAAAAAAAAAAGGTAAGAGAACATTGTACTCGAAAACAACAGACGGTCTTACCCCGTGGGCTGCTACTAGTGGTGGACAGCTACCATTGTAAAAATTATATTTAGTCAAAAAACAATAAAAACATCGGGATCGGAAACATCGAAACCCCATACCCGGGAGATGATATTGTTAGGTTCACCCTTAAGTGGTTTGACACGTCAACATATTGTTTTAATAAAACTTCTTTTTTAAAAAATATAGGTCATCCTGTAATACAGCTATTTAACATAGATGGTATTAAAAACATTGGGCTCGGAAGCATTGAATAACCTTCTATGAGGACTGAAATTTTCAGTGTTATTACCAACAGTCTAGCACTATTACTGTCAAGTGAAGCTCAAAGTACATGTACCCTATAAAATTTAACAAAATCAGACCCCACTGTACACCAAAAGAATTAAAAATGATTTATCTTTCGTGTCGACATTAGTACTGTGTTTATCAAGCGGGGTCGACCTTTTACAGTGTATTTTCATATATGTTAAAAAAAGGTCAAAGAACATTGTACTCGAAAGCAATGGAGGCTCTTACCCCGTGGGATGAAGTTTTCATTGCACCTACTAGTAGAGGACAGCTACCATTGTAAATATTATGGTTAGGGAAAAAACAATAAAAACATCGACCTCCGAAACATCGAAACACCCTATGCCGAAGTTGAAATTATTAAGTTCACTTGCAAGATGTCTGACACTGTCAACATATTGTGTTGATACAACTTCTTTTTTAAATGATATAGTCCCTCCTATAATACATAGATTTAACATCTATTGAATTATAAACATTGGGCTCGTAAACATTGAATGTCTATTCTGTGGGGACTGAAATTTTCAGTGTAAGTAACCAATAGTCTAACACTATCACTGTTAAATTAACCTAAAAGTACATGTACCCTATCTATTTTAACAGAATTAGACCCTACTGTACACCAAGGGAATCAAAAATGAAATACACCGACGTATATATCTTTCGTGTCGACATAAGTGCTGTGTTTATCAAGCGGTGTCGACTTTTTACGGTGTTGTTTTTTTATATGTCAAAAAAGGTCAAAGAACATTGTACGCGAAAACAACAGAGGCTCTTGCCCCATGGGCGAAAGTTTTCATGACACCTAATAATGGTGGACAGCTACCATTGTAAAAATTATACATAGGAAAAAAAAACAATAAAAATATCGGGCCCCAAAAAATCGAAACACCATTACCCGGAAATGATATTGTTAAGAACACCTGCAAGTGGTCTGACACTGTCAACATATTGTGTTGATACAACTTCTTTTCAAAAGATATAGGCACTCCTGTAACACATCTATTTAACATAAATCGAATTATAAACATCCGAGTCGGTAACATTGAATGTCCGTTCTGTGGGGACTGAAATTTTCAGTGTTACTTACCTATAGTCTAGCACTATCATTGTTAAGTTAAGCTGAAAGTACATGTACCGTGTCTAGTTTAACAGAATCAGACCCGACTGTACACCAAAGGAATTAAAATTAAAATAAACCGGCTTATATATCTTTCGTCTTGACATTAGTGCTGTGTTTATCAAGCGGTGTCGACTTTTTTGAGTGTTATTTTTATATATGTTAAAAAAGGTAAAAGAACATTGAACTCGAAAACAACGTAGACTCTGACGCCGTGTGCTGAAGTTTTCATTGCACCTACTAGTGGTGGACAGGTACCATTGTAAATATTATGGTTCGGGAAAAAAAACAATAAAAACATCGGGGCTTCGAAACATCGAAACACCGAACCCCGGAGCTGAAATTATTAGGTTGATCCACAATTGGACTGACACTGTCAACATATTGTGTTGATAAAACTTCTTTTTTAAAAAAATATAGGCCTTCATGTAATAAATCTATTTAACATAAATACAATTATGAAAATCGGGCTTGGAAACATTGAATTTCCGTTCTGTGGGTATTGAAATTTTCAGTGTTTGTAACCAATAGTCCAGCACTATCACTTTTCAGTTAACCTAAAAGTACATGTACCCTATCTAGTTAACAACCTCAGACCATACAGAACAACAAGGAAATTAAAAATGAAATACACCGACGTATCTCGACATTAGTGCTGTGTTTATCAAGCGGTGTCGATCTTTTACAGTGTTATTTTTATATACGTTTAAAGAGGTAAAAGAACATTGTACTCGAAAACAACAGAGGCTCTTACCCTGTGGGCTGCAGTTTTCATACCACATACTAGTGGTGGACAGCTACCATTGTAAAAATTATAGTTAGGGGGAAAGAGAAGAGAAACATCAGAGTCCGAAACATCGAAACACTCTACCCCGGAGATGATATTATTTAGAACACCTGCAAGTGGCATGACACTGTCATCATATTGTGTTGATACAACTTCTTTTTAAAAAGATATAGGTCCTACTATAATACATCTATTTAACATAAATAGAATTATAAACATCGGGTTCGAAAACATTGAATGTCTGTTCTATGTGGACTGTAATTTTCAGTGTTACTAACCAATAGTCTAGCACTGTCACTGTTAAGTTAAGCTGAAACTACATGTATTCTATTTAGTTTAACAGAATCAGACCCTACTGTACACCAAGGGAATTAAAAATAAAATAAACCGACGTATATATCTTTCGTGTCGACATTAGTGCTGTGTTTATCAAGCGGTGTCAACCTTTTTCAGTGTTGTTTTTATGTATGTTAAATAGAATAAGTGAACATCTAACTCGAAAACATCGGAGACTCTTACCCCGTGGGCACAAGTTATCGTGGCACCTACTAGTTGTGGAAAGCTACCATTGTAAAAACTATGGTTAAGGATACATGCCTAGTTCAGAAGATCCAGGCCCTTTTGTAACTTACCTACATAAAATGATGGGATTTTAAAACATAAGAATCGAAAAAATGGAAAGACCCTTCCTTAAGGACTGAAATATTTAGGGTCATGTACTAGTTGTTAGCACTGAAACATGAAAATACGGCGAGGATACAATCTCACCTTTAAAAGAGCCAGTCCTTACTGTAATTTCTCAATAATACAAAAAATCAATTAAAACATGGGGCTCGGATATATCGAAACACTATACTCCGGAGCTGAAATTAATAGGGTCACCCGCAAGTGGTCTAACGCTGCACAAAATATTGTGTTGATACAACTTCTACTTTAAAAGATATATATGCCCTCCTATGATACATCCATTTAACATAAATAGAATTATAAACATTGGGCCCGGAAAATTGAATGTCCGTTCTTTGGGGACTGAAATTTTCAGTGTTAGTAACCAATACTCTAGCAATATGACTGTTAAGTTAAACTAAAAGTACATGTACCCTATCTAGTTTAACAGAATCAGATTCGACTGTACACCAAGGGAATTAAAAATGAAATAAATCGACGTGTAAATATAATTCGTGTCGACATTAGTGCTGTGTTCATCAAGTGGTGTCGTCCTTTTACAGTGTTAATTCTATATACGTTTAAAGAGGTAAAAGAACATTGTATTCGAAAACAACATAGGCTCTTACCAGTGGACTGAAGTTTTCATAGCACCTACTAGTGGTGGACAGCTACCATTGTAAGAATTATAGTTAGGGGGAAAGAGAATAAAAACATCGGGCTCCGAAACATCGAAAGACCCTACCCCGGAGATGATATTGTTAAGAACACCTGCGAGTTGCCTGACACTGTCAACATATTGTGTTGATACAACTTCTTTTTTAAAGGATATAGGTCCTACTAAAATACATCTATTTAACATAAATAGAATTATAAACATTCGGCCCGGAAACCCATTGAATGTCCGTTCTAGTTTGGGGGGGACTGGGAAATTTTTCAAGTGGGTTTAGTAACCAATAGTCTTTAGCACTATCACTGTTAAGTTGAGCTAAAAGTACATGTACCCTATCAAGTTTAACAGAATCAGACCCTACTGTACACCAAAGGAATTAAAAATGAATGAAACCGATGTGTAAATATATTTCGTTTCGACATATATGCTGTGTTTTCAAACTGTGTCGACCTTTTACAATGTGGTTTTTATATATGTTAAGAAAGGGTTAAAGAACATTTGACTCGAAAATATCGGAGGATTTTACACCGTAGGCTAAAGTTCTCATTCCACCTACAAGTGGTGAACAGTTTACCATTGTAAAAACTATGGGTATTGAAAAAGACAATTAAAACATCGGGCTCCGAAACATCGAAACACCCTATTCCGGAGCGAAAATTGTTATGATCACCCGCAATTGGTACAACACTGTCAACATATTGTGTTGATACAACTTCTACTTTAAAATATATAGATCCCCCTATAATACATCTATTTAACATCAATACAAATTTAAACATCGGACACGGACATATTGAATGTCTGTTCTGTGGGGACAGAAAATTATCAGTGTTACTAACCAATAGTCTAGCACTATCATTGTTAAGTTAAGATGAAAGTACATTTACCCTATCTATGATACCATTGCTTCAAAAATGTTTTTTTTATGAATTTGTTTAAAATAAAAGTATCTATATATCTATATACTAATATTTTAACCCAAACCAATATATACGTTGTTAAACTTGGCTAACTTGATTATGTCTCGTTATTTTTTCTGGTAAAACAGGAAACATTTCATCAAGAAATTTTAAAAACAAACGTGATATATGTATATATCAAATCATGTATCAGCAGACGACAAACTGTCACATTCATTTATTTGATTTTGATTGACTGGCCTGTTTTGACAAGTATATTGCGATCTAAAGATTTTTGTCTTATCAATCAATCACACTCGACAGGATTTATAGTATTATATGTTAAGGTCAATCTTGAAATATTGATTTGATATAGTTTTTAGGACTCAAAATGCGGAAATGGGCTTGGTGGAGTTAAATATTTATTTGATACGACTGTTTTGCACTCAGGAAATAAAAATGAGACTGAAATGTTAAGGTTGAATCCAATAAGTATTTATGTTGGAACATCGCGTCGTGTAAATGCTGATTTAAGCTCATTGACTACATTTTAAGGAGTGACAAAAATAGCATATGTTATTCAATTCAATTCAATATTTTTTGGCATTAAACATATATAGCATATAGCCATTATTACATAATAAAGGTAAAGTGTAAGACCAGTTTACGATGAATTCTTTATAACAAAGTACAAAACGCTTTCAGAGAAGTTGAGAAGTTATTAAAGGATTTAGCAATAAGATGTTTTTTACAAATACAATCACATAATATGTTTTCAGATATGTTTAATACGGTATGTATTGTGCATCTGTCTGTTCAATATGGCTACGATTGTAATGTATTGTGCAAAAAATCTATCCGATACACTGTGAAAACATATATTCCTGAGCTCGTAAGCACTACTAAATGCATGTATATTTTTTCCTTTATATATCAACTGACGAAGCTAATAAAACGAATGTATTGATATCTAAATTTGTGTTGGTTTTTCTATTTGTCCTATCCTGCATAAAATTTGGGCACTTAGTTTAGTATCTCTAGTCTGGAAATGTACTAAAATGTAAAACGTTCGTACAAGTCTTTCGGGAGAGCGCAATGTGTCTAGTTATCATGCAACATGTTATTATAATGTTATCATGTTATATCGGCAAATTGTTAATTGATATGCAATTAAGAAATAAAGAATTATTAATCTTTCTCCAATGTTTTAATTGAAGTCATATATAAACCTGACTTTGCGCTGGTTATCTTATTACTGGAAATGTTATCACGCGGACAATGTGACTAGATTTGATAGTAATCTTTGCCATTTCATATGTATCCATGCTTTTTTTAGTTTATACTTTACACGAAATTAAGCGTAAGATGTTTTCCGATACCTAAAATTATAGCCAAGAAAATATCTAAACTATATCTAAACTACATCATAAATCATTTTTAAAAGCTTTCATTGTTAAAAATCCCATTGTTATTCAATGTGAATGGTTTTTTAATAATTGGAATGAATGTTATTTAATTATGCACACATTAGGAAAAGAATTCTATTGTGTCATATGTTTTATATTGCTTCTTTTGTTTAAAAAAAATTTAATCGGTTCTTTTGAATATATATGAATAACATTTATATCGTATATGAACGACATATTTTTTTCACCAATAAAAGTACATTTACGGTTTCTAATTTGCAAGGGTAAGACATAGAAGAAAAAAATACCGTGTATAAAGTTCTTTTTTGATTTATGAATTTCATTGCTTTGCGATTTTGCAAGTGCGTACATAACCACAGTTAAAGCAAGTGTAAAGTAAATTGTTAAAGGCAACGTTTCAAAATCATATTTTTCTTCTTAATTGAATAAATTTTCATGTACATTGAAAGATATTGTTTCTAAATCTAAGTGATTCATATAGCGTATTGCTTACAATCAATCAAGATACACCAGAGAATATCCTTACAAATCATGACCATTATAACAGACCAGTCCCAGTTGGTCTGTTAATGTGCTTAGGTCTTTAAAGTGTCCAATTATTTCCTAGAGAATCAGACTTCGTCGGTGATATCTTTTTACAGAAAACATCAGCTCAATGAAAGAGCTCGTTAAGTATAATTTGTATTAGAGAGGTAAAAAGAAGGTTGACGCTCACTCAGTAACGTTGTGCGCACCCACAATATCTATCATTTCTTTAAAGATATACTATATGATATATTTAAGAAATAGGATCTTTTCAAACATTGATTTTATTAGACTGAATATATTTTAATCCGGTTAAACATACAAAAAGGTGTTTTAAAAAGCATACTAGCTAGTATCTCAAGATTGTATTAAAAGTGTCTCAATATGTAATTTAAGTAACCTATGAATACTATTACACTTCTTACATATGCAGTCCCTTCATTTGTATATATACATCTGAATATCAATGGAACATTTTACGAATTGTGTCAAAGTTAAAATTAAAATATAAATAGACTATAACACACTCATGACGTTTACATACGTTATTTCAGCACATACTACATATATCATAAATGTATCTTAAAACACACGATACCACCTTTTGTGGTCTAAAGTAAGAACAACCTTTTCTCACTATTTAAGATTGTACTTCCTCAACATTGTAAAAAAACCCTCCTCGTTGAAGTATCATTTACATTTTTTATCTGCTCGTCTTTTTTTGGCAACAACATAAAAAATAAATAAAAGAGTGTTATGGCTGTGACGCACTTCTCTTCTTTATAGGAAAAAAAACTTTCTGATTGTTCAAAATTTCGATTTTGTAATTTCAATGTGGCCAAAGCGCATCACTACAAATACTGATCAATTAGTCACAGTATTTGTGCTACAGATGTGCATTGTTCTCATGAGAAAGATTGCCAAGATTTGGTACAACATCATTGATAATGCTCAAAAGATTGCTAACAACAACTCCTTACCCATAAATATTGCTGCAAAATAATTATCTTTGTCTTGCAATGCACCTTGTTATGATTATCAAGTTTCGTGTTGATACATTTGATAGTTGTAAAATCAATTTTCGTTTAATGCACTTTTTGACAAATTTCTTAGTTATGAAATTCATAATTATAAGAATATAGTATTAAGTATTATATTAAAATATTGTCCCGTGTTTTAAATGAAAATCATGTATTCTAGGTTTCATGTTATTAACTTTAGTAATTTTCAATCCAAAGCAATTTTGACGAAAATATTAAGTTTAGAAAAGGTAGGACTTTAAAAGTAATATTGATTATAATGTTTATGACTTTTCGTGTTGATAATTGTGTTTGAATTATAGGCTGCATAAAAGATTTTGCTCCACGATAATGATAATCCAGGGCCTTTATTAAAAAATCGACAATTTTTTCGAGATTCTAAATCATCGTCGATATTTTAGTGCATTTACGCATTTTCAATCTTATGAGGCACAACTTTTAAATAAAAAATACGAAGGTTTGATAAAAAAAGTATTTACAATTGAGTATAATAATTACAAATACGGTTTAAAGAGAAAGAAAATTAAAGATGACTCAGTATCTTAAATATCCATTGTTTAAATACTTTTTTGTATTCTGATTAAACCAATGGGAATGCATTGTTAAATTCTCAAGCTAAATTGCACGTTTTTATGACACAACTTGAAACTAATTAGAAATAATTTGATTGTTGTTCACTTCATTAAAATGTTTAAAACCCTTGAGCAGGAAACGGCATACGGCGACCACACAGTAATTACCACAAGCAATCTTGTGAACGTAGTTACATGATTGGAAATAAAACGTCCGTTTTATAGAAGTTTATTTATAAGCATTGCAAGTGTATGCTACACGTACTGTTATAGTAGCTGTAAATATATATAACGAATAAATCTTAAAGTCTTAAATAAGAAACTAAATTCGCCGATTTCTGTATCTGCAAAATGATAATATCTTCTGATTTCATCAATCAGTGGTGAGTTATAATTTATTGAATCAAAATCATATTAAGAAGAAACGTAAGACAAGAACGAATTACACAATAAAAATTGTCCTTTTGAAGTCTGGAATGAGAACTGTTCTGTTTGTTTCTTAAAAAGCATGTTTCATAACAAATTGAATACACCAGGTAATGTTGAATTGTGATACGTAACATATAAGGTTGTTATTTCTATAATCATAAACCGCATAATTTGATTAATTTCGAAACTTTAATAACTAGTCGTAAATAATAAGCACTTTGCATTAATATCTTTCACATCTCAAATACCGCCTCCGTGGTCGAGGGGTTAGAGTCGATGACTTCTAATCCAGTTACCTCTCTGGTTCGATCCTCGGGTGATGCTTTGGTAGTTTAGCGCGGAGGAAGGTAGTCTAGTACTGGTGTAACTCTCCAGGAACGATGGTTAGGAAACTACCCGCCTATATGACTAAAATACTGTTGGGAAAAGGCGTAAAAATGAAACAAACTAACAAACAAACAAATAATCCTCCTTTTTCCCCTTTGTGTTCTTAATTTTTTTTCTTTTAATTTTTTTCCAAACCTGTTCTCACATTATCGAACAACAAAACCTCATTTATATGAATTATATACTATAAACGTTCTCTGTAACAAAAGATCTCGGACACTGAACCTAATCGTAATCCCCCGCCCCCTTTATTGCTGATTAGGAAATTATGTGGGATAAGACAGAAAGCTGGTCTGCTTGACTGACCGTCAAGATATGACCAATGTCAGATAGAATCTGCGTTAAACTCAAGCAAAAAAAAACGAAACGAATTTGTCCATATCTAATATATTATGTGACTGAAATTGCAATAAAAATTGTTTAAAATGTCCTAATTTCAGCAATTGGTAAAGCATAATGCTCCCAAACAATCAGAGTAAAACCTAATTCATCAAAACATGACCGTTAAAACAGACCAATCCCAGTTGGTCTGTTAATGTACTTGAGTCTTTTAAAGTATCCGATTATCTTCTAGAGAATCGAGCTGCGTCGTTAGAATCTTATTACATTTAATTGACTTTATGTCCGTAACAATGGCATAACTTTAAACTCATTTAGCAGCTATATTACTCATATCCCTATTTCTTTTGAAAATTAATCCTTTCTAAGGGGTAAAAGAATATGATAACATGAATAAAGGACATATGCAGATAATTTATTGCATTATCTGTCAACAATATGTAGAAAATAGGCAATAGTGTTTTAGAAAAAAGAAAAAATTGGGAACCCACTCATTTGATCCCTTATTACAAATTTCGTTTGCACCATTGTCCGTTTGACTGCTTTAGTTATATGCAAGTATATATATACTTTCAAATATCGTCATTTTTTATTTTGGATAAATATTAGACTCTTCTTGCAGCGTTTAAAAAATCTAGGGGCTTATCGGTACCAAGCGATTCTCACGTGTTTTACCATGGTGTATGCTAGTAAGACAGGCTGTAAAATTAGTATGCACAAGTGGCTTTGGCATCTGAAAGTGAATGCCTCACAAAACTGCTGTATGTTTTTATTTTGGTGTATCTATACACTATTATTCATATTTTTCCAAGGCAATGTTTTAAAAAAAGGTAAATATAAGTCAGTTATACTTGTTAGAGTATAAAACCCGTGCACAGGAGTCATCGCATAGCTGGGCCACGCTCGACTTTTTCTCATTTCTTAGGTCAAACTCATCAAAGTATGAATATTGTAGTATGAGTATAATGAGTATTTCTTCATAAAAAGTGTTCGTTTTTCCAGATATAAATCAAATCCGTAAACGAATAACAAACAACGTTATGACGATTTTAACAATTTTTAATAAATTGACATTAACAGTCAAAGCAAATGTCAAGGTCATATTTGAAACACTCAACATACGGGATTTGTCAAGTATGAATATATTTAATTTAATCAAAAGGCTAAAAGATGAAACCATATTATTATAATAGAAATATTATGTCAAAGAATTTTTTATTTCGGCTAATTATACCAGGTGCATATTAATAGCGAATGAAACTTTCTAAATATAGAATAAATACTATTGACAATTATAGATAAATGGCAGTGATTGCATATAGTTTATTGCAACGTTAGATAATTAGCTTTATATGCCAAAGCAAAAAAGTATAATTTACATGTTTATTTGTTCCCATGTTAAAACGTTTGTGTATTTTTACAAATTATACTCATGTAGAAAACTCAAGACTGAAAATCATAAATACAGTATGACAATTGTAATCTCAGACTGAAGTAAATAGAAATAAACTGAATGTTCTTCTGGTACTCTAAATCCTTCCACTCTTATTTCTTCCGATTCTAAATAAGGCCACAATTAAGCTGAGATTTCTTAATCGTCAATGGTTTTATGTCATTTCAGTAAATTGTTTTACTGTGAATCTAGGGAATACAATAATACTAAAAGTGTAACTACGTTATCGGAAGCTCAGTGGCATTGATAGCTACTAAAAATAAAAAAAAATATAAAAGGCAGTGACATTATAATACAAACGATATATAGTTGCTTTAGGAAATTAGTATAATTATAATACCTACATACCCACTGTGTAAAGAATTAAACAATAAATTCCATTTCAAAATGACATTTATGGATTAGTAATAAAATGATACGCATACTCGTATTCTTTAATAGTAATCGTATATCCAATAATTTCGGATAATATTTAATAAGTAAAATTACTACTCAGCATGTGTTTTTTGGAACTGACGCATAATTAATGTGATACAAAGTCTAAAAGGCACTTTTCTTAACATTTGAGATCATTTAATTGAATCGCATGAGAATGATATTAGGAATCGTTAAGTTTAATTGCACGTGTTTTTGGCACAATCCAAAAGAGATTAGAAATAATTTGATTGTTATTCACTTCATTAAAATGTTTTAAAGCCCTGAAGAACAATACAGCATGTGGCAACCACATGATAATTCATTTGACAAATCGTATTAAAATTGCTATATTGCCCGCCTTTTTCATTTCTTTTGTCATTGTATAAAAACTGCTTATCTTAATATAAGTTATTCAGCAGACACTTAAATTATCTGTAAAAGTTCTTTTTTTTAAAGATTTTTGTCTTTATTACAATTTTCTAATGAACTTCAATTATCACATAAAGGTTTGGCTCAGTCAGTAAAATTTCCTTTTTAAATTGATGGTTCGTTTTAAAAGTAGATGATCAAACCATTTTTAGCCTATTAATGATATTTTGTAAAACTTAGTTCTGAAAAAGTTATATTAGACAATATTCACAACTGAGAAATACAAAAAATGTAAAAAATAAAACGTCACTAAACACTTCTATGTACTGGTATTGGACCATTTGGGATGTTGTGTTAGATTCTCCAGCAAACTTGTACATGTTTTATGGCTCAACTTAAAACTAGAAATACGCAGCATACGGGAAGCACACTGTTATTACCACAAATACCACAATCAATAATGTTAACTTTGTAACGTCACCTTGAAGGTTTAAATCACATAAAATCATCTATATAAATTCATTCATTTTAATGACTTTTGATCTATGAAATATCATTTGATGTTTAAATTGTAATATATATATTGTATATATTTTAACATGATATTAATAATGAAGTACGTTCTTTTAAAGTTTGGTATGAAAGACGTTTGTTTCTTTACATAACTTAATCAAATATCGGGAAATATGTTTTATTCGATTAAATAAGTATATGAAAATAAACAGATAATAGTACAGTGTGATAAATGTCTAAGAGTATTTGATCAGATCATCAAGTATCTGCCATATCATCTTTTTATGTCTTCTTTAAAATTTCTAAGCAGCTCTCCTTTTATCGCATTTAATAAACCTCATTTTTATGAATACTATGACCGATTTTATTCACTTCAACTAACTCTCATAAACTGCCTCAGACTATTTCTTGAAACGAATTTACAATTTTTGTTATGCGTGTATAAGTTATTTGGTCTATTTAGCTTAGAGCTACTAAATGTAAGTGACAATGATATGTTGAAACACTAATACCTCGCTCTTTATCACGCACATTGTTTTGTATATGATTATCAAACGTTTTTGTATTGTCATTCTTTTGCAAGAGAAAATACAACATTTTAATTCTTTCTGTTATACAATTATTTTCAGGTCATTTTACTCCTCTACACGGTAATTGATCAGTTAAATGTTAAAGAATTTTGAAAGTTTAACCATGTTTGTGATACTTTTCTAATTTTCTCATTTGTTGTAGCAGTAACTGAGGAAGTTTATTAGTTGCTTTATGTTATACGGCGATATTTTCAGATGATCCTTTCAATACTGCAGGCTCGTAAACCCTCCTTTCCAGAAAACCTATTTCTCAAAATAATTGCCTTCTGTTTTGTTGATGTAATTTAATTCACGTATCCTGTCTACACTTATTCCATTAATAAAATTTTGAGAAGATGTATATGGCTACAAATAAAATATTGTTGTGGCTTTTTAACTACAAAGCCAATTAATAGTCCTTGCGTAAGAGGTAAAGATAGTTTGTTTTCAGCCTCGAAGTACAGTTGAATGTGCACATGTTCATTTAATATAAATAAGGCATTTGTATCGGAGAGACGGAGGATGGAATGAGAATGTTCAATGCATTATTTAAACCATATACGTGTTAAAAGTTTTTGGTTGTAAATTAAAAATCTTTTATCAATTTTATTGATCCAAACATGTGAAATAATTAACCACAAACAATTATAAGGTACAATTATGCTTTGAGAAACATATACCAAATGAATCAACTGAAAGTTATAAGGATATTCAATTTATAGATCTACATGTGAGCAAAATAATGTAGTCAATATAATCTTTACAGCAATTTGCAATATCTCACAATGTCAAACACAATCTTGACTTGTTGTAACTTCTTTAATAATCTTATCATATTCTTCCATTTTAATGTGATATTTGTGAAAATCAATATATCAATTGTTGCTTATGAATTACCATAAATACTTTCTGATAATGACTTTTTACTTGTTATGTGACATTAATGGTTGGTGTGAAATCTTAAATTTTTTTCAGATTAAATCACCACAATATTAACAATTAAACCTAGTGTATAAAATCGGAGACGGATGCTTGGTTAAGAGATCTTTATTATACCGTTTGAATTTGGTTTTTGTACGCATTATGTACTTCAAATTATCTTACGGATTTAATTAAGATGATGCAAAATATGAACAATTTACCTGTTGCTTCATTTATGTAAGCATTAAAACCTAAGCGAGTAGTTACCGACAACAATATTTAATTACTACAATTGTTATTTTGTTTAAAATACTTTACTTTAAAGAGATTAAATAATAATGGTTTAAATCCTATCTGTCTTTGCTATTTTTTAAAAGAATTCTGAATAAAACCTAACACCATGCTATCTTCTGCACTTACATGTAACACAGTTTTTTATCTCATTATCATTACCAGATGTAAATAAAGAGAGTCTCCATTTAGTAATTGTTTTCCCTTTATCTTTAAGTAAAAATTTTAGTTCATGGACCGTGTCAAATATAATGTTGTTTCAATGATTTTTTCGTGTAAATACAAAATAGTTCACTAAAAATTGAAACATATCTACATATTTCCTTGCATTGCAGATGGCATGAACAGCTGCTTATAACCAATGGCTTGTGTCATGTGTAATGTCTTACACTGTTGAGTCACTATATTGTAAATATAACATTTTATGACGTTATTTTTATTCACACGTTTATGAACCTGGGCAAAACAACACAAAACAATCCGATTCTTGTGAAATTATCTTTTATTGCATGATTTTATGTTCGAAACAGATAACAATTACGCAAATTACTTTTATATGAGCTGTGATGTATTGTTTATTTGTTTAGTTTGGTTTTACGACGAACCAACACAATTTAGGTCATATGGCGCCGAAACATGAAAGATGATTTTTGCTTACCTCGGTTGTTACAAATTAAAGGTCAAAACACCTTACCCGCTGGGGCTTAGAGAAGCATAGATTCCAATTATTAGTTACATGAATCAAAATGCAACTTTACTTTGAAATATTTCATACAATATAATGTTACTGAAGATGCCCCAAAAGCGACGTCAGAACAAAATGCGGCGAAACAAAACGTTATTGAATATTGTGTACAGTTGAAAATGATCCCTACTCAAACATTACATCTGCAAGGTTTCGATAAGTACAAGTCTGTCTCAAGAACTCTTGTGTTTAAAGTACACCAAAGATTCGCAGACGTATGAATTAAAGAGCAGTGTGTTGACGATTGGCTAATCAAATGTGCAACCGATGAATGGATGCAGATCAGCGGCTGACTATCCAGAAAGTGGCAATGATAGCTAGTTGCAGAAAAACAACTGTGAGCCGTCTTTACGTGGAATTCTGCATATGTCAAAAGTTTAATATGCTAAACAGGTTCCGCGTTTGCTGAACAGTTAAAACTAACAGACCATTTTGATCCAGACGTCAAGCAGCCATATTCGTTTAATTCAAAATTTTCATTTATTTCACATTTAATTGACATTTTAACAGTACAATAAGGAATTAATATAACCTTTTGACCATAAAAATGAAAATTGGGCTAGATGGGGTACGATATTGCATTTGTTTAGATTGTTTTACTCTGAAAATGAAGCTATATTGGATGCTTCATGCATTTAATATAAATATGTTGGATACTGAAAATAAAAAAAAAACGAGACTAAATTGGGTGTGATATGCATGATTTGGATACTTGAAATAGAAACGAGGGTAATTTTGTAAGATCCGATAATGATTTCCATTAAAACATCACGTGGGTCAAACGCTGTGTGCTTATAGGTTACATATCATAAATTGTGAAATAATTAAATTTATTTGCTTATTATTAAAATGGTTTAGATTTCTGATTTGTTGTGGCCATTACAATGTCAAATGATATTATTTTTTAACTTCTTTTGTTGTATAAATATGATATTGAAATATATGTTATTAACCTTACATTGTAGTTTGTGTTTTATATGCATGTTTGCAATCTTAAATAATCTTTAAACAATGCCTTAAAATAATAGAAAATCTGCAATTTTATGCTTATGCACATGTTTCATTTAAGACAATTTTCAGGTTAAACTTAAACTTTCTAATGTAATCTTATCTGGAAATCTAATTTCTACTGATTCTGAATAAGGCCACAGTTTAATCGACACAGGTTTTATGTCATTTAAGTAATTATTTTGTGTATTCCTAAAATTTAAATACTGGAAGTGTATCCACGTTATCGGAAGCACATAGACTCTTTCTAAAATGAAAAGAAATATGAAAAGGAAATAACATTACAATCTCATTACAAAGATATAAAGATGCTTTGAGATATCAGTAAATAGTAACTACCTCTAAAAAAATACTTTACCTTATTCCTCTCTATTTTTGTGTAATAGCATATTTGGAATAGAAAAAAATAATATGCATTTTTCGTAATCAGTAATGTTACGAACTCAAATCCCTAAAATAACATCGGATAGAATCAAATAAGCAAAGCTAGTAAACAGTATGTGATTATGGGAACCGACATGTAATGAATGTGATGCAAAGTCTAAAAAGTCATTTCCCTTAAATTCAACCGCATGGGAATTCTTAAGTTTAATTGCACATCTTTTTGGCAGAATCCAAAGGAAATGTGTGTTTGTAATTTACTTCGTTAAAATTGTTTTAAAACCCAGAAGGACAATACAGCATGCTGCAACCGCATAGTAATTTATTTGACTAGTAGTTTAAAAATTGACACATTGTTCTTTTTTTTCTTTTGTCAAAAAGTGTATCTTAAGATAAGACGCTTAATCTATGTATTAAAAGTTTAAAGATTTCTCTTTTCATTACAATTCCCTAACAAACTTCAATCTGAACGTTTGACTCAGAAAGGAAAAATCTTAGTAATGAGTTAAAACTAGATGTTTATAAACTTTTACAACAGTATGTATAAAGCTTGTAAAATTTATGTGTGGATATTTCTTTAGGAAAGTTTCTTTGACAAAAATAACATATTTATAATACGACTTACCGAGTCTGCAAGTTTCATGTAATTTTGTTGTGATTAATGCTCCCGAGGGATCTTTTGCTTTTAAGCAAAAATATTAAGCAGCAGCTTGAATGTCCAGTTCTAAACATTTATCTGCACTGGTATAGAATGATTCGGAAGGAAGTGGTAATTTCTCAAACTTAACATCACGTGCTCAACTTTAAACTAATATAATTTTTTTTTGTTCTATGAAAAAAATGTAATAATTTATAACATGATATTGTAAACACACTTGGAGGAATTAAACTGCTTATTGAAAAACGTTTTTTATAAGTTTCATTAAAAATACGTTGCAATAATTTTTATCGTAAAATTATTTTACGTAAAACAACAGATACGTTTGTTAAAAAAGTACAGTTTGATAAATGTACATGAGTATTAAATTATATAAAATAAACAGCCATCAATATCAAGGACGTCGCGGTCATATTCATCCGCTATATCTCATATCATTTCAAATCTGCTCTTGCTTTATTGCATAAAAAACCTCATTAATATTGGTAACATGACCGATTTTATTCACTTCACCTAACTGTCATAAACTGTCTGTGACTGTTCCTTTAAACAATTTTACGACTTTTGCGATGCATATAGAAATAAATTTGATTTTACATTCTCTTAAGCTTAGAGCTACTAGATTTATTCACGGCACATTTCAAGGCCATAAACAATATTACAATCAAACACTGTGCATGTTTCAAATTTATCGTTATCACATAAATTGTTTGGAAATTATTATCAAACGTTATTTTTGCCTCTTGCTTGGGAAAAGCTAATATTTCTATTCTTTTAAACAAGTTTCAACACGATTTCACTCCTCTAAACATAAATTAATCAGTAAAAATATATATCTTTGAAAGTTTAACCATATCTGTAAGACATGTTTTACAAATTATACTTCATACAGTATGCCGTTTGTAATCTCAGACTCTATTAAATAAAAATAAATTGAATGCTCTTTTGGTACTCTAAATTCTTCCACTCTTATTTCTTCCGATTCTAAATAAGGCCACAATTAAGCTGAGATTTCTTAATCGACAATGGTTTTGTGTCATTTCAGTAAATTGTTTTGCTGTGAATCTAGGGAATACAATAATACTAAAAGTGTAACTACGTTATCGGAAGCTCAGTGGCATCGATAGGTACTAAAAATAAAAATTATAAAAGGCAGTAGCATTATAATACAAAGGATATATAGTTGCTTTAGGAAATCAGTATAATTATAATACCTAAATACCCACTGTGTTAAAAATTAAACAATAAATTCCATTTAAAAATGACATTTATGGAATATTATTAAATTGATACGCATATTCTGTACTAGTAATCGTATATCCAATAATTTCGGATAATATTTGATAAGTAAAAGTACTACACAGCATGTGATTTTTGAAACTGACGCATAATTAATGTGATACAAAGTCTAAAAAGTCATTTCTCTTAACATTTGAGATCATTTAATTGAATCGCATGAGAATGATATTAGGAATCCTTTAGTTTAATTGCACGTGTTTTTGGCACAATCCAAAAGAGATTAGAAATAATTTGATTGTTATGCACTTCATTTAAATGTTTTAAAGCCCTGAAGAACAATACAGCATGTGGCGACCACATGGTAATTCATATGACACATCGTATTAAAATTACTATATTGAACGTCTTTTTCATTTCTAAATATAAGTTAATCACAGACATGTAAATTATCTATAAAAAGTTAAAGATGTTTGTCTTTATTACAATTTTTTTCTAATGAACTTCAATTATCACTTACAGTTTAAGGTTAGTCAAGAAAACTTCTATTTGAAGTTGATGGTTCGTTTTTAAAAGAAGATGTTCAAACCATTTATAGCCTATAAATGATATTTTGTAAAACTCAGTTCTGAAATGTTTCTATCAAAAAGTTATTTTGAACAATATTCACAACTAAGAAATACTTTTACTCTAAACACTTCTCTGTACTGGTATTGGACCAGTTGGAATGTTGTGTTAAATTCTCAAGCAAAATCGTACGTGTTTCATTGCTCAAATTAAAACTAGTAATACGCAGCATACGGTGACCACACTGTAATTACCACATATACACAATCAATTATGTTAACTTCGTTACATCACCTTGAATGTTGAAGATCACTCAAAAATCATCTATATAAATTCATTCATTTTAATGACTTTTGATCTATGAAATATCATTTGATGTTTAAATTGTAATATATATATTGTATATATTTTAACATGATATTAAGAACACACTACGGGAAAAAACCAAAAGAAAAAAAAACAAAAAAAAAAAGAAAAAAACAAAAAAAACAAAAAACAAACAAATGAAGTACATTCTTTAAAAGTTTGGTATAAAACACGTTTGTTTCTTTAAATAACTCATTCAAATACCGGGAAATACGTTTTATACGATTAAATAAGTATATAAATGAGAGTGATTACTGCACACTACAAGGTGCAATCATAAATGATATGATCAAACACTAATACCTCGCAAAATTTTGTAGATCTCGTTATCACGCACATTGTTTTGTACATTATAATCAAACGTTTTTGTATTGTCACTATATTGCAAGAGAAAATACAACATTTTAATTCTTTCTATAATACAATTTTATTCACGTCATTTTACTCCTCTACACGGTAATTGATTAGTTAAATGTTAGAATGTTAGAGAAATTTGAAAGTTTAACCATGGTTGTAATACTTTTTCTACCTGTCTTATTTGTTTTAGCAATAACTGAGGAAGTTTGCTGCTTTATGTTATACGACGATATTTTCAGATGATTCTTTCAATACTGCGGGCTCTTAATATCTCCTTTTCAGGAAACCTATTTCTCAAAATAAATGTCTTCTGTTTTGTTGATGTCATTTTACTCACGTATGCTGTCTACAATTACTCTATCAATAAAATTCGAGGGGAAGTATATGCCTACAAATAGAATACTGTTCTGGCTTTTTAACGACAAAGCCACTCATTACTCCTTGCGCTTTGAGACAAATAAGAGGTAAAGATAGTTTGTTTTCAGCCTCGAAGTACAGTTGAATGTGCACATGTTCATTTAATATAAATAAATCATTTGTATCGGAGAGACGAAAGATGAAACGAGAATCTCCAATGCATTTTTTAAACCATATACGTGTTAAAAGTTTTTGGTTGTAAATTATCAATTTCATTGATCCAAACATGTGAAATAATTAACCACAAACAATTTCAAGGTACAATTATGCTTTGAGAAACATATACCAAATGAATCAACTGAAAGTTATAAGAATATTCATTTCAAAGATCTACATATGAGCAATATAATGTAGTAAATATAATCTTTACAGCAATTTCCAATATCTCACAATCAGAGCTGCATCAGTACTAAGGGTGTAGTATTTAAGTACCAGTACCAGTACTCAGCAAATTATGCAGTACCATTACCAGTACCAGTACTTGATTTAAGCTCGGTACTGCAGTACCAGTACTTTTTTTGGTGAAGTAATTAAGTATCAGTACCATTACTTTTATATATTCATCAAAGTTTGAAAAAACAGACAGTGTCAAACAAATAATTGCAAATATTATTCAGCAAAGAAATAAAATCATAATTTACTTTAAAGTTAACATAACATTTTTACAATTTTATAATTTTACCATACTCTTTAAAACAACAACAACATATATTCATGTCATATCTTATTGTTTAGTAACCTGTCAACTGTTATACAATGCAATCATCTTTCATTTAAAACACAACAGTCTTTTGTTGCCTTTCACACCTTTACACCTCTGTTCAATTTATACCAAAGTAAATAAATAACAACTTGAAATAGGATTATTTAGAATAGAAGCAATTAATTAGGGATTACTTGTAAATACAAAGTGATAAAAGATTTCAATAAGGATATTTTAGGGTAAAGTGTTAATGAGCCTGTTTATCTCAATTTAATTTTTACTTAAAGTCTGTGGTGCTTTTTTATGATGAATACTATGTTAACATTTGAAGGAATATTGCAGCAAATTATTTATAGATTTAAAAAGTTACTTTTTCACAAAAATAAAATAATGTAATTTACAGCTTTATTTTATGAGGAAAATTGATGCTATTTTTTATCAAAACCAAAAGTACTGCCTAGTAATGCAGTAGCAGTACCACTTTTTAAGACAGTAATGCAGTACCAGTACCAGTAGTAGCAAAATTTTGTAAGAGTAATTCAGTATCAGTACCAGTACTTGCAAAATCATTGCAGTACGTACTGCAGTACCAGTACCAGTACCAGTACTGCAGCTCTGCTCACAATGTCAAACACAATCTTGACTCGTTGTAACTTCTTTAATAATCTTATCATATTCTTATATTTTAATGTGATATTTGTGTAAAATCAATATATCAATTGTTGCTAATGAATTACCATAAATACTTTCTGATAATGATTTTTTACTTGTCATGTGACATTTATGGTTAGTGTGAAATCTTAACTTATTTTCAGATCAAATCACCACAATATTAACAATTCAACCTAGAGTATAGAATCGGAGAAGGATGTTTGGTTAAAACACCTTTATTATACCGTTTGAATTTGGTTTTTGTACGAAGTATGTACTTTCAAATGTCTTTACGACACTTAATTAAGATGATGCAAAAAATGAATAAGTTACATTTTGCTTTATTTATGTTAGCATTACCACCATATGCGAGTTCTTACCAACAACATGATATAATTACTACTATTGTTATTTTGTTTAAAATACTTTACTTTAAAGAGATTAAATAAAAAATGTTTAAATCCTATCTGTCTGTGCTAGTTTTTAAAAGAATTCTGAATAAAACCTAACACTACGTTATCTTCTACACTTACATGTAACATAGTATCATTACCAGATGTAAATAAAAAGAGTCTCCATTTAGTATTTGTTTTTCCTTTATTCTTAAGTAATCTCACAGTTTTAGTCCAAGGAGCGTATCAAATATAATGTTGTTTTAATGATTTATTCGTGTAAATACAAAATAGTACACTTAAAATTGAAACGTGTCTACATATTTCCTTGCATTGCAAATGACATGAAAAGCTGCTAATAAACAATGGCCTGTGTAATGTGTAACGTCTTACACTGTTTAGTCACAATATTGTAAATATCACATTTTATGGCGTTTTTTTTATTCACAATTTAACTCAACCTGCGCAAAACAACACAAAAATTACCGATTCTAGGGGAAAATATTTTTTATTGCATGCTTTTATGTCCGAAACAGATAACAATTACGCGAAGTACTTTTATATGAACTGTGTCATTTTTATTTGTTTGGTTTGGTTTTACGACGCACCAACACAATTTAGGTCATATCGCGCCGAAACAGGAAAGATGGTTTTTGCTTACTTCGGTTGTTACAAATTTAAAGCAACATCAGGGGTCAAAACCACCTTACCCGCTGGGACTAAGAGAAGCATATATTCCAGTTATTAAGTACATGAATCAAAATGCAACTTTTCTTTGAAATATTTCATACGATATTATGTTACTGAAAATCCCCTAAAAGCGACGGGCGAAACAAAACGTCATTAAATATTGTGTACAGTTGAAAATGATGCCTACTCCAACATAACAACTGCAAGCTATCGGTAGTTCAAGTCTGTCTCAAGAACTCTTGTGTTTAAATTACCCCAAAGATTCGCCGACGTATGAATTAAAGAGCAGTATGTTGACGATTGGCTGATCAAATGTGCAACCGATGAACAGATGCAGATCAGCGACTGACTATCCAGAAAGTGGCAATGATAGCTAGTTGCAGAATTGTGAGCCGGCCGATTTTACGTGGAATTCTGCATGTGTCAAAAGTTTAATATGCTAAACAGGTTCCACGTTTGCTGAACAGTTATAACTAGCAGACCATTTTGATCGAGACGTCAAGCTGACATATTCTTTTAATTCAATATTTTCATTGACTGACTGTTTTGACAAGTAAATCGCGACCTCATATTGACGACTCATTCGCCACGATCTTTTTTTATATTTTGTAAATTTAATAAAGTAACACAATTTGTTGCTTTCTGTTGTTTTTTCTTTCTTTTATACAAATAAGTCTAACACACCACTGTCTTCTATCTTGATTATTGGATAACATATTGCGCTTATAATGTTCGTTTGATAAGTGTAATTAATAAAATACTGATATTTACTTAAAATTGCCTTAATTAAAGCATCGAATCCTACTCTTCATTACATAATATTGACGGATATCGGAAACTGTAAAATATATTTCTGTTCGTGGACGAACATGCAAAGATAAACCGGTTCAAATGTTCTTGATTAACAGAACAGATCATTTATAAAGAGGATAAAAGAATGATCCGTATGTATCATATTTTCAAATCTTAATAAAATGTCATTTGATATTATGAGGCTATTATACATAATTGAATTCAATACAAAATGCTATTGGACGAGTACACAGTTGTCAAACGTATATTGTACGAGTTACTAGCGGAATCTGATATAGATTTTGGAGCTGCATACGAGTCCTATAGAAACAGTATTGTTCTCAACATTGTATAATGGCCTCTATTTCACATTTAATTGACATTTTAACATTACAATAAGGACTTAATGTAAATTTTTGACCCTGAAAATGGAAATTAGGCTATATTGGGTACGATATTGCAATTGTTTAGATTGTTTCTACTCTGAAAATGAAGCTATATTGGATGCTATATGTATTTAATATAAATATGTTACTGAAAATAAAACCGAGACCAAATGGGGTATGATATGCATTTGATATGGATGTTTTGGACACTGGACACAGAAACGAGGGTAAATTAATGAGATCTGATAATGATGTTTATTGGACATCACGTGGTCCAAAAGCTGTGAGTTAATTGGTTAAATATCATAAGATGTAAAATATCTTAATTTACTTAATTTATTTATTTATTCATTACAAAAATGGTTTAGATTTCTGATTTGTGATGGCAATGACAATGTCAAATGATATTATTTTTAACTTCTATTATTGTATAAAGATGATATTAAAATGTATGATTTAAACCTTATTGTTTGTACTAGCTAGTTTGTGTTTTATATGCATATTTGCAATCTTGAAAAATCTTTAGAGTAATCACCACTTACACATCAAAATTGTAATAATCATTTGTAGAGTGTAAGTATACAAAACACGTAATTCATCTAAGGGAGATAACTCATAAAAGTTAAAAAGCATATTCTTATTATTATCATTATTTTATATCGACATATTGGCAATTGATATGCAATCACTTCATTAAGAATTGTCATTTTTTAAACAATGTGCCGATTAAAGAGATACAATAGAGAAAAATGGAATCCCTGAGGACCAAAATTGCTAAGGTTTGATTTAGCCTGTTCATTAACACACTTGACTTTTATTGAGTGTAAACAATGCACTAAAATAATAGAAAATCTGCAATTTTATGCTTATGCACAAGTATCATTTAAGACAATTTTCAGGCTCAAATTTAGTAATCTTATTTCTTCTGATTCTAAATAATATATGATAAACAAGATCAACAAGGAAAGGTGGCGTTCGATGAAAGCAACACCAAAATCGACAAGGTTTCGTGTCATTTAAGTAATTATTCTGTATTTACCTAAAGATTACAGGAAGTGTATTTACTAAATGAAAGAACAATAGGAAAAAACTTAAAACTAAAATGGAATAGAAATATTTCAAAAAAAATTAAAGGTATAAGTTCATAAAAAGATAAAATTATAGAATCGTTTGACCCAGATATCATAGAATCAAATAAGTAAAACTAGTAAACTGTATCCGACATGTAATGAATGTGATACAAAGTCTAAAAAGTCATTTCCCTTAAATTCAATTGCATGGGAATTCCTAAGTGTAATTGCACATCCTTTTGGCAAAATCCAAAGGAAATGTGTGTTTGTAATTTACTCCGTTAAATTTGTTTTAAAACCTCGAAGCACAATGCAGAATGCTGCAACCACATAGTAATTTATTTGACTAGTAGTATTAAAATTGACACATTGTTGTTTTTTATTTCTTTTGTCAAAAGTGTAAATGAAACTGCCTATCTTAAGATAAGTTATCACAAACACTATATCTATGTATTTAAAGTTAAAGATTTCTCTTTTCATTGCAATCCCCTTACAAACTTCAATCATCACCTGCCTGAACGTTTGACTCAATAAGGAAAAAACTTAATAATTATTTAAAGTTACATGTTTTTACACTTTTTACAGCAGTATGTTTAATAGCTTGTAAACTTTATTTGTGCGTATTTCTTTTGGAAAGTTTCTTTGACAAAAAACACATCTTAGAGTTACAAAATATTAATAATACGACTCACCGAGTCTGCAGTTTCATGTAATTTTGTTGCGATTAATGCTTCCGAAGGATCACATTGTTTTAAAGGAAAAACGTTACGCAGCATCTAGCCTGGGATTCAGGCGTTGATAGTTTTTGCTTATTTATAACATTTTTTTTCTTTATGCGCTATTCCGTATTCGTTCGTCGTTTTGATACTTTAAAGGTTTCTAAGTAATTGGTTTCGGTATAGTTTTTGTTCTATGAAATATGGTTTAAAATATGATATTAAAACGCACTTGGAAAACAAGATACGTTGTTCTTAACAAGTACAGTTTGATAAATGTATTTGCTTATTAAATCATATAAAATAAACAGCCATCAATATCAAGGACGTCGCAGTCATATTCATCCGCTATATCTCATATAATTTCAAATTAACATAACAAAACCTCAATAATATTGGTTACATGACCGATTTTATTCACTTCACCTAACTCTCATAAACAGTCTGTAACTGTTCCCTTAAACTAATTTACGACTTTGGTGATGCATATAGAAATTTGTTTGTTCAGTCTCTTTAGCTTATAGCTACTAGATTTATTCACTGCACATTTCAAGGCCATAAACAATCTCAATCAAACACTGTGCATGTTTAAAATTTCTCGCTATCACATAAATTATTTTGGAAATTATTATCAATCGCTATTTTTGCCTCTTTTATATTTCTATTCTTTTAAACAACTTTTAACACGATTTTACTCCTCTAAACATAAAATTATCAGTAAAAAAATATATCAGAAGATATCTTTGAAAGTTTAACCATATCTGTAAGACATTTTTTCATATGCTTCAGCAGTAAATGTAGTAATGATTTATCTGTACGATCCTTATGATATAGTGCAGGCTTGTAAACAGTCCTTTTCAGTTAACCTATTTCTCAACATAAATGGCTTCTGTTTGTTGATGTCAGTTTGTTCACGTATATTGTCTACAATTTTTCCATTATTAAAATTCCGAGAGGAAGCATATGCCTACAAATAGAGTATTGTTTAAGAAAAATACAAATGTTGGGAGAAAAATAATAGGAAGTAAAGGCAGTTTGTATTCAGTCTTAAACTGCAATCCATTTCTAAGTTTTTGTTTGTTTTTTTGTTGTTTTTTTGTTTCATTTTACGCATTTTCCCAACAGTATTTCAGTCATATAGGCGGGTAGTTTCCTAACCATCGTTCCTGGAGAGTTACACCAGTACTAAACTATCTTCCTCCGCGCTAAACTACCAAAGCATCTCCCGGGGATCGAACCCACGCCAGAGAGGTAACTAGATTAGAAGTCATCGACTCTAACCCCTCGACCACGGAGGCGGTTATATTTCTAAGTAGTCGAATGTGCACATGTTAATTTAATATAGGCATAAAATATCTGTAATGGAGAAATCATAAAATTAGGAGAAACTCTAGGTGTATAATTAGCTACGGTTCAAATTATAATATTTTGTTTGTATTGTTTATCCAAACATGTGTAATAATCAACCAAAAACATATTTCAAGGTACAAATATGCTTTGAGAAACATTAAACAAAATAAATAAATTGAAAATTACAATGATATTTGGTACATACATATCAGCAACATTATGTATTATATATAATCTTTACAGCAGTTTGCAATATCTCATACTGTAATAATCTTAAATCGTTTTACCTATTGCCTTTTTTATCTTCATCATACACTACCATTTTAATGTGCTATTCGTGTACAATCAATAAATCAATTGTTGCTGATAATGCGCTTACATATCTTCTGATGATGATATGTTTTGACATTTCATATGAAATCAATGGTTTTTGTGAAATCGGATATTTATTCTTAGACCAAATTGCCACTAATTTTAAGAATAATACCTATAATTAGAAAGCGTATGTAACCGGAGACGTCATCAAAGGTTTTTTAACATCTGTGAGAAAATCAATATGACACGGCGAATAATAAGGGGCATCTCCTTTCCACTATGCTATGTTAACATAAGGAATAAAATATGTGAAACTATATATTTTTTATAAAAGACCATCAATGGGTAAATTTATTGAACTGATTTCTTCTAATAATAAAATTATACTTACAAATCTAGCTAAATATTTGAGAAAATCGATTTAAATCGTGAACACTATTGTTAGTACTAACAACTGAATTTTGATATTTGTTACAAATTTATACTGAAGATTCAATTGGTTTGTTGTATAAAATATGTTGTACTCTTTGCAAATTGTTTTATAAGTGACAATAATATTTTCTTAAGCCATTTTTGATCACTCTCCATGTTTACATGAAATACAATTCTTTATATCAAATTCTATATTGTTTGTTAAATAGAAACTTGACATCATATTATATTTATATTGTAAAGATGGTGTACTATATACAAATCCAAAATAAGATTATGTTCTTTTCTGTTTTTCCACTATCTTAATACAGTCATCATTATGTCATTATGTATACAGACGATTTACCTGCATTATTATTTATATATCTTTTAGAAGAATCTTACCTTAGTATTTCAACTAATAATGCATTTAATTTACCATCTTTCCTTTACTCATATACCAATGTTACATTACTGCAGGTATAAGTTTCCATCAGAGAAAGTCCCTCAAATAGCTTTTGAAGTACAACGGATATTTCAATTGAATTTTGCTAGTCCATTTTAGAATGTAGTATTTCAGACATTGCTTGGACAATTGATTAGCTTTTAGTAAAAATGAAATAAGAATTATATAAACGTTTATAATCGAGCTCCCCCAGATCCCATCAGTTAATATTTGAAATCTCAAAAAACCAAATCAAGTTATGAATATTTTGTTAATACTGGAACGACAATTTGCTCGTGTTTACTTTTAACTAGTCTGTAGTTAAAATATTTTCACAGTTTTTTAATATTTGATATAACATAGACCAAACATAGAATAAAGCACGATAAACATGTTTGCTTAACAAAATATTCTTTCAATTATCCTATGATAAAAATATCTTCTATCAAATTATGTAACTAATAAGTAGATAGTATATTGCATTTAAAAGCTTCGAATTGCCTTATGAAATACTTGTTTGTCTTTTTCTTTTATTTTCTTTGATAATTCTATTTGAATAATATGTTTATATACAAAATCAGTACTTTCAAATGCCTTACTCTAAATAAAATATCTTACACTTTTAATTGAGGTTACAAGAAAACGAACTTTATTTTCCTGTTGTTTTATTAAATGTCGGATTCTTCGTAATTCATATATGAATCATTTGGCAGACCTACTAGAAAAACCGTTAAGATTTCCATTTTACCATTTGCAGTGCAATAAAACTGAATAAGAAATTTATAGCACTCGTTATATTTCAGGTGTATATCATGGGACTAATTGTCTATAGCGCACTTATCAATTTACTTTATATTAAATCATTAAAATGGATTCTTAACGGTGTAAATATATCCTATCTTGACCATTTCTATACCATAAATTGTCTGCGGCTGTTCAAGATGACATATGAGAAAAAAATATTCTTTTGTTTGTTTGGCTTAAGACTTATCAACACATACAGGTCATATGGCGCCGAAACAGGAAAAATAATTTTGGCTCACCTCGGGTGTTAAAAACTTCACAGCAACACCAGAGGTCATAACCACCTCATCTGCTTAAGCTAAGAGATGCATAGACTCCAGTATTCGAACCCATTTAGTCACCTCTTGCGATCAAGTACGGATAAACAGTGGCTGCAATTCTACCCTTCAGTCACAAGGTGCAAAGGAATCACTGTATACAAATTAGGTACCTTAGTTAAATGTTGGCAATCTTAACTGAACGCATTCATTTAATGCCGCCCTTTCATATTGATCTTATTTTTCAAAAAGTGAAGTGTAAAGCTTTCAACACAAACCTATATTTATTAATTTCACTTTTAAACCTGATTTTTAATGCCCAAACTCTGCAGGGGGGCGGGAGCATTTAGATTTGTCCTTGCCTGTGCGTGCGTCCGTCCGTCTGTTCTAAAATGTTGTGTCACATATTGCTCTAAAAGCGCTCTAGCTAGAGTAAAAAACTTTACAGGAATGGTGTTCAGCATGTGAAGGTTGAACATCGGGTTTCGCGTGTAGATTTATTCAGTTTGTGTCGGATGTAGCAACTAGAATCAAATTTTTTTAACAGAAATGTTGGTCAGTATGTGTAGTTGTGTGACTAGGGTTTTGCTTGTATATGAAGGCTTTTTCATGATAAAAAGCTGACCTACTCTTATTCGTCTACAGTGTGCAATTAAGATACTGCGATAATCATAAATAAACATATAATATTTCAATTATTAGAAATAAATTATATAATAACGTTATATTAAACAACATTTCACACAGGAATACTGCTGAAGGTCCATTGTTATTATACACTGGTTATCGTACGAGCAAGAAACCCTTAATAACTTATCATATGAACAGTTGAAAACAATTCAACATCATATATACGACAAGAACTACACTGAAATCAGATAGACGGAAACAAAGCAATTAAGAAATTATCTTATTTCTAACCGATATATAAAAATTGTTCCTCGTAAAGATATTAAAGGTTGTGATAATACTTACAACAGTTGCAATAAGATAATTATGTCAGACTTTTTCTGTTAGTCTTTAGTGCAAAACAACACAAGGAAATAGCATACTTTAACTACAAGGTTTCTTCTATTGTTTATATTGGTTAACCTATTGCATAACTTAATACCGAGATAAACTTGAATTAGGTCAGTTTCCTCTCATAAAGTGTCTGCTTCTTACAAATGGATAAAACTTTACGAGATAACTTGAGAAAAAAGACATAAAACTGTTTCGACATTTTGGCGACTATTTCTTGAGCAAGGAATAGTTTATAGACACACAAATTGGCTGATATAAAAGTATAAAGTCAGGCTGTTAAAACTATTGAATATTACTGGTTTCCTGGGTTAAATGTGAGTAAAAATGTTTGCATTCATTTTATCACTTCAGACTTCCTCCTGACATTTGCTTATTTCGTACACATTTTAAACATACGTTGCTCATACGTTGCTTTACGCGAAACAACACGAAAGTGTCCCATTAAAAGTAACATGTTCACAACCATATGAACACATATATTGATAATTAAATACGTCATGTTCTGCTGTTTTCAATGCCAAATTGTAACGTCGGGTTAAGGGTACGTTGATGGTATGACTATCGCATTGATCAAACCCTTACTAATTCAAGTTGTTATAAAACACGTTGTCTTAAGCATGCTTAAGGTTAAAATTGACAGAGAACATTACTCTAATGAATTTTGCCAGCACTGTCAACTTTCATCAATATTTAAGTAAAGTTATTTTCAGTAAATTAAGACAGTAAGACATTGTACTGAATATGTGTTGTAAATTTCTAGTGAAAGCAAGTAGCAGTGCGATAGGTGACAATGAACAATATTTTTGTTCACAATATTTGCACAGTTTGGGAAGGTTAATTCGGTGTGTAGTAAGAAAATCATTAGTAAATATTATTTCCGGAAAGAAATTTCTTTTATATCTTTAAGTGAAGAAAAAAGGATCAAAACTACCATCTTGATTAATTCATACACATACATGGTTTTGAGTGAAACACATAGAACCAATTGTTCGCCGTAATTGCCTTAGTGCTAAATTGAGATATTTGATATGAAATATCACCATTGAGCTTAAGTTGGTATCAATACAGGAAGTTTAAAATGTTTTAAGTTGGTTCAAATGGTAAGTGTAAAAATAGTTTTGCACACTTTAAAACTAACTTAGAATATAATTATTTCAACCACAACATTTCATATGTTAATCATTTGCATATTGTGGAGACTAGTTTAATTTTTATATAATTTTGTTCTTTGAATATTTAAAAAATACTTTACTCTGAATTAATAATTAATCCTCGTTAATATTTTCATTTATATAATTTAAAATTGAAACGCTGTTTTACTTAATTATTAACATGTATTTGTATCCTCTCTCTCCTTGCACCGCCCTTGATTCCGTATTTTTATGTTCGCTGCCCATCCGACTGCCTTACCGGTGGTCCCGGGTGGCTAGATGTTGTTAAGACCTACCATCAGTGACATTTGCTCTTTTTTGTTGATCTTTCTTTTCTACAATTAAAAACTTTGGTCACATGTACTAGTATCGAAATACTAAGCCATAAATTCTTATGATGCTTACGAACTTGCGTAAATAATACAAAATTGGTGACAAAAAGAAGCAACCCTGGTATATTTCAGATTTCTATATTAGCAATTGCTTCTTCACCAGTTGTGTATTGGATTGGTTCAAAATTTCTGAAATTATCCATTTTGTCTTACTTACACTTGTTCTTTATTTTAGAAAATATATCTGATCCACCAACATAATTAAGCTAAACCTGCATTCCCTTTTGCAGTTTTATTCTTATACTTGCTTGGTAAATTTGTTAATAAAGATTTAAGTTTTACTGAACCATTATGTTGATATGAGGTTGTGTACACACGAATGGATGTACAATTGCGAACATTGCATATTGTGTCATTTAAATCTAATTTTAAACAGTATCTGAAGTAGAAAATCTAAATATGTCTTCGTACTTGATACATTAAAATCAGATACGGATATATTTCTTGAACGCAAAATCTAATTATTTTAATAATAGTCTGATCATTGTTTTATAATCCCTTTAAATGATGCGATAAACACATTAATTGGATTTGTTCATAATGCAGTGAACTGCCTATCTATTCCCGACGAAGCATGAGAATAAAGATGATGGCATAATTGTGAAGAGTTAAATAATTTCATAAACAAAGAGAACATGGTTTAGAGAAGAGTCTTTTCATGATAACCAATATTCATTAATACTTGAAGATAATTAACTTCTAATACTAGGAGAAAAATTGATCATTTAAATATGAATTGTATTAGCTATAAAATAACTGTACAATAACATTGCTTTAATTTCAAATGTCTTAAACCAGCGTTAATTTAAGTAATATTACTTGTAAAGCCAATTATAATAACATAAACATTTCATAGAATATAATCGGCTTGTTTCGTAGACCTTATTCAGCTGTCTAATCGAATATATATTGAACAGATTTCGAAATCAAGACATTTTGTTAGAATAAATTACATTATATCATAACTGGTATTATTCCCATGTTTCTATTGCTTGAACTTTTTGTTTATAGGACATAACCGGAACATGAACCTTTGTATGTAAATCTGTAATATATATCAAGTCTACAACTAATCTTATTTTATTCTTGTTAGTGGTCTGTCTGTCCTGTTTATAAGTCTGTACAAACACCAAATATTACATGCTGCACTTTAAAAGAAAATTACATTATATCATTATAACACTTTTAAACTTTTTTATCCAAACATGTTGCTACAAACTGAGCCAAATGTGATGGCTTATTTGGTTAAACTACGATCACTACAATCAAATCATGATCTTATCACTCCCGATCATCATGTAGTGTAGAAAACAATAAAAAAATGACAAAAGAAAGATAATGATGAAAAGTTATGCAAATGACACGTGATACTCAATTAGAAATGCTTATGACGTCACATGTTAATTCAACGTCTTAAATATCTTAGTGTATTAGTATTATCTACATTTTACGAGTATTTAGGCAGAAAAAATACCGTACTTTTGCAAAGACAATGACATTGTTTGACATTTTGTTGTAAGGTCAGTAGCTTGACATAATGATTAGTGATCGTCTGTTTATAACACTGGATGAATATTTGAAAAACCTTTGTTAAGTATGTCGTGATAACTCTTCACAAGAACCCTCTAATACACAGCTATCGATATTTCCTGACAAATGACGACATACATAATATGTTTAATTACTTAGTAAATGTTAAGAAAAGAGATATTGATAGAACAAAACATATTCAGATGTTCGTATATTGGTTCATTTATTATGGGATTTATTATTGTGACACCAGGGAACGTGTTTTTATTTTTGGCTAAAATACAAAAGAGAAAGAACATCAAAACACTTAGCAATCTGATTCATAATTGGGGGAGCGAGGGAGCACGGCCGCTCGTACAAATCCAATTACTTTATTTTATCATTTGAATATTATAACTAATGGACAATAGCCGAGATTATTATCAATGAAGATAAGGCTAGTATACATTGAGGATCCTCAATAACATCTACAACATCTTCGAGTAGACGAGCTGAAATGACATATATTATGACTATCTAAGAATTACATGAATGATAAAATATTTATAAGAGTATGCAACTATGTTGTTTGTACTTATTTAATACAAAACACAATATTTTACATTGCTTCCAGTTGTTTATATGTTCATAACAGTCATTTCATTGTCTATATGCACACAAAATATATAGTTACCAACTGTAATAAATCAATGTTATTGCCAGATTCGTACCTCTTTCAAAAGATTTATTGCTACACAAAAATTCACTTTATTACCAGTTGTTTTGTAAACAGCACACTAACTTACTTGCAAGTGAAGTTGATCTTCATTCTGAAACACTGTTACGACATATCGGCATTGCACAGCAACATTCAAAGAATCTTCAATTTATGCAATAAGTTTCAGGATGTTTTAAAATAAATACATTTCCTATCAATAAATTTTAGGTATGATTTTTGTCTAAAGTATGTCACTTTATTTTACTTTTTAAAAACCAAATGATCATGAGATAACAAAAGATTAAGGTTGATCTGATAGATTTCAGTGCATTGATAACATCATGATGATTGAAAACACTGTAATCAAAGTATAACATACACTTATGTCATAATATTTTGTTCAAAAACATGAAACGTTTTTTGTTTTTTTTGTTGTTGTTGTTGTTGTTGTTGTTGTTGTTTTGTTATAGTATTCAATTATCCATTTCCTTTCCAATGAAACCAATTTATTCAAAAGCTTCTCGGGACCTTAATAATCATAATTAAAAAAAATGAATAATTTATACCCATATAATTGGATTTATATATGAGCTGAAGAAATATCAATTTACTCATTTCGTAAACTTAACTTTTGAAAAAAACCAATTATCATATTAATGCTTCAGTCTAAGTGTGTTCTTGTTCTATAGAATGAAGAAGTGCCAAATACTTAAATACAAAGTTAATCATGAATAAATGAAATACCTCATCATGTATTTCACACTTGCCAACAACTTCCTTGCATAATTCTTTCGCAGTTTGTTGTTATCTCTTATATTAAAACCTATCAGAATAGTTTTTAACCTCACCTAATTGTCTTACATTCGTTTTGTATGATTTGGATTTCTCTGTCTTTTTTTACTGCATCAATCCTTACGGCATTGTGTATGCCACTTATAATGTAACCTTCGAGTCAACTATTTTATTGGCAGGTTAAATATATACGTCTAAGAAAATGTTCAAATTGAGAAACAAACTCATTTTTATTGAGTGATATGTAAGGCATTGTCGGTAATCGAATTTTCAATTATGTTCACATTGTGCATAATCTTACGCTTTCAAGCTAAACATCCGCAAAACACAGTCAACAGCAATTGTTTGAGGGAATATACGGGGAATTTGAGAATCATTAGCTACATTTTGTCTGCACTTCGTGAATTGTATTGTGCAAAATAAAGATAATTAATCATAGAAAAACTTCTCTCCCAAACAGTCTAGACGCTAAACAATATGATCTTAATATTACCAAATCCAAATTAACCTATATGTTCTCGTTTTGCATCAAATCAACTTGAATAAATAGGTGAAGAAACATTTTTGCGCTCATCTTTTAGAGCTATTTTGTAGTTCTAGGTTGAAGATCAATTTGACTTTTAGGTATAGTCAGTCGATCTTGGTATAGATTCAATTCTGTGCATCATCTATTTATTACTAAATAAGGAATCCTCAATCAGATTGAAGTTATGCCGGCTAGCCGTGACGAGTTTGTACTTTACGAATTTAGTGGAAGAAAAAACATCGAAAATTCCCTTAAACTCTAAAAAAAAATATTTCAATAAATCACATATCAGAAAAAATATTCTTTGACTTATCAACACATACAGGACATATGGCGCCGAAACAGGAAAGATAATTTTTGCTTACTCGGGTGTTAAAAACTTCAAAGCAACACCAGAGGTCATAACCACCTCATCTGCTTAAACTAAGAGATGCATAGACTCCAGTATTCGAACCCATTTAGTCACCTCTTGCGATCAAGTACGGATAAACAGTGGCTGCAATTCTACCCTTCAGCCACAAAGTGCAAAGGAATCTCGTATACCAATCTGGTACTTAAGTTAAATGTTGGCTATCTTAACTGAACCAGGCGGGTTGGGTGCATTCATTAAATGCCGCCCTTTCATGTTGATCTTATTTTTCAAAAAGGGTTTAGCTTTCAACACAAATCTATATTTATTAATATGACTTTTAAATTTTGATTTTCATGCCCAAACTCTGCAGGTGGTCCGTCCGTCTGTTCCAAAATGTTGTGTCAAATATAGCTCTAAAAGTGCTTTAGCTAGAGTCAAAATACTTTACAGGAATGGTGATCAGCATGTGAAGGTTGAACATCGGGTTTCGCGTGTAGATTAATTTAGTTTGTGTCGAAATGTTGGTCAGTATGTGCAGTTGTGAGCCAAGGGCTTTGCTTGTATATGAATGCTTTTTCATGATAAAAAGCTAACCCACTCTAATTCGTCTTCATTGTACAATTAAGATACTGCGATAATCATAACATGAACATATAATATTTTAATTATTAGAAATAAATTGTATAATAACGTTATGTAAAACAACATTTCACTTAGGAATACTGCCGAAGTATTTGTAAATCCATTGTCATTATACACTGTATACCATACAAGCAATTCATTTGAACAAGTAACCCTTAATTACTTATCATTTGAACATTTGAAAACAATTCAACATCATATATACGACAAGAAATATACTGAAATCTGATAGTCAGAAACAAAGTAATTAAGGAATTATCTTATTTTTAATCGTTATATAAAAATTGTTCCTCGTAAAGGTATAAAAGGTTGTGCATAATACTTACATCAGTTGCAATAAGATAATTATGTCAGACTTTTTCTCCTAGTCTTTAGTGCAATTAAACATAAGGAAAAAGCATACTTTATCTACAAGGTCTTCCATTTTTATATTGGTTAACCTATTGCATAACTTAATACCGAGATAAACTTGAATTAGGCCTGTTTCCTCTCATAAATTGTCTGCTATTTACAAATTAATAAAACTTTACGAGATAAATAGAGAAAAAAGACTGTATAAATCTGTTACGACATTTTTGCGACTAAATCTTGAGCAAGGAATTGTTTATAGACACGCAAATTGGCAGATATAAAAGTATAAAGTCAGGCTGTTAAAACTATTGAATATTACTGGTTTCCTGTGTTAACTTTGAGTAAAAATGTTTGTATTCATTTTATCACTTCAGACTTCCTCCTGACATTTTTTTTTATTTCGTACACATTTTAAACATACGTTGCTCATACGTTGCTTCACGCAAAACAACACGAAAGTGTCCCGTTAAAAGTAACATGTTCACAACCATATGGACACATATATTGATAATTAAATACGTCATGTTCTGCTGTTTTCAATGCCAAATTGTAACGTCGGGTTAAGGGTACGTTGATGGTATAACTATCGCATTGATCACCCCGTACTTATTCAAGTTGTTATAAAAACAAGTTGTCTTTAAGCATGCTTAAGGTTAACATTGACAGAGAACATTACTCTAATGAATTTTGCCAGAACTGACAACTTTCATCAATATTTAAGTAAAGGTATTTTTCCGTAAATCAATCATTTAAAGACATTATACTGAATATGTGTTGCATGTTTCTAGTGAAAGCAAGTAGTAGTGCGATAGGTGGCAATGAGCAATATTTTTGTTGTTTTAGCACAACACGACTTGTAAAGCTTGGGGAGAGTAATTTGGTGTGTAGTAAGAAAATCATTAGTAAATATTATTTCCGGAAATAAGTTTTTTTCATTTTCTATCTTAAAGTGAAGAAAAAAGGATCAAAACTACCATCTTGATTAATTCATACACAAACATGGTTTTGAGTGGAACACATAGAACCAATTGTTCGCCTCAATTGGCTTAGTGTTAAATTGAGATATTTGATATGAAATATCACCATTGAGCATTAGTTGGTAAAAATACAGGAAGTTAAGAACGTTTTAAGTTGGTTCAAATGGTTAAGTGTAAAATATTTTTTTGCACACTTTAAAACTAACTTAGAATATAATTATTTCAACCACAACATTTCATATGTTAATCATTTGCATATTATGGAGACTAGTTTAATTTTTATATAATTTTGTTCTTTGAATATTTAAAAAATACTTTACTCTGAATTAAAAATTAATCCTCGTTAATATTTTCATTTATATAATTTAAAATTAAAACGCTGTTTTACTTAATTATTAACATGTATTTGTATCCTCTCTCTCCTTGCACTGCCCATTATTCCGTATTTTAATGTTCGCTGCCCATCCGACTGCCTTACCGGAGGTCCTTGGTGGCTAGATGTCGTTAAGACCTACCATCAGTGACATTTGCTCTTTTTTGTTGATCTTTCTTTTCTACAATTTAAAAGTTACATGTACTAGTATCGAAATACTAAGTCATAAATCTTTTTGATGCTTGTGAACTTGCTTACATAATACAAAATTGGTGACAAAAAGAAGCAAATCTGGTATATTTCAGATTTCTATATTAGCAATTGCTACTTCACCTGTTGTGTATTGGATTTGTTCGAAATTTCTGAAATTATCCATTTTGTCTTACTTACACTTGTTTTTAATCTTAGAAAATATATCTGATCCACCAACATAATTAAGCTGAACCTGCATTCCCTTTTGCAGTTTTATTATTATACTTGCTTAGTAAATTTGTTAATAAAGATTTATGTTTACTGAACCATTATGTTGATATGAGGTTGTGTACACATGAATGGATGTACAATTGCGAACATTGCATAATGTGTCATTTAAATCTAATTTTAAACAGTATCTGAAGTAGACAATCTAAATATGTCTTCGTACTTAATACATTAAAATCAGATACGGGTATATTTCTTGAACGCAAAATCTAATTATTCTTATAATAGTCTGATCATTGTTTTATAATCCCATTAAATGATGCGATATACACATTAATTGGATTTGTTCATAATGCAGTGAACTGCCTATCTATTCCCGACGAAGCATGAGAATAAATATGATGGCATAATTGTGAAGAGTTAAATAATTTCATAAACAAAGAGAACATGGTTTAGAGAAGAGTCTTTTCATGATAACCAATATTCATTAATACTTGAAGATAATTAACTTCTAATACTAGAAGAAAAATTGATCATTTAAATATGAATTGTACTAGCAACAATGACATTGCTTTAATTTCAAATGTCTTAAACCAGCGTTAATTTAAGTATTATTACTTGTAAAGCCAATTATAATAACATAAACATTTCATGTAATATAACCGGCTTGTTTCGTTGACTTTATTCAGCTGTCTAATCGAATAAATATTGAACAGATTTCGAAATCAAGAATTTTGCTAGAATTAATTACATTATATCATTACTGATATTATTCCCATGTTTCTATTTGCTTACATACTATGCTTGAACTTTTTGTTTATAGGACATAACCGGAACATGAACCTTTGTATGTAAATCTGTAATATGTCTCAAGTCTAAAAGTAATCTTATATAATTCTTGTTAGTTGTCTGTCTGTCCTGTTTATAAGTCTGTACAAACACCAAATATTACATGCTGCACTTTAAAAGAAAATTACATGATATCATTATAACACTTTTAAACTTTTTTATCCAAACATGTTGCTACAAACTGAGCCAAATGTGATGGCTTGTTTGGTTAAACTACGATCACTACAATCAAATCATGATCTTATCACTCCCGATCATCATGTAGTGTAGAAAACAATAAAAAAATGACAAAAGAAAGATAATGATGAAAAGTTATGCAAATGACACGTGATACTTAATTAGAAATGCTTATGACGTCACATGTTAATTCAACGTCTTAAATATCTTAGTGTATTAGTATTATCTACATTTTACAAGTATTTAGGCAGAAAAAATACCGTACTTTTGCAAAGACAATGACATTGTTTGACATTTGTTGTAAGGTCAGTAGCTTGACATAATGATTAGTGATCGTCTGTTTATAACACTGGATGAATATTTGAATCAAAGGGCTGCAGCTCTGTGGTATTTTCTGATCTTTGCACTCTAAATCATACTGACTATCTGTATGTACTTTCCTGTATAAGTTTATTTTTATATACTATAATTCATCTTACGCAGCGACAGCGTTTGATTTTCTTCTAAAATAGTTTGAGATTGATACATATGGAATTTTGCATGAAAAAAAATTGAATTGCCTCGACTAGGATTTGAACCATAAGCCTCTCACACCCTCAACGAGACCGCTTACCCTTGCACCACGGCGAAATTATACATATGTACCTTGAATAAAAACGAATACATTATGTAATTCTAAATTGAGAATTTCCATTTCGTGTTTGTAATCCTTATTAATTTCGAGGTATTTTGTTCACGATAAACGTGTTGTTTAACACTGATGAAAATAATTTATCGAAAATCTTCTCGCCAAAACAGTCCGACATGTATATATGTATTCCACTACTCGACAGTCAGATTTATTTGTGTACTACGCTCTGGAGTATTCGGTAATCGGCATAGCTAAAAATAGCATTTTCATTGATTAAAATGATATTCATGATAATCCAAAGCTTTACGGAAATAGCCGAACATTTTTCATTGGGTAAAAAAGATATTCATCCGCGAAATTTGTGATTGTAACCTCATATTTTTATTGCCTAATTTAAACTTTTAATGCACTGTAATTCGTTAAATGCCTACATTAAAAAATATTCTTTCTTTTAAATTGCTGGTTTTTAAGCAGTTTTGAGAGAGAACTACTTTGCGTTGTTAGGACTGTGAGGAAATTTTGTGTTAGACCGTGGATGTTAGCTATGTATTTACTGATCTTACGATCAGAAAATACAATCAAAGCACAGAAGGCGCTGAATTTGTTTGGGTCTCAGAATATAAGAAAGGTGCAGGTTGTGAGATTATATGTTTAGTGCCACCAATGCTTTCCAGCGTTTTAATTGTAGTAAATTGGCTATAAGACTCATTGCAACACTGATATTCGATCCAATGTTTATTTGACTTTAACAATTTAAAAAAATGAGTTACCTTTACTGGGATTTGAACTCCAGACCTCTCGCTTCCTAAGCGAGCCCGAAAACCCTTCAGCCACGGTTAAATTTATATGTGAACGGCCTGAAGAAAACCATATTATTCTAAATTAGGGCTTGTAATGACTTTTAACTGTTGTTCAACACAGACGTAAGTAATCCTGAAGCTTACTACAAGCATGTATATTTATAAAGAATCAAAGGGCTGCAAGTTCTGTGGTATTTTCTGATCTTTGCAATCTAAATCGTACTGTATATCTGTATGCATTTTCCTGTATAAGTTTATTTTTATGTATTATAATTCATTTTGTAAGGCACATACGGAATTCTGCATAACTAGAGTTGCATCAAAAAATCATTTATGTACTTTTTTTACGACAGCCACACTTTATCCTTGTAAATCATGGCTACTTCCTTAACAAAAACACTTAAAAAAAGAATTTAACAAAAAAAAAATATTTCCTCGACTGGGATTCGAACTCGAGACCTCTCACTCACTAAGCGAGCGCGTTACCACTGTACCACGGAGAAGTTATACACAGAATGTCTGAATAATATCAAGTCATTCTAAATTTAGAACTTCCATTGCATCCAGGTTTGTAATCCTTATTAATTTCGAGGTATTTTGTTCAGGGTAAACCTGTTGTTTAAAATTGAAGTAAATATTTAAGCGAAAATCCTCTCGCCCAAACAGTCCGACATGTAGAATCTATATATTCCACTACTCGGTTTGTGTAGTATTCGGTAATCTACATGGCTAAAAATAGTATTTTCATTGATACAATCATATTCATCCGCGTAATTTGTGATTGTGCATTTATTGACAATTCTATAAGCCAACGCTATTGTTTAACTTTAAATGCGTTGTAATTTGTTGGATACTTGTAACAAAATAAAATATTTCTTTCTTTTAAATCGCTAGTTTTAAGCTGTTTTGAGAACTACTTGTTGTTAGGTTTGTCGTAAACTTCTGTGTCAGAGATTGAATGTCCGCTTTGTATTTAGTTATTTTCGATCAGAAAATACAATAAAACATATTAGAAATCTTCGACCATTCGGGAATTACTTTGTTTGAAAATTGATGCGCCTGTCTTTGACCATCTTTACGCAGTGATCTCCCCTGAATTTTTCGGCTTTAGTGTACATACGAAAGGGAAGTAACCGCTTCAAAAAAGTGGACTACTTTCGGCATTTGCAATTAACAACATTAGACTCTGAAATTTCGCTACCATTATTTGTTTGGTCTGACGACCCAAACAAATAAAAACCTTTGTTAAGTATGTCGTGATAACCCTCTAATACACAGCTATCGATATTTCCTGACAAATGACGACATAAATAATATGTTTAATTACTTAGTAAATGTTAAGAAAAGAGATATTGATAGAACAAAACATATTCAGATGTTCGTATATTGGTTCATTTATTATGGGATTTAATATTGTGACACCAGGGAACGTGTTTTTATTTTTGGCTAAAATACAAAAGAGAAAGAACATCAAAACACTTAGCAATCTGATTCATAATTGGGGGAGCGGGGGAGCACGGCCGCTCGTACAAATCCAATTACTTTATTTTATCATTTGAATATTATAACTAATGGACAATAGCCGAGATTATTATCAATGAAGATAAGGATAGTACACATTGAGGATCCTCAATAACATCTACACCATCTTCGAATAGACGAGCTGAAATGACATATATTATGACTATCTAAGAATTACTTGAATGATAAAGTATTTATAAGAGTATGCAACTATGTTGTTTGTACTTATTTAATACATAACAAAATATCTTACATTGCTTTCAGTTGTTTATATGTTCATAACAGTCATTTCATTGTCTATATGCACACAAAATATATAGTTACCAACTGTAATAAATCAATGTTATTGCCAGATTCGTACCTCTTTCAAAAGATTTATTGCTACACAAAAAATCACTTTATTACCAGTTGTTTTGTAAACAGCACACTAACTTACTTGCAAGTGAAGTTGATCTTCATTCTGAAACACTGTTACGACATATCGGCATTGCACAGCAACATTCAAAGAATCTTCAATTTATGCAATAAGTTTCAGGATGTTTTAAAATAAATACATTTCCTATCAATAAATTTTAGGTATGATTTTTGTCTAAAGTATGTCACTTTATTTTACTTTTTAAAAACCAAATGATCATGAGATAACAAAAGATTAAGGTTGATCTGATAGATTTGAGCGCATTGTTGATAGAAAATGTGTAACATCATGATGATTGAAAGCACTGTAATCAAAGTATAACATACACTTATGTCATAATATTTTGTTCAAAAACATGAAACGTTTTTTTTTTGTTGTTGTTGTTGTTTTGTTATATTATTCAATTATCCATTTCCTTTCCAATGAAACCAATTTATTCAAAAGCTTCTCGGGACCTTAATGATCATAATTTAAAAAAAATGAATAATTTATACCCATATAATTGGATTTATATATGAGCTGAAGAAATATCAATTTACTCATTTCGTAAACTTAACTTTTGAAAAGACCAATTATCACATTAATGCTTCAGTCTAAGTGTGTTCTTGTTATATAGAATGAAGAAGTGCCAAATACTTAAATACAAAGTTAATCATGAATATATGAAATACTTTATCATGTATTTCACACTTGCCAACAGTTTCCTTGCATAATTCTTTCGCAGTTTGTTGTTATCTCTTATATTAAAACCTATCAGAATAGTTTTAACCTCACCTAATTGTCTTACATTCGTTTTGTATGATTTGGATTTCTCTGTCTTTTTTTACTGCATGAATCCTTACGGCATTGTGTATGCCACTTATAATGTAACCTTCGAGTCAACTATTTTATTGACAGGTTAAATATATACGTCTAAGAAAATGTTCAAATTGAGAAACAAACTCATTTTTATTGAGTGATATGTAAGGCATTGTCGGTAATCGAATTTTCAATTATGTTCCATGATTTTTAACTTCAAATTAACCAAAGTATCTATTTACTCCTTAGACAGAGTCAACCAAATAAAAAACTACATCATAACTTTAAATACTATAATTACATATCTGTGTCAATTCATTTAATACCATTTCTTGCAGAGAAATGTGTAGTCATTTTGTCTTAATTTCATTATTTAAATGTCTTTGCATACTCTCTCGTACTCTAGAGCGGGAAATACATCTTAAAAAATGAAGCTTTTGCGAAAAAATCCAAATATACACGAGGCATTTTATAGAAGTCGGAAATCTCACTTTCAGTTAAAAAGAAAACTGATAATATAATATATTTCAATATATTTCAAATGTCAATTATGAATATACAAGGATATTGTCTGACTTCTAATATAAGAATGTAAGAAGTGATGATTTTGATAAGTATGCTCGATAATTACATGGGATAATCTAGGTAACATAAAAACATCCTTTATAAGCGCTCTGTAATCAAAATTTCATATCAAAACATTATTAGTGCTGCAACAAATTAGCATTTGATGTGTTGTTGCATATGGCCTTGTATGTCTGAGCTCAAACAAACCCTTTCTGTACGCACGAATAATATATTGATTAAAATAAACATCTTAAAAAAACACTAAACTGTTTCTAGACACAAACAACACAAAACGCAGCCACACACTTTGAAGCCACACAAGACGTATTCTAACGATCCTGCAACATTTTCAATTTTGCCGTTTTTTTTTGCGTTTCTATTTTATAGTCATAATATCAGCGTTTTTTTTTTGTGCCGTGCGGAGGTCGTAAAAAGTCGCTCAGTACATATTATCAAAGATGTTATATTTTGTCGACATGACAGAACTGTTGTGTGTGAACGGTTTTTGGTACTTTTAGTTCCTCTTATTGGATTGTTTTTTAGTTTGGTGGTTATAGTATTCCTACTTTAATTGTGCATAATCATCCTATGGATATGTTACCTGCTTTTCCAATTTGTCTTTTGACCTTTTATCTGTAATATGCAGGCATTATAACCCCTGATTCCCTTTCATATCATTTTATGTAGTTCCACCCATTGTTTTCTCGTTTAGGGCATATGCATTCTTTTACTTGGTGGTCATACACCGTATTTCATGAAATAGCGCAAACGTGTCACATCGACATTGAAGATTCCAAATTAAGATCGGTATAAACACATCTGCGTATGTTTCAAAGTTCGAAATTTCACCATTTTCATGTTTGGGTGGGCGTGGACGGTAACTTGCACTTTTTCTGAACCGTCCATAAGCAGGCTGAATCAAACCTAGCCTGCAGTAATTTGGTCTTTTGTGCGTTTTACAGGGATTCCCTTTTTTCTATTTTACCCTATCAAGCCACATTGTGCATAATCTTACGCTTGCTTTCAAGCTAAACATCCGCAAAACACAGTCAACAGCAATTGTTTGAGGGAATATACGGGGAATTTGAGAATCATTAGCTACATTTTGTCTGCACTTCGTGAAATTGTACTGTGCAAAATAAAGATAATTAATCAGAGAAAAACTTCTCTCCCAAACAGTCTAGACGCTAAACAATATGATCTTAATATTACAAAATCCAAATTAACCTATATGTTCTCGTTTTGCATCAAATCAACTTGAATAAATAGGTGAAGAAACATTTTTGCGCTCATCTTTTAGAGCTATTTTGTAGTTCTAGGTTGAAGATCAATTTGACTTTTAGGTATAGTCAGTCGATCTTGGTATAGATTCAATTCTGTGCATCATCTATTTATTACTAAATAAGGAATCCTCAATCAGATTGAAGTTATGCCGGCTAGCCTTGACGAGTTTGTACTTTACGAATTTAGTGGAAGAAAAAACATCGAAAATTCCCTTAAACTCTAAAATAAAAATATTTCAATACATCAAATATCAGAAAAAATATTCTTTGACTTATCAACAAATACAGGACATATGGCGCCGAAACAGGAAAGATAATTTTTGCTCACCTCGGGTGTTAAAAACTTCAAAGCAACACCAGAGGTCATAACCACCTCATCTGCTTAAACTAAGAGATGCATAGACTCCAGTTTTCGAACCCATTTAGTCACCTCTTGCGATCAAGTACGGATAAACAGTGGCTGCAATTCTACCCTTCAGCCACAAGGTGCAAAGGAATCTCGTATACCAATCTGGTACTTAGGTTAAATGTTGGCTATCTTAACTGAACCAGGCGAGTTGGGTGCATTCATTTAATGCCGCCCTTTCATGTTGATCTTATTTTCCAATAAAGTTTCCTTTTAAAAGGAAAGGCTTGCACAGTTGTGCCTTCATCCCAACCCTTTAAAATTGTTTTTTTTTTTTTGGTTTCAATTTATTATCACATTTTTTGAATTACGGTAGTTGGTTTTTTTTGGTTTTTTTTGGAAAACCGAATACTTTTTGTCAAAACGATTTGAAATCTATTCTCTATTGTATAAAACTAATATCGTAAAAATACTAACGTGATACTGAAGAAAAACAAGTGTGCACATTTCATTTCCCCTTTTTCGCAGCGAAATCATTCCTTTGCTTTATAGACAAGTAAATGCACTAAAATACTTCGTTACGTGGTACCAATTAATAAGCATGTATCAACTATGTTACACGATCACAAATAGACGATGCGCTATCTGTAGATCAGCACGTGGCAATGTTAATGATATGCATGGGCTATTTTTAGATTTTTACCTCACCAAGAAGTTGAATTGCGTTCAGTAGATCTAAATATAACTCGATCATGCGTGATTTGGTAAGCAGGACCACCCTTTGAAGACGGAATACTACTACAGTCACCATTCTCTATTGTATAAAACTAATACAGACAAAAAACAATTATAAAAGAAACTAACTTTTGCGTCTTGAAAAACAATTGAAACGGAACAATTTCGTTTATAATTTATTACGGTTTAAACCGATAAATCAAGTAAAAATAGAAATCCTATTTATATAAACAAACTGGGATTACCGAAGTAACTAAAATAGCTTAGATTTCCGTAATATTACTTCGTCTGATTCTGCGGTATGACGGAATCGCCCGAATCGTCACGATTGCAATCGGAAATACATCGGCTATTATCATTAATTGGAAGAGTGACGGAAAAGGCCGAAAAGTTGCGATTGGCACGATTGCAGCTGGTTTCCCGTTCAATCATGCACCAACAGATGTAAGCAGGAAACCACCTAACCGGAACAAGTTTTCCAAATGAAATGGCTTGCAGCCGTGGCTGCAAGCCAAAAAGGGTTTAGCTTTCAACACAAACCTATATTTATTAATATGACTTTTAAATTTTGATTTTCATGCCCAAACTCTGCAGGTGGGCGGGAGCATTTAGATTTGTCTTTGTCTGTGCGTGCGTCCGTCCGTCTGTTCCAAAATGTTGTGTCAAATATATCTCTTAAAGTGCTTTAGCTAGAGTCAAAATACTTTACAGGAATGGTGATCAGCATGTGAAGGTTGAACATCGGGTTTCGCGTGTAGATTAATTTAGTTTGTGTCGAAATGTTGGTCAGTATGTGCAGTTGTGAGCCAAGGGCTTTGCTTGTTTATGAATGCTTTTTCATGATAAAAAGCTGACCCACTCTAATTCGTCTTCATTGTACAATTAAGATACTGCGATAATCATAACATGAACATATAATATTTTAATTATTAGAAATAAATTGTATAATAACGTTATGTAAAACAACATTTCACTTAGGAATACTGCCGAAGTATTTGCAAATCCATTGTCATTATACACTGTATACCATACAAGCAATTCATTTGAACAAGTAACCCTTAATTACTTATCATTTGAACATTTGAAAACAATTCAACATCATATATACGACAAGAAATATACTGAAATCTGATAGACGGAAACAGAGTAATTAAGGAATTATCTTATTTTTAATCGTTATATAAAAATTGTTCCTCGTAAAGGTATAAAAGGTTGTGCATAATACTTACATCAGTTGCAATAAGATAATTATGTCAGACTTTTTCTCCTAGTCTTTAGTGCAATTAAACATAAGGAAAAAGCATACTTTATCTACAAGGTCTTCCATTTTTATATTGGTTAACCTATTGCATAACTTAATACCGAGATAAACTTGAATTAGGCCTGTTTCCTCTCATAAATTGTCTGCTATTTACAAATTAATAAAACTTTACGAAATAAATAGAGAAAAAAGACTGTATAAAACTGTTACGACATTTTTGCGACTAAATCTTGAGCAAGGAATTGTTTATAGACACGCAAATTGGCTGATATAAAAGTATAAAGTCAGGCTGTTAAAAATATTGAATATTACTGGTTTCCTGTGTTAAATTTGAGTAAAAATGTTTGCATTCATTTAATCACTTCAGACTTCCTCCTGACATTTGCTTATTTCGTACACATTTTAAACATACGTTGCTCATACGTTGCTTTACGCGAAACAACACGAAAGTGTCCCGTTAAAAGTAACATGTTCACAACCATATGGACACATATATTGATAATTAAATACGTCATGTTCTGCTGTTTTCAATGCCAAATTGTAACGTCGGGTTAAGGGTACGTTGATGGTATAACTATCGCATTGATCACCCCGTTCTAATTCAAGTTGTTATAAAAACAAGTTGTCTTTTAGCATGATTAAGGTTAAAATTGACAGAGAACATTACTCTAATGAATTTTGCCAGAACTGACAACTTTCATCAATATTTAAGTAAAGGTATTTTTCCGTAAATCAATCATTTAAAGACATTATACTGAATATGTCTTGCATTATTATAGTGAAAGCAAGTAGTAGTGCGATAGGTGGCAATGAGCAATATTTTTGTTGTTTTAGCACAACACGACTTGTAAAGCTTGGGGAGAGTAATTTGGTGTGTAGTAAGAAAATCATTAGTAAATATTATTTCCGGAAATAAGTTTTTTTCATTTTCTATCTTAAAGTGAAGAAAAAAGGATCAAAACTACCATCTTATTTAATTCATACACAAACATGGTTTTGAGTGGAACACATAGAACCAATTGTTCGCTTCAATTGGCTAAGTGTTAAATTGAGATATTTGATATGAAATATCACCATTGATCATAAGTTGGTAAAAATACAGGAAGTTAAGAATGTTTTAAGTTGGTTCAAATGGTTAAGTGTAAAAATATTTTTTGCACACTTTAAAACTAACTTAGAATATAATTATTTCAACCACAACATTTCATATGTTAATCATTTGCATATTGTGGAGACTAGTTTAATTTTTATATAATTTTGTTCTTTGAATATTTAAAAAATACTTTATTCTGAATTAAAAATTAATCCTCGTTAATATTTTCATTTATATAATTTAAAATTGAAACGCTGTTTTACTTAATTATTAACATGTATTTGTATCCTCTCTCTCTCATTGCACCGCCCATTATTCCGTATTTTAATGTTCGCTGCCCATCCGACTGCCTTACCGGAGGTCCTGGGTGGCTAGATGTCGTTAAGACCTACCATCAGTGACATTTGCTCTTTTTTGTTGATCTTTCTTTTCTACAATTTAAACGCTAAGTTACATGTACTAGTATCGAAATACTAAGTCATAAATCTTTTTGATGCTTGTGAACTTGCTTACATAATACAAAATTGGTGACAAAAAGAAGCAAATCTGGTATATTTCAGATTTCTATATTAGCAATTGCTACTTCACCTGTTGTGTATTGGATTTGTTCGAAATTTCTGAAATTATCCATTTTGTCTTACTTACACTTGTTTTTAATTTTAGAAAATATATCTGATCCACCAACATAATTAAGCTGAACCTGCATTCCCTTTTGCAGTTTTATTATTATACTTGCTTAGTAAATTTGTTAATAAAGATTTATGTTTACTGAACCATTATGTTTATATGAGGTTGTGTACACATGAATGGATGTACAATTGCGAACATTGCATAATGTGTCATTTAAATCTAATTTTAAACAGTATCTGAAGTAGACAATCTAAATATGTCTTCGTACTTAATACATTAAAATCAGATACGGGTATATTTCTTGAACGCAAAATCTAATTATTCTTATAATAGTCTGATCATTGTTTTATAATCCCATTAAATGATGCGATATACACATTAATTGGATTTGTTCATAATGCAGTGAACTGCCTATCTATTCCCCGACGAAGCATGAGAATAAATATGATGGCATAATTGTGAAGAGTTAAATAATTTCATAAACAAAGAGAACATGGTTTAGAGAAGAGTCATTTCATGATAACCAATATTCATTAATACTTGAAGATAATTAACTTCTAATACTAGAAGAAAAATTGATCATTTAAATATGAATTGTACTAGCAACAATGATATTGCTTTAATTTCAAATGTCTTAAACCAGCGTTAATTTAAGTATTATTACTTGTAAAGCCAATTATAATAACATAAACATTTCATGTAATATAACCGGCTTGTTTCGTTGACTTTATTCAGCTGTCTAATCGAATAAATATTGAACAGATTTCGAAATCAAGACATTTTGCTAGAATTAATTACATTATATCATAACTGATATTATTCCCATGTTTCTATTTGCTTACATACTATGCTTGAACTTTTTGTTTATAGGACATAACCGGAACATGAACCTTTGTATGTAAATCTGTAATATGTCTCAAGTCTAAAAGTAATCTTATATAATTCTTGTTAGTTGTCTGTCTGTCCTGTTTATAAGTCCGTACAAACACCAAATATTACATGCTGCACTTTAAAAGAAAATTACATTATATCATTATAACACTTTTAAACTTTTTTTATCCAAACATGTTGCTACAAACTGAGCCAAATGTGATGGCTTGTTTGGTTTAACTACGATCACTACAATCAAATCATGATCTTATCACTCCCGATCATCATGTAGTGTAGAAAACAATAAAAAAATGACAAAAGAAAGATAATGATGAAAAGTTATGCAAATGACACGTGATACTTAATTAGAAATGCTTATGACGTCACATGTTAATTCAACGTCTTAAATATCTTAGTGTATTAGTATTATCTACATTTTACGAGTATTTAGGCAGAAAAAATACCGTACTTTTGCAAAGACAATGACATTGTTTGACATTTGTTGTAAGGTCAGTAGCTTGACATAATGTTAGTGATCGTCTGTTTATAACACTGGATGAATATTTGAAAAACCTTTGTTAAGTATGTCGTGATAACTCTTCACAAGAACCCTCTAATACACAGCTATCGATATTTCCTTACAAATGACGACATGAATAATATGTTTAATTACTTAGTAAATGTTAAGAAAAGAGATATTGATAGAACAAAACATATTCAGATGTTCGTATATTGGTTCATTTATTATGGGATTTAATATTGTGACACCAGGGAACGTGTTTTTTTTTTGGCTAAAATACAAAAGAGAAAGAACATCAAAACACTTAGCAATCTGATTCATAATTGGGGGAGCGGGGGAGCACGGCCGCTCGTACAAATCCAATTACTTTATTTTATCATTTGAATATTATAACTAATGGACAATAGCCGAGATTATTATCAATGAAGATAAGGCTAGTATACATTGAGGATCCTCAATAACATCTACAACATCTTCGAGTAGACGAGTTGAAATGACATATATTATGACTATCTAAGAATTACATGAATGATAAAATATTTATAAGAGTAGGCAACTATGTTGTTTGTACTTATTTAATACATAACAAAATATCTTACATTGCTTTCAGTTGTTTATATGTTCATAACAGTCATTTCATTGTCTATATGCACACAAAATATATAGTTACCAACTGTAATAAATCAATGTTATTGCCAGATTCGTACCTCTTTCAATAGATTTATTGCTACACAAAAATTCACTTTATAACCAGTTGTTTTGTAAACAGCACACTAACTTACTTAGTTGATCTTCATTCTGAAACACTGTTACGACATATCGGCATTGCACAGCAACATTCAAAGAATCTTCAATTTATGCAATAAGTTTCAGGATGTTTTAAAATAAATACATTTCCTATCAATAAATTTTAGGTATGATTTTTGTCTAAAGTATGTCACTTTATTTTACTTTTTAAAAACCAAATGATCATGAGATAACAAAAGATTAAGGTTGATCTGATAGATTTGAGCGCTTTGTTGATAGAAAATGTGTAACATCATGATGATTGAAAACACTCAAATCAAAGTATAACATACACTTATGTCATAATATTTTGTTCAAAAACATGAAACGTTTTTGTTGTTGTTGTTGTTGTTGTTTTGTTATATTATTCAATTATTCATTTCCTTTCCAATGAAACCAATTTATTCAAAAGCTTCTCGGGACCTTAATGATCATAATTAAAAAAATGAATAATTTATACCCATATAATTGGATTTATATATGAGCTGAAGAAATATCAATTTACTCATTTCGTAAACTTAACTTTTGAAAAGACCAATTATCACATTAATGCTTCAGTCTAAGTGTGTTCTTGTTATATAGAATGAAGAAGTGCCAAATACTTAAATACAAAGTTAATCATGAATATATGAAATACTTTATCATGTATTTCACACTTGCCAACAGTTTCCTTGCATAATTCTTTCGCAGTTTGTTGTTATCTCTTATATTAAAACCTATCAGAATAGTTTTTAACCTCACCTAATTGTCTTACATTCGTTTTGTATGATTTGGATTTCTCTGTCTTTTTTTACTGCATCAATCCTTACGGCATTGTGTATGCCACTTATAATGTAACCTTCGAGTAAACTATTTTATTTTATTTTATATTTTATTTTATTTCTTGTATGACTGAGCTCAAACAAACCCTTTCTGTTCGCATGAATAATATATTGATTAAAATAAACATCTTAAAAAATCACTAATCTGTTTCTAGACACAAACAACACAAAACGCATCCACACACTTTGAAGCCACACAAGACGTATTCTAACGATCCTGCAACATTTTCAATTTTGCCGTTTTTTTTGCGTTTCTATTTTATAGTCATAATATCAGCGTTTTTTTGTGCCGTGCGGAGGTCGTAAAAGTCGCTCCGTACATATTATCAGAGATGTTATATTTTGTCGACATGGCAGAACTGTTGTGTGTGAATGGTTTTTGGTACTTTTAGTTCCTCTTATTGGATTGTTTTTTAGTTTGGTGGTTAAAGTATTCCTACTTTAATTGTGCATAATCATCCTATGGATATGTTACCTGCTTTTCCAATTTGTCTTTTGACCTTTTATCTGTAATATGCAGGCATTATAACCCCTGATTCCCTTTCATATCATTTTATGTAGTTCCACCCATTGTTTTCTCGTTTAGGGCATATGCATTCTTTTACTTGGTGGTCATACACCGTATTTCATGAAATAGTGCAAACGTGCCACATCGACATTGAAGATTCCAAATTAAGATCGGTATAAACACATCTGCGTATGTTTCAAAGTTCGAAATTTCACCATTTTCATGTTTGGGTGGGCGTGGACGGTAACTTGCACTTTTTCTGAACCGTCCATAAGCAGGCTGAATTAAACCTAGCCTGCAGTAATTTGGTCTTTTGTGCGTTTTACACGGATTCCCTTTTTTCTATTTTACCCTATCAAGCCACATTGTGCATAATCTTACGCTTTCAAGCTAAACATCCGCAAAACACAGTCAAAAGCAATTGTTTGAGGGAATATACGGGGAATTTGAGAATCATTAGCTACATTTTGTCTGCACTTCGTGAAATTGTATTGTGCAAAATAAAGATAATTAATCAGAGAAAAACTTCTCTCCCAAACAGTCTAGACGCTAAACAATAGATCTTAATATTACCAAATCCAAATTAACCTATATGTTCTCGTTTTGCATCAAATCAACTTGAATAAATAGGTGAAGAAACATTTTTACGCTCATCTTTTAGAGCTATTTTGTAGTTCTAGGTTGAAGATCAATTTGACTTTTAGGTATAGTCAGTCGATCTTGGTATAGATTCAATTCTGTGCATCATCTATTTATCACTAAATAAGGAATCCTCAATCAGATTGAAGTTATGCCGGCTAGCCGTGACGAGTTTGTACTTTACGAATTTAGTGGAAGAAAAAACATCGAAAATTCCCTTAAACTCTAAAATAAAAATATTTCAATAAATCAAAACTTGTAAAAAATGTACTAAAATTTAGGAAAAGAAGAAAGATTCAAGATTCAAGTAATAATTAACATGTAACAGTTATGGGCAATTAATGATGAATTTTTCATTATGTGTAACTGTATTTCTACTGCGTTATTTACGCAGTAAAGGCATTTTTTTTTGCAAATATGGACCTTTTTTTAATTAACGTGGCTTGTAAGTGTCATTGATAATTTGTAAATGGGCTTTTTGGTTACTATACAATATAATACATTTAATTTCATTTTCAAAATGTTCATGAAAATAAGCATAAATCTGGAGGAGTGCTGCTTAAAACTAACCTTGCAATATATACATTAGGTTTGTATAACTATAAAAATACAAGAAAAGCATTGATGCAAAACATCAAAGGGCGTCCAAGCAAGAGATGCAGCAAGTGAAGATGAACTAGTAGATATATGATGACCAGAAATTCTTATAAACTTTTCAATGGTTAATTGGTTTTTACCAGAATTGTATATCATTTATGAATTGGTGGACGAAAGACATTGTTCATTATGAACTTTGGTAGGCATGCTAGAGATTAAAATATTACTTGTTTTTTTGAGGAACTTGAATTTTTTTCAATATTAACGATAATTTTCAAAATATACAGGTCAATGATAAGATATCCAAAATATACTTCCCATATGGTATAAGTTTATTTATACTATATAGGGGTATTTTTGGATATTATCATTCATATTGGTGATTTGATAGAATTTCAAGTTCATGTGGTATTTTCTTTGGAACATACAAAATAGTAGTCAAAATCAATAGGGAAATCACTGTCGATTTTAGAAAAAGAGACTTGAACAGCGATTAGGTTTTATAGTATATTACTGCTAGACCTGTTAACTGTCGCACAACGTAAAAATAAAAGCGACTTATAAAGTTATGAACTTGGTCGATTTAAATATTCACGGTAGAAATGTCATAAATGCCACCAGAGCCGTAAAAAAGAAAACCGGAAAGAACCTACGGAAAAGACTTTTACAAAATGATTTAACAATTCGTAAACTAGAAATGTGTCGTCACGCCACGGATGCCCCCGCATGCAGCCAAAATTTCAGATGTTATAATATTTAGTTCCAAATTTGTTTGCACAAATTATTTTTTCATTTTAAGTTCAAAGCCCTTAAAACTATTCAATGTTAACACAAACCATTTTTAAACAAAGTTCAAGGCACTGAAACTATTCAGTGTTAACCTTTTGTTAATTGCATATTACATATTTGTAGCCAAAATAATGGTTACATACATTTCAACAAAAGTACGAGTGCTGAAACTGAAAATTCAAAATGTTTCCAACATTCAAGAAAGGTAACTTTGTTTAAAATCATTGAACCACGACCAAATTCAATCTTGAACTGCTTATTTCTTAGATGTTTCTATATGTCAAATTTGAGTTAAATGTGTACAACCATTGGTGATTAAATGAACGGAAACTTAAAATTTCTGATTTTCTTTCAAAGTTCAAGAGGGATAACTCTGTCAGCTATCATCAAACCATGATCAAATTCGAAATTGATCAATGCATTCTGATGACATATCCATATCTTAAATTTGAGTTGAATATGTACAACTGTTGGGGAGATAATGAAGGGGAACTGAAAATTTCCTTTTTGTCAAAGTTAAAGGGGCATTACTCTGCCAAAAATCATCAAACCATGACCAAATTCGAACTTGACCTGTATTTTCTCATGACATATGAGTTGAATGTGTAATACCGTTGGGGAGATAATGAACGGAAACTATAAAATTTCATATTATTTTCAAAGTAAAAGGGGCATAAATATGCCAAAAATCATCGAACCATGACCAAATTAGAACTTAAACTGTATTTTCTCATGACATATCCATATGCCAGATTTGAGTTGAATGTTTGCAACCGTTACTAAGATATTGAGCGGAAACTGATGATGACGGAATGACGGAACAGGGTAACACTATATGCCCCAGCCATTATATGGCGGGGGCATAAAAATGGCATACTTAATTTTTTTCTATAGATTTATAACGAATGCAATTAATTGTTTGAATATGTTTCCATTTCATTTCCTTCAAAATTCTCCAGTTTGTTATTTATTACCATTAATTGTGCGCGACACGAAGGACCGTTCCGTTAAACTAAAACTGCTTGTATAAATAGATTTTCAGACTTTCACAATGTTAAGGTCATTATTCTATTTATAGCTTTCGGATACATGTACAACAAAAACATACATAATAACACACTGTGTACTACAAAATGATTAATAAAAACACCTCGAGGAGCGCGTTTAATTGACGTAAAAAAGATTATTTCATTTGAATATGTTTGCATTGTGAAATTCTCCAGTTCGCTATTCATTATACATATCGCGACATTTCATTTTTAATAATCAAACACCCTCATACCAATCGGAATGATCGACTTTTATGACCGATTAAATGGCTCGAGAAATTGCAATTGCCCTTTCACACACAAGGGGCGTCGCGCTTCAGCGCGGACGCCGACAAAGCAAGTGAAGAAAAATAACAATAGTTTTACACTTTGAATATAAATGTTTTAACTTATTTACATTGTAAGATTTGCCTATTTGAATGTAAACTTTCTGTTAAACAATATAATCTATTGTCGGATATTTTCTCTCTTGTAAACGAATACTAAATATGTTTTTTCTAAACCAATCATAAACATCTAATCGCTGCTTGAAAATTGCATCACGTGACCATTTTATAAAATTCCATATTGGACGTTGTAATTATTCTTTATCGGACAAGTCAGTGCATTTGAATTTTTTCCATATAACAGTAATAATAAAACCTGAAAGCTTCTTGCAGGAACGAATCAGACTCAATCCATTTTAATAAAAGGTCAAATTTTGCAATTCCTTAATATGATTAGGATGTAAAATAAACAGGTCATTCAACATTGAAAAAGGTCAGTCGGAAATAAAGGTATTGCCAAAACTGATCTCTTTCAGAATATTCATATCGGCCTGTGTATTATAAAATACAATGTGTGTTAGAGTCAGAAGCGTTGTGATATTTGAAAGCGTCAATATGTTTGGACGAGAACACAACATGTTAAGCCAAACAAATCCGTCTTGACACAAAACTTAAGTAAATTGTCAGGTAAAGAAATAATATCGGCATCTGGTATAAATAATTTGATTCATATACAAGTTCATAAACCTATGACTCTTTACTTTCTTTTTAGGTTATATGAATACTGATAATAATAGAAAATCCAAAAATATAGCTTTCTTAAACCAGCAAAGTCCCTATTGGTGAACACTTTATTATATGATTTGTTTATGAAACATGTTTTACATACCTGACATATCATGGTTAATGCAATCACATTCCGCTGATGTCTTCTATTTATTTATGATAATATCTGTCAGGTTTACATTACTGACTACCATCTAACAATTTGCAGAAACTTTTCGAAAGCATTCAGGACTAATACCAGGTTTGTTAGACTATGGTTAAGTTATAAAAGTACTTTGAGGTTTCACTTTATGTTAAGGAACAAAACCTTACTAGCAAGGAGACGTGAGAGATGTTGCATTTTTCACTTTCTAAAATTTCCCATGAACAGACTTAAGAAATCTGGAAACAAAGTGATCCCTCGGAAGCATTAATCACAACAAAATTACATGAAAATTACATGAACCGAGTCTGCGCTTTCAATAATTATTTTCTTTCTTTCGTTTTCATTGCTCTAGAGGGATATCACTCACCTTTTCAGATTTTTTTATTCTCACAACAGCGTTTGTTTAATGTTGTGAAGCGGATGTAAATGGTTTAGCGTACTTATGTCAGTAATGTAATAGCTAACTGGTCTTTCGGGATAATTGATTCCAATGGTGTTGAGGATTGTATATGGGGGGGGGGATATGGTATGAAACATAATAATGTTATATAAACTTAGTTACTTAGTTCATATCTAACTTCATGCTTTTTTAGTATTTGTACCGCCATTGTATTATGTGATGGTGGTGATGAACATTAATATGCTTTTACCGAATAAAGCATTAAATGGACAATAGATGAAATGATATTAAAATTAAGTTTTGTTGATAAATGAGCCGCGTCATGACAAAACCAACATAGTAGGTTTTCGACCAGCATGGATCAAGACCAACCTGCGCATCCGCGCAGTCTGATCAGGATACATGTTGTTCGCTAACCAACTCTATTACAAGTAGTGAAACTGATAGCGAACAGCATGGATCCTGATCAGACTGCGCGGATGCGCAGGCTGGTCTGGATCCATGCTGGTCGCAGACCCACTATGTTGGTTTTGTCGTGACGCGGCTCAAATAATAGTGAAATAATAAACGATTGTTTACTAGGTCACGAAACAATATTTCTTAAAAATGAAATTTAATGAAGAATATAAAGAAGCGTGATAAGATGCTGTAAAGAAATGTGAAATATATTTAAACGATTATACGGTAAGAGCAACTTATGCATTCGTAGGCAAACTTGTGACTTTTAAACTGAATAAATAATTATATTCATTCAATATAATTTTGAATATTAATCTTTCTACAGAAAATAGATATTTTCCTACTGATATATGGTAAAAGTATTCAACGCAATTTTCATCTCTGACATAGTGATATATGGTAAGTTTCGGCTTTAACTCTAACTTATAAAGCTGATAAGGGAGTCACGGCCGTGGAAATCGTCTCATCAGTCATTAACGAAGTCTTATAATTATATCCGACTTCCTTTTTGCCATTCTCATATATTCAGAAAGAGAAATTATAGCTTTTAATCAAGTATAAATGGAAACATTTAATAGAATGTCTAGACAAAGTATTTCTTTTCTTTTATATCTTTTACATAACTATTTCTTTGAAAGGAAAAGGAAAACAAAACAAACAAGAAATGATAATTTTTTTATATATTATTTCATTGTTAGCCGTTTATATGGTTGGATATGTATGCTTGATTTGACTGTATATTCTTTATAATATTGTGTATATAAATCTCTTTAAGTACATTTCCTTGCCAGTATATACTTTTTTGCCATCTTAGATTCTTAACTGAAAGTCACATATACAATGTGCTAATATAATATCTAATTGCACATCAGAGACATTTCTAATGCTTTTTATGATCCAAGGCAATTTCTCTTTCTCCAAAACAAGCAACTTAATACCATTTATTACTATCTATTCCTCTTGGAACAGCGTCTATGTACTTTAAGTGCCGTGTATCAGTATCACAATGTTAGTCATAACTTTATACTGATCAAATATTACAATAACGTTTTTATTTTAGTTTCTTGAGGTTTCAAGATAACGGACCTTCGTCAAAAGAATGTTTTGTTTTCTTTACACATTTCCATCGTAACCAGGAAACCCTGAGTGAAGATATCTTAGCAAACAGGAAAAATTTCGACCTACCCACTTAAAATTGGGTAAATAAAGGGACTATGAGTATTCAAATAACTCATTATTCAATATGACATTAAATTTTAAAATTTAGCTTGATATTTGAGTTTATAAATTAATATTATTAAACATGTACATTCTTTATAATCTTGCTGTTATTTTGGGTTTAGTTTGTTGTTAACGAGTTATAAAATATACTATTGCAGGAAAATGGTTTAAAGATTTACCATTAGCCTTAGTAAAGTAGGCATTTTCCAGTGGGTTTTCCTATTGAAAGACATGAACCGATTAGTTTTAAATATAAATAAAAGAGCATTCTTATCATGTCAATTTCGTTATATAACAATGTATAATTTTCAATCAAGAGTAAGAAAGACCAGACACGTTAAATATAAAGCGTAATTAACCAAATAAAGCCAACATTTAATAAACCTATAAAGTATCACATTATATCCTTATTTAATATTAATATTGTCATCTCCTGTCAGTAATTAGTTTGGATTGTAAATGGTTATACAAAAAGATAAAATCAAACATATTTCGTATTGTTTCAAACCCTCATGGTCATCATATGCTTTATTATTGTTTGTGTTACAAAACACTTCATAGAAATAGTTCTGAAATTTATATACTCAGGCTTATATGCTACAATTATAAAGAAGTAGCTCCAAGAACGAAATATGTTTATAACCAATTTTAAATAATGATAATAAAAAAGAGTCAGTTTTGATTCAAATCGTTTCTCAATATGATAAAAAATCAGCATGTGATGAAGTACGATTTCATAAGAATAATCACTAATATGACTAGTTTCAATGTAATCTCAACACAATTATCAGTTCTTTGGCCATGTTAAAGGGTCATAACAAATAATGTATTTGTTTGCACATATTACGTAAACTCCATTAGTGCTTAAATATTTCAAAAAAATGTTTATGAGTTAAACGGTCGGCTTCTAGACGAATCTCATTGACCGCTCTGCATGGGATTAGAATTCATATAAAATAAGACACATACGTAAGCAATCAAGCAAAATAGAAAAATTCATTTTGAATCAATTCAAAATGCTTTATTTGTCGTGTCACTATTCCTTATTTTCAACGAAGAGATACATGTTATTTAAAAATCTGAAAATTTTTTCTGGACTTTCAGCCGGTTAAGGTTATGTGACCAATTCTACATCTCTTATTTCGAGTTTATAATGATATTTGTCATCTCTTTCATTTTCCGTTTTTCTCTTCCGGTATAAGGTCTTTGACCCAAAAAACATTTCCACCTCACCGCTGTTGGTTCTAATCCTGCCAGTGACATTGAATTCTTTCATGGGAGTAAACTACCCAGCTTACTTACGAAACGTCAGTAGATCTACTCGGGTGTCTGCTAGTGGCTTAAGAAAAGCACCAAGGATCACCTCCTCCAGTTACGTTGTCCAGATTTGGAACATTGTCCGATATAATCAACAAGAATCACGAGCACAGAAATAACATCTTCATTAAACAGCAAGGTAATATAAGCATTCTACAATACTTTTTTGTAATTCTGATTTATTCAGTTACAGGAATAAGAGCTTTGAATTGAGCAATGTAAGAAATGTTTATTGACTGTCTAGACTTTAACGGCTTTTATTATCTTACCGTTATTGTACTCTCCTCTCTGTCATTCTCTCGATTATATTTTTGCATCAAGATTTTCATTATTGTAAACCTAATGAGAAATAATTCAGGCGAACATTCTAAATCTTTATAAATATTTACAAAGATATCAAAACTCGCATATATGCATTTTCCATGAAACAACACCTTATTATATATTCAATTTATTTTCGTTTACACATTAAAAAAGAGCAAAAATGGATATTTGTATAAATAATTGTACAATAATATCATTTCTACAGACAATTTATTTTCACTCGTGACGCTTAACAACTTTTTACAAAATTCTAAATGCACTTTTTTTCTAATTTTCAACAATCATGTATAGCGCTTACCTCTAAAGCATACTTTAAAATTGGTGAGATTATTTTATCAAAATGTCTAGTTTATGTTTCACAGTTATACATGCCAATTCAATCACATCTAATTGTAATTCATTGAAGTATTGTATTCAAAGCCTGACCAGATAGTGTTTCAAAAGCAGTTGTAAAAAAATCCACCAATTGTAAAAAACGAATATTTTGACAATTTCCAAATGTTCTCCTTTTCTGAAAATCATAATTTTAGTTGTCTTAATATTAATATTAATTTGCAGTTATCATAAACAATAAACCTTTATGCAAGCCTTCTTCTGTTTCAGATAAAATGACAATATAATCTGCATATAAAGGTAAACACAATTTAAAGAAATCTAAATTTACTCCTTCAAATTCATTTAAAATAAAAAAGGTCTTCTATATTATCAAGATACATGGCGAACGAAAAAGGTGAAAAAGACTCTCCTTATGGGGCGTCTCTCACGCATGTAAATTCTTAGTTTATTTTGGGTTTTACGTCGAACACAGTGCATGTCACGTGGCAACTTTCCAGCCTTACAGATGTTTGTATTCTAAGATAATGCAAATCATCTATTTTAAAGTAGTATATAAAGAAGAATATTAGATATCTTATAAGAAGAGTGTAGTGAAATGTTAAAATGTATGAAGTGGTTGTATTATTTTCATCTTATATGGCTGCATTGACTATATTTTATCAGGTGCTTTATGAATATATTTGTATTCAATTTGTTGTTGAATTAAAGTGTACCTAAGTTGTAATAAATGAATGAATTAATAATTTAATCAATACCTCAAAATTTTATTCATTGTTTTGGGACTGTATAGAATTGCACATGTCTTATTTCTTAAACTGCACGTGTCTAACATCTTAAATGTTGTGTGTGATTAATTTAGTCTTTGCTGTTGTGCTTTTTAGGAAAAGCGAATTCTGATCGACACTTAGTTACATAGAGTGCGCTATAATTCGTTGCAGTCTGTCAACTTGCGTTCAAATGAAATTCAAACACTGTCGTATCCAATGATTAGATTTGTTAAATCAGCGGACCTCATTAGTTCAATTGAATAGTTGTATGACCTTAAAGATACTTGTAACTATAAATGTATTTGTTAACAAATATCAGGAGAAAATAGAATTAACTTTGCTTAAATTGGTTCACAATATAATTCGTTAAACAACTATGGACATTAATTAATCTGAAGCACTTAATACAGTCACAACGAACATTTTACGAAAGATTTTATGTTCTATTTCTTTGGATCATTGTTTCGCCATCTGGCGTCATTTTGGAATGTCATAATATTTTCTCTTACTAAAACGAAAATATGTTTTGTTGGTAGCAGTTGAACGTAAAAATTATTAATTTAATTAGATATAACTATATACGAAAAAGATTTTCTTCACTTCTATTGTAGAAGCTTTACGTAATCGCTTTACTATAAACTGTAAGTCAAACAATGGTGTATTTTGAGTCCCTTCTTTCTATGGCAGCTTTTTTATGAAACTTCAAGAAATATGACCTGGGAACGGTTTTAGCTTTACTATTACATTAACGAAATAGAGATTGTCAAGCTTACATTTAATGACCTATCATAGGAAGTCACGGTATAAAAAATGATTTATGGCCTTTGGAACAAATACTTTAACTTCATTTGCTTTTGCAATATGTAAGTACTAACAACAACGACCATTAATCCGAAGCAACTTTTTAGATTTTCATAAGTGATCAGAATATTCTTTTGTATTTAAAGAACTGAGCGTATGTTCTAAGCCTTGTCGTATCAATACATAAACATAAATGATTTGTTTCTCATTCCATTAACTAGTGTTTAATTATGGTTTGCCCTATTCTGATCTGTCTAATTAACCTTACATGTCGAAAATAATGTCTTTATAGATAAGGTTACATGTCTTAACATCCGCAGCACATTTAAAATCAACAGTGAGAAAGGTCTACTATAGATGTAATAGCCTGTCAAGAAACAAACAATGATTTATGACATCTATCCGCCATAAATTGTCTTCTTTCATAAAGTGTTATAAATAACTCGTCAATCAAATTGTATGATATAATTTTCATGTCGATATCAGTTACTGATAAATGAAGATGACCAGTTCAATAAATGTCTGAAATTATGTCTTGTACACTAGGCGTTCGTTGCCTAAATTCGAGACATGTAAAGTGTTCCTTTTAAAATTACTTTTGAAAATGCGAACTTGTATGCCTGCCATTTTCATTGTACCCGTGCATAGCACATTATATGCGTCTTAATCAAACATTTTTAATTGAAGGTTCCCGCCTTTATATAACAAGTTTACATATAGATCGTAACAACTTACCTAATATGAAAAACAACAACAAATTTACAAATTCGTAGTTTTCATTGCATACACTACATATGCAAGTTTGCACACTTATATATCTATATAGATTTGTTTACGAAATATTAAGTGGTAAATATTAATTCGTTATTATTACGAAATATTAATTCGTTTTTACGAAATATTAATTCGTTTTTACGAAATATTAATTCGTTCTTACGAAATATTAATTATTCTTACGAAATAATAATTCGTTTTTATGAATTTTAACGAATTAATATTAAGGAAAAAAGAATTGATATTTTGTAAAAACAAATTAAGTACATGTATCTGGGGAAAAAGTGTGGAAAACCTTAGGAGCTACGTATTTAAAATATGTGAACAAATGAAACACATTAAAAAATCAGTTCTCGCATTGTTAAATTGTTAATTGATATCATTGAAGTAAACTATCACATACATAATAATAGTTTTGTCTTTAATTTGATAAATTTACTTTAATTAGTAATAAAGTCAAATTTATCAACAAAATAAGCTCACAAAGTTTGTTTTTACGTACAATTAGAAATACAATACGTCAAGAAACCTTTATTAACTAGATATTTCCAAATGTTCCTCTAACTTCTTTAGCGATGAAATAGAACAAATATCCAGTAATACTTTTAGATTATATGACTAACGTTCAATAACTGAAGCTCAATAAATGTAAAAAACATGTTTAACAGAAGACATGTACGGATGCAAATTAAATTATTTTGCCATAAATGGACGATAAAATAATGGTCAAGTTCCAACATGTGAAGGATCAAGTCGTTTTGCGTTCTGTGATTGATTTGTGCGAAGCTTTTTCTTGTAATGAAGCTATAATACGGAAATAAGGCTAATGCGGACATGGAAAATGAGTTACCAGAATGGCCAACTGTGTATCCGGTCAATATTGATCGTTTTCTTTATGGTATAAATGTGAAACAATATTGACTTCCCTGCAGGACGTTTTGGGATGTCTTGCTCCTTATATTGTTAAACAAGACAGTATGTGCCTAAGATTTATGCTGAGAAGCAAGCTTTTAAACACGATCAACTGACTAAGAAATCCCGTTTTGTTCTTTCAAAAAAGATTTAAATTTATAAATGAAAATGGTTTGATTTATGACAAAATGCGTTATGTATTCTACAATCCTCAATTCAAATCAGCAATTAAATTAAAACAGTGAAACGTTTAAACTTTGTTCAAGTTATAACTTTAAGGCATTCGTTATAAACCTATGAACCAAATGAAAAATGTAGTTTATCATAAAAACTTAAGATAGATAAATTGAAATAAGACCTGTCTCTTCTATTAAAGATGTTATTCAGTTCTATATGTACGTTTTCACTAGGATAAAGCCTGTGTGAGTCTAATCAGACAAAAGACAAAAACGAGACATTGTGTACTTACAAATCAAATTATTTAGCAATATAAAGAGATAAAATGATAGTCAAGTGACAACGACTGTACAGTGACAAATCTTGATGATTGATTTTGTAGAGGCTTACCCTCTAACAAACCAATAATAAGGAAATTGGACTAATGCGAATATGAGAATCTTGTTATCCAAGGGACCTTATGTATGTCCGGACTTATCAGGGCAATGTCATTAAAGGCATTACTTTTTGAATTTAGAAATGTATGCAGGTCTAGTTTAATGTATTAAAGGGAAGATCAACAAGGTAATACAATGTAAAGAACGCAGACTTTCAACGATATAACGATATACACCTCCGTATGATTTCTAAATTTTAAGTTGTGAAGATGGTAAATTGTACAGTATTGCAATTACACACGATTATAAAAGTCACGAATGCGTACTAAATTGATTGAGACAATCTTTTTGTATTTCATGCAGTTTTTATATATTCTAATCAATTATTGGTCAAACCCCATTATAATAGTTTATCTTTTTAAATTTATAAATAAATCAGCTCAACTTGACAACGACAACGAAATAATGAGCATGATGTGACTTTAGTTTAAGCCAAAATATTGCTAACATATTTAAAATAGAATCTAGTTTCTTTTTAGATGAATCTTCGAACTAAACAGTTTTTTTTTTGTTCATTTATAAAATATTCAAAGAATCGAAAACCTATTACTAATTTAACATTACTTCTAAAACAAACTATAATAAAATCTGATTATTTATCGTCTTTACCGGTATGTAAGGATGCCATGGCGAACAAAAAATCAAAAACAGAAAGAATTAAACACAAATTTACGACGATGACGTCAGTAAGGACTATATATTGACTGGAAAACTATATTCAAACAATAAACTGGCTATTCCAAGCAATTGATGGGCGGTAAATATCGCAGGACAAAAAATATCCGATATTATACCCTAGAGGAAAACCAATTTAGAAAATCTAGTAATGTTCAGATTTTTAAGTAGAACATTTTTGTCCCACAGCAATTTCTTATGCGTACAATTAAAAGACTGATTGGACAGATGAATTCATTTTTTTTTCTTTCTTTCTTTCAAAAACAAAATGATATTGTACAGATATTGATAAAGCATTTCCAATTATCGTGTCAGATAGCATGAAAAAATCATAGAAGAGAGTAACTAAAATGAAATTCATTTTCATATTGGGTATAAAAAGGAAACACTTATGTGCAGTTTTTCCCTCATCACAATCCTTTTTAGTTCATCGTTTCTCTATGTAACGTGCCTTTATTTTTGATATGGGAACAAGTTGGTACCTTTCAAATATGGTGTCATATGCTGAAAAATGCAGGTCTAATAAGACCTATTTCGCATAAAGTCAGGTATAACATTTCCGAATTTTATCGCTAATATTTTTTTAATTAAAAAATAGATAAAGAGTACTTGTGACGACAAACACAATCTGTTATACAGATTGCTACCTGGTATGAACATAGCAATTGCTAATTGACCTACAGCATATGGTCAAATTTTTTTTCAGGGCATTATATAAACTTCTGTTTCCTAAGTGTTTGTGAGCGATTGAAAGTATCTCTGTTCATATCAGACTGAAAACATATAAATGCTACTGCCTGTTTTACATTAATTATTGTTTTTAAGAAATATCAAACAGGACTTACTTCACGCTAAGAATAAGAAAAATGTTTTAAAGTCGGATTTGTATTATATACTTTAAATAATGGAGGGCGCGTGTAGGCCATACTTTACGTGTTAAAACCGTAAAAAGTACATATAATCAAATATGTTATATTTTTTATCCATGAAGACCGTTCAGCATGATGTGTCGTATTGAGAAAGTCGCTTCGTACTATAAATAGATGATATTTTTCGCCCTTAGAACGTTCTGCAAAAATGCTGGGGGGGCATAACTTGGTATCAGAATTTTTAAAGTAACACTGCATTTTAAATCTTTAAAATTTTATTTACAGCAAAGCCTACATTTTTCATGAAAACCCCTTGTCAACAAAATTTCAAAACAGAAAAAATAAACGAAATAAAAATAAAATTTTTTTTTGGGAATGCAGTAAATTTTTAGGGGAAACCTCAAATTTTTTATCGATTGCATTTTTCTGTTTGATTACATGATTTGGGCCCACCTAATAAAATTTGTGATAGAGGAAATGTACAAATTTACAAATTTCTGTTTTGAAATTTTCAAAAATAAACCCAGAAATTACTATGTACATTTAACAAAAGCGGAAACAAAAAAAAAAAAAACGTTTTTAAAATGTTTCCTCCCTTTTTTTGAAACTGTGGGAATAAAGGGGGTGCATTTTTTTTTGAAACGCCATGTTTCCATTTTAAAATTACAAAAATGGAACTTTTTTAAAGGGAAAATTTAAGTTTGATTTAATCATTTTAATGTTATGCAAAAATTTTTTTGGATTTTGGGTTTTAAAGTCATAGGATGTTAATGTAATATTAAGGAAAAGATTAAACATATATAGTAATTAAATTTAAACGAGTTAATTCATTGTTAAATCTCGTTTGATTGAAATGTTCTTTCTTTCTTTTGAACAAATGGTGTCCTACAAAATCTGTAAAACAAATAAATGAATGAATTACAAGAGGTTAAAGGCGTTTTCTTTATATTCGTTATCTCGTTTTGGAAACTAGTTTGTTCTCTTTTTTATTCAGATAAACAGGTTCGAGATATATGTAAATGATAGAAATATTCTTTTTCTATCGTATTTGAGACAATAATAACAATTTAAGTGAAACAAATCATATACAATACACTTATTTAAAGACATATCTACAATACTATTTAAAATATTTTTGTAAATAGAAAACACCATACATAATTTTAGTTGACATTTTGTTGTCATATTAGTAATTACATAGGAAAAATAGGAATTGCAGTCGGTTTTTATTCTTATACACATGTACTTGAATTGTCACCTTAAAAAAAGGTGTTTTAAAAAAAGTACAATACGGGGCCTTAAGTTCTTCAGTTTTCCCTTATTGAAAATAGCTTACCTACCAAAAATTTGTCCGTAGCGTATTATACTCCCAAATTCCCCTTGGGGAAGGAATACATTCTAAAATAGAAATGATTAATCAAAAATCACAATTTGTTATTTTTTATGCAGACATGGGAGGGATTTATTTAAATTTTTTTTGAATGCCCTTAGAAAATGTCGGGGTTTTCAGTTTTTAAAAAATCGTTTTAATAAATTTATGAAGCGTATTACGAAACAATAATCATTCGAATTAATAATGTCACATTGCTGATTGATAAAAAATAAATTTCTAAAAGACACGATCAAAATGCGGTAATCATTTAATAAATTGAAAAAGCCCCTATGTGTAAATAATGGGTGGTTTTGCTCGCAGTTTAACATTTAATTGAGTAAACTTATTCAATGAGCAAACATTTGCATTTTATCCTGTGCAATCATTTCATTAATAACGTGTATATCTATAAATTATTAATTTAGATCATCATTATCATGCATATAATGTCCGTAAAGCGATACTTTACAAATTAATAATTGTAAACGAAATAGACACTCAATAATTCAAACTAAAATTATCATTGTCACAGATCTTATCAAAAATAACCAATCGGAACCTGTTGTTTCGTCAACACATCAGGTAAAAATCTCGTGATATTAAATATGTGAAAAGTAGACTAAATAGATTACAGTAGAGTTGAAGATGAAATATGTTTTTGGATTTTTTTATTGTCTCGAAAAGTTTCGTAGAAATTCAATTTAAACTTGAAGAACTTGTTTACTACTAGATTGTATATGCATTCCTTAAAGCCATTTCTTTTCCCTTGTTTGACATTGAATATATTTTCTTAAAAACACGTTTAAAGTATTTACTTTAAACTTGAAGATTTGTTGACTATTAAGATTGTTATTTTATTTTACTTACAAGACGAAATTTTTAATCATATTCTTACTATGAAATATTTGATTAGAATACTTCATGCGTACAAGCTATCAAGAACGTATATCAACGTACAACAGTCATATCATTTAAATCAATAAATAATAATTATATCTTTAAACATAATATTCGCTTTGAAAATAATATATATATAAGCGAATATATTTAACGGAATCTAATTGCATTGTTTATTACATTGCAATCTAACACTGTTGTTTGAATACTTTATTGCAAAATAAATCATAATTTATGTCAAGTCCTGCAACACAAAAGAATTATGTTCGTCATATGGCATGCAGCTAAATCCTTTAAAAGAGATGTCCAGATATAATTATCATTGTAAACCGGTCAGTATTTGACAATTATTTCGCCAATCTTGTACAAATATACATTAAAATATCTCCCATTACGGCTATTGTGGGTGTAAATTAACGATAGAAAAATAATAAGACTGTACATGAAACTACAAAAGCGGTCATTAATTAAGTAATGTTACCATATGTTGTTGTAAGGTAACATCTGTATTAGATACTCTATAGTGGCGCTGTGAAACTTCTTTATTCTTTTTTTTATTCAAAGAAGTTTTAATTTGCAAACATAGGTATGTTATGAGCATCTAAAAAGTATCGGTTATTTCCTAGCAATATGTTTAATTTTATTAAAATTGGTCAAACTGATTTAAAGGTTATAATGTTTCAATAAAAGAAATAAAAGAAACGTAGACTATGTTATAAAATACTACTAATCTTTTTTTTATCCTAAACCCAGCTAATGAAGAAAGCATTGTTCTGTGTGAATTTCAAAACTATATACTAACATTCAGGCCTACAAAATATTCTATTTGTCTTTGGGTTTTCCTTCTTATGAATATTGTAATTTAAAGATAAAAACCCTCGAGTGTCACCATCTATATAAATATTTGCGAACATCAAACAACTCGTTACAAAAAATAATACGATTTGTGACCTTAGCGTAATGAGTTCGGCCAATGTTGCCCGGATGTACACAATGGCTCTCGAATAACTCATTTACCATGTCCACATTACCCTAATTTCCTCATTAATGCTTCGTTATACACCAAATCTCCGAAAAATCAATGCCGAAACCTCCACGTTATAATATTGCACAGTGATTGGTACTTGACCATAACGTTATCTCTTTATTGCCAAATAATTAGATTTGCATGTGTTAATATTTCGTTTCTGTCCTTTTCGAATGTTGCTCTCCTTTCGTTAACAAGCATCCGAGCTTTGGCAATATGCTCATTACACTGTCACTGGTAACACACAATATCAGCAGATAAAGCTTGTTCAATATGCTTGAATAAAAAAAATTAAAATAACTTCTTTATTATAGTAGAATATTTCCCATCCGAATTGTTAAAATTCAATATTGGTCTTTCTCACGCATCTTTTGTGCCAAAAGAGTACATTTTTATAAAAAAAACGCAAATGCTTCCCGAAAATAGAGGTACAAATCTCTAGCATTCAATGTATATGGTAAGACATTTTTAGCAAAACTTAATCCTAGCATAATTTCAGTCACTTAACGCCAAGTCTTTATAATATCGTGTGATTTCTTTAGTATTGTATCAGTCAAAATTGTCAATAGATTTGTATATATTTTATAGATCATTACAGTTAGAAACAATTAGTGAACCTGAAAGCAGGTTGTATTTTACACATTAGAGATAAGTAAGATATATATATATATATATATAATTGCATGAGTAAATGTAATACATTGTGTCAGCTAGGCTTAAAATTATTATGGTATTACCTGTAAACTTATTCATGTATAAATCGGACAGTAGGACACTTTGAGATGCATCTGTGGAATCTGTGTTACAAACTTTATCATCATGGTATCGTCATAGAATAACAAAATATATGAAAAACATTTACTAATGCATTGTTAATATTTCTAAGTGTTCTTAGCGAAATTTCATGCACTTTCTTTACAAATATATAAATATTCATTATTATTCATATCAGTTAAAATTAGATTACAGAAGTCGATTTCTTAGATAGTAATTAATATTCTGCATGTTTCTATCGTAGAAGGTTATGAATATGAAAATTACATTAAAAATTCCATGGCTTAAAGCATGTTTTACTGTGAAGCTAAATTGAGCACTCTATAAGCCATGCTAAACCAATGTGTGACCTTAATATAATGAGGTGTAGTTCATTCGGTCAACATCTGCAAAAGAAAATCCATGGCATAATAATAAGAGTAACTGGTAGGTTTGTGGTTACATGTATCACATGTATTAACGTTTAAAGGTTTAGTTTATTTCTTAATATTTATCCTTACAGCAACGGCATCTGATACTAACGCAACAGAATTGCCATTTTTACAAACTCTTGTATGTTTTGAAGTATTTTTTAATGCGATTGTGCTGCTCTCTGATGAAGTTAATTAAAACCTATGATTCCAGACTTAACTACTAGATATAATATTATGATATCTTTTCTTTAAACGCTTACCTTGGAAATGTAAAATTCTAATTAAGTCATGTGACTTTAAAAGGGAATGGTTTAAGTAGTTTGTTAAAATAACTTTATCTTTCAGCTCAGAGAGAATGAAAATTACCTGAAAGGTCTTCCAATACCACACCTTTCATGCATGAAACAAGCTGATTTCTGATATGTATATTATCATTCATTTGTTCTGATAACAGTGAATTTTGTCATTGAAGGGCTTTTACTTATTGTTCACACCTGCTACGATTTACATTCCTTATGAAACTGAATGAATAGTTTCACAGACATTAAGATGTTTTAACATCAATTGCTATTTGCTTAAAAAGTTCACGCATCACTCACGCACCCTAGCACCGTATTGCACCGTACTTTATTTTCAATACTTAAAATTGCACTGACAATTGTATTTTTAATGTTTGATTAACAAAGATAATCATTCTATACAAAAAAGGAGTGAGCGAATGAAATTGTTATTGTTCGATGGTACACATATCTCGAAAAATATTTTCAGCCCGTCATGCCGAAATCCGTTTAAGAAGGTCAAGATCGCAGACGCCATCTTTATTGGTACTTTATTGGTAGCGTCTAGTCATTGTTAATTGAAAACGACAACATGATCTATCACAAGACATGATTGATATTTTATCTATATGACATTTTGACTCAAGATAATTTTAGGGCAGACATTTTGTCACAAATCGTTTGACTTCATTAACGCTCTGTACGTTTAATTATAAGAAAGATTATATCCTTGTACATGTTTTTATTTGTGACTATAAATTTACAAAAATTAGACTACATTGAGTTTTATGAACGAATGTCTGCAACGATTCACCAAATGTTCGATTCCGGTTTTGATTATTTTCGATTCGATTCATGCCTGATTACTACTTTGTCTGTAGTTGAAATATCTGCTTATTTGCTCTAAAATGCGAGTGACCATTAACTTGTTTTTTTTTCTGCATGCTTATTTGCTCTCAAAAATGAGTTTAAATATGTTTTCTTTTGCATTTCTTTAGTTGTATATCCATTATATAAACTTATTTGACTTTTTATTTCAGTGGTCTATTTGGAAAACATTTTAAATCAAACCTACTAGTACAGTATTATGACCAGTACACGAACTGATCTGACTTTTTCCGAACTAAAACTTTGCTTGTTGAACATCAACATCTGTGCTTTCTTTTCATGTGATTGTACTTACCGACTTCGGACATGACACGGCCTTAAAATATATCTTACATGTTGTTTTGCTAAATTCCTTACTGTTGCAAAACCGAAGCGTCCATATATGCCCTTTATTTAAATTTAAGTATGAACATATCTGCGGATGTTTCTAGATTCAAAATTTCGCCATTTCCTTGTTTAAATGTTGGATTCTGCTGGGTGCCGGTGCCATAGGGCGTGGACGGTAGCTTGTAGCATGAAATTTAAAGTATCATTTTGTTTCTAAACAACGACACATTATTGAGTATAACTTAAGAAATGGGTAATAGTATGAGGTAATTTTTAGGACAAGAACACATACTAGTACGTACAAGTATAATGCAATAGAGCATTGTGCAATATAGGCTTTGCATCAGTATGCGTAGATATACCTACACCTATGCAAACTCTATGAACATATCAGCAAACATTAACAGTCGACAAAAAAGAGAAAACAATCTGCGGACAATACCATGATAAGAGCTTGCAATATTGACCGGACATACAGAAGACATTTGAGATAATTCTGTTTCTATGTCCACATTAGCCCCGCTTCCTTATTATAGCATCTGTTATTGGCAAAGTCCCTGAAAAATCAATCACTATAGAATAATGAGTTAATCTGTGCACTTGACCACCTTTGTTATGATTATGCAAAATAATTAAATTTACATGTGCTCAGGTCTGTCTTCTGTCAGGTTGATTAAGAAAACATATTTCATACATATAAATGAGCGTTATTATATTGAGCGCACATTAGAATATTTCTATATCCTGTAAAGACAATACATTGCGCGTTTTTGTGCCGGACTTCCTTAATGGGAGGTAACTCTGATGGAGGTGATCTTTCTATCCGTCAATCCGTTTGTACTTCCTGCCATTCGTGTACGATTAATATCATGAGAAAAAAACTTAGTATGTATAAAAAAAAAGATTGCCCATGACCAGTAGATGACCACTTTTGATTTTGAGGTGAAAAAGTCAAGGTCAGAATAGCACATGTAAAGTCCTTGTCTGAACAAAAGAAAAGGTACAATGAGTCATAACTAGGTATAGATGATAGATTTTGTGACAACGATGCGAAAGATTCTGAATATATAACGCTAAGATAACAAATAAAAATTAAAATCAGGATACTATTTAAAATGAAATAATAATAAAAAAACAGAATCACTTAAGAACGCCCAAAACTGCACAATAGAAAATGTTACAGGCATTGCTTGACTGAGTCTGTTGATGGACGGTTCTAGAAAGTACAAGCTACCGTCCACGTCCCATAGCACCGGCACCCAGCAGAATCCAACATTTAAACAAGGAAATGGTGAAATTTTGAATCTAGAAACATCCGCAGATGTGTTCATACTTGAATTTAAATAATATGACGAAATGATAGTATGTACAGTAAGAATAAATGTTGATGAGATTTATAAATGAATCAAATCAGTAATACCAGTGCATTCTACACGTCAGATGTTTATTGTATAATTGGATTACATTGGGCAAGATCGAATTCGAGACGAAATCGCGGATAATGATTTATTGTCTTGATTTGACAAGGATGGCATTTCTTTCTTTCTTAATTCAATGAAAGGAAATGTTTGCAAACACCACTCAGACAATAATACAATGAACGTAGATTAGCCAAAGAGGTGAGATAACTATATTTTTACAGTATTTCGTTGTTTTTGTTACAAAACGCAATCACAATTTAGTCATTTCCCGTAAAAATATTTATAAGAAAAATGTTACAAATTTCATTTTGTCACATTCATTAACAGTGCCATTTTAACGATGCCATAAAAGCTAAAGAAAAAACAAAACAAAAACAACAACAACACAAACAAAAACATTCGTTTTGGATGCTATTTAAACCATTACTTCATGAGCATTTTGTGAAAAATGGCTGTTTTCATTGAAAAGTCTCCCGTTACAAGTTCAAATTGCTATAATACTATAAAAACTGCTTCAACACTAATCAAACTTGGCACAAATGTTAACTGGACCATTGCCCTTGCAACAACATGCTCAGGCTTAAATTTTCTGTTACCATGGCAACGAGGGGACATCTCAAAATTGCCAAAATTCACTATTTTGCGTTGATTTTTTCCATCAAAATTGATTTCAAAGTGCTGCAACTTCTCAATGGACTGAGATAGAGTCAAATGCTTTTCAGCGTTGGTTACACGTTACCTTATGATCAATCTGGGGTCATTTATAGCCTCTCACAAGTCCAAAATTTTCTTGGCGATGAGGGGGACTTCGCCCCCCTTCAAACCCCCCCCCCAAACAGAAGGGGGCACATCCCCCTTCTGGCAACCCCCTGATGTATCTTTTGGTTGGGGGGCCGCGCCGAAAAAGTGGTCACTTTTTTTAACAACATTTCTCAAACAAAAACAAGTGTTTAGGGCCGAAATTATGCATTGTTTCACCATTTGAGACAACAAAAAGGGGGGGGGGTGAAAAAGGCGTTAAAAGGCGTGTATATGAAGTAATGTGTTAAACATCTATTTTTCTATGCATCTTTAAACAAAAATATTATCTTTTGCAGCTTTGTAAACGATCATAATATTTATTATACCGAATGAACATTTAGTATATACAGACATGTTTAAATCCATTTGCATTTAATCAATAATAATAACGCTATATTTCCATAGAAGTGCTTCTGTAAGCATAACACACTCAAACAATAACCTACACCGGAATAAAAGTTTGTTTGTGTTGTTTAAAGCTATATTTCAATTAAAGAGATACCATTTAAAGAGTGGACACGAAATAGCTAACAATGGACGGACGGACGACCAGGTACATATAGTTATACTCCAAAATATTTTCTGATGTAAAATGAGCATTCTTCATATATCCATCCCAGACATAGGACGAATATATTGAACTGGTCATTCTTCAGTCACCACATAAATTGATAATGACAAGAAAATGATATCATACAATTTGATTGATGTTTTATTGATATAACTTTGTGAAAGGAGATAATTCATGGTGGATTGCAGTCATAAATCACGATTTTTTCCTTGACAGCTTCATAATAAGAACAACATATCAATGTGGCATTTGCGTTAAACTTGTCTGAAAATGCTTTGATATAACATATTTCTATACTCTTAAAACCTTAAAAATGAATAACATTAGACTAAAGTCAATAGCAGTTACATGGCAAATGTACCTAGTTTAATTGAGACTGCAAATTGGTGGCAACCGAACGCATCAAGACACTGGACTCCGTAGTTAATTTTTTTATCACGCAATTATGATGGTAAAAATAGTTGAATGACTGTGGGTATCGTCCGCACTCTATGTAATTTAACAGGTAAAACAAGTGTGTTATACTATCTATATTTACATATTTTTCTGTCGCAGATATACCATTGTTTAAGCAAGTGACCTAAGGCATTAATGTTCATAGAAATTTATGCTATTTGCATATCGGTAAAGTCATAAATCATTATTTTTCCACGATCGATTTGGCAGTGCTCTTATACAATAAGACAATTTCTCACAACTTTGGTTCATATTTGAACAATCGTCAATGCGTTTCTGTTTTCCCTTACAGTAATAGAAAAAGGATAAATGTAAAGTCCTACAGAAGGTCAACATAATAACGGTAACATATAAAATTAATGATGTTATACAAATGTATCTAATTTTCAAATGGTAATAAAATTAAGTCATACTTTTGCGAGAAATCAGAAATACGCTTTTTTATTTCTGTTATATAATGAGAGACGCGTTCATTTTAGTATTATGCATTTGTCGAAATTTATCATATATATTTAAGTATTTTGATTTGTTTCATTTATTGTTTTATCTTTTATTTTTAATACGAGTATGTTTCTAGAAAAATTGTAAATATTGATTTCTGGGTTGTTGATCTCTGTAAATTGATAACATGCTTTATGTTTATAGTTATATTTGACTGCATGTTCATATTATATCTAGTTGTTTAAACTTTTTTTGTTAATTTCATAATTATATGTTTGTATATATGATCAGCTTTTCATGTACATTGAAGGAAATAAAGTATCTACCTATCGAAATCATATAAGGGCAGTCATGTTTTTCGAGTACATGTATGACTTTTATGTCTGTGTATTCCTTCAAATATAGTCTCATTTTATACAGTTCAATCTATCAAAATCATGGCTAAAGAGATTTCGTCATTTTGAAGAGATATTATCAAGGTTCGTTAATTGTTTCAAAGAAAATTCAATTTAACAAAAACAATTAAAACTTGTAAAACTTATTCATAGCCAGCTTATCGTTAACCGAAGCATATTCGGTGGTCCCAATCGAAACTCCTCGACACTGAAAGAAGTTTTTCCACACGTTTTTTATGTAAACAAAAACAAAGGTAATCTTTGAAAATGTATAACAAATGTATATATTTGACATCCAAATAAAAATAAAGTCTATTTCGGTAAAAGCATGATTGAAAATATGTGTGACAGACATTAATAATTAAAAAACGCCCACTGATGTACAATAATAACCAAATAGGAAATAATGTCAGGTATCCATTTTGTACTTCCGATTTCTCCAACCATAATGATGAGTATATAAATAATCTAACGGTTTACTATTTAGGTGGATTTTTTCTAGATTCATTGGAGTAAACATAGTTAACAACTCCTAGCATTTAATTACTTTTTGTTGACATGTTTAGTTTCTTAGCTCAGGTAAGATCGAAATACCGTATAATGTTTGTTTATCCGAGGTCGTTATCCGATGATTGACGGAAGGGCTGAAAAGTTGGGATTGCAGTGGCCCATATAAGGTTAGTCCCCGCGTCAGTGTTCCACCTAAAATATAGATATTATACTTAGCATTTAAGAGAACGGTAAAGTTTACAAAGTAAGGTCATACTAAAGCAATCATTCAATAATTCGATCTGAACTTTCATGATCTTAGACTATGATAACGGTGACATTCAACAACTTTAAAGTTTGATCATTTACAAAATATGTAAAATATCACTATTGTGAATTGCAAATGCATGCAGATATCATTTGTACAGATAAATCCTGATGAGCTAGTATATAATCGATGAAGTATAAAAAATATCTCAGATGTTCAGAATATATAGGGCCTTGTACGGCATAATGATTCATCTTTGTTTCGAAAAAGTCACACTAGGTACATAACAGACAAATAATCTTTGTACACATTATCAACTTATATCGCGGTTATTAGTTTTAAGTAAGCTTATTCAAATAAAAATGTGTAAAGTTTTGTCAAATACGTTAATCATTTATGTACAAAAATACAAAATACTAAAATACAGATAAAAGGAATCCTTAAAGAAAATCCAAACGCCAAAACCTTTTTTTTAACATTGTTGTCATATCTTTTCAAATCCATTACTTTATTAGAATTACCCGAACGCCGCTTCTGATTTTTTGTTTGCTTTTGTTTTGTGCTTTTGTTTTTTTTTTTATTCTGTGCGTTTCAGGTTTAATCCTTTTCGTACTTTTGTATAATTGCTAATTGACCCATTTGAACCACAAGAATCCCGTGAGGAAATCAGATTACTAAATCGTTATCAATTAGATTCGGTAGTCGACCATTAAGATTTGGCTAGTATTCCTTTACAAAATTTGATTAACATTCGGTTACATTCTTATTTACTGAAAATTGATGGGAATACATCATTTACAAATTAGATCACCGTAGTAAGATTCTAAAATAGATAGATATATAGATTTATTTTTAGTATTATCACAAATGTACAAACATGGTTAAACCAAAACATGATGTATGCATGCATAAATAAAGCATACAAAAATTTATGAATCATTTTACAATAGTAACACAAACAAGGACAAACTGATGCTCCCTTTTTTCCAGTGTGGTTCGTGACATTAAAAGGCTAAACACAGAAAGGCAAGTCAATTTACTTGACATAAGTTGATGGTATCTGCATTGTTTATATCACAATTCAAATTATTACAAGACATTATTATACATAAAGTCATTAAAATAATACCACCATACACAGAATAGATAAAACTAATATACTGACAATAAAGCTATCTGAGCAATAAATTACATTATAAATAAAGAAAAGTTATATAAATATCTTACTTAAAACAGTGTGCCATTAGAAATAAAACAAAAATTTAAACTTAATTAAAAAATTGTTACCCCTAAAAACGCTAAATAGTAAAGTCTGTCTTGCAGAAACTTTGGTCTTTTAAATCAAACATTGAACGGTTATCACCTTGTAATATTTTAAGAACTCAATAAAAAAACTTAAAGCTCTATCACACACTTCTTATAATTATTAAAAAGTAATTATTAATATCGATTCTAACACGACCCGCAGTTTTCCCTATTGAACATAGAAGCAAAAATATGTGTTATTATGCAACAAAATCACTGTTGACGTCCTATATTTAGATATGTGACGTAATCATTATAGATGTGACGTAACCACGCGCTGAAAATAAGTAGACCTACGGAAACAAATCAGGTGCAATTTAGCTTAATAATCAGGTACGGCAGCATTTTTTGTTGATGTCGTTCAGATGCGCAACATTATAGCCCTCGTGATTCCTCGCATCCAAACTCCTAAAAGTGCTTTTATTAAACGATAAAATCACAGATTGGGATATATTATTTCTTAAATAAACGGCTAAAATATCTAAGTTGCGCTGTGCATTACAGTAGTGTAAATTTTAATTTTTACAATTCAAACATGTATTGTCAATTAATTACTCAATCACAATGTTTATGCACGAGTAGAAGCGTAATATACGACCTGGTACAATATTTAAGATAATTTTTCTACTAAAATGTGTTCAAGACATTTCCTTTCCCTCGCTGTTTTCGACAGATGTTCGAAAACAGACCCGAAGACAATATTTTGAAAAGCCTTTTGTTTAGCCCTTTGTGTTGATTTAGAAAAATGTCAATGTCTTAAGTTCTTCAGAGTTGAATCTTATTTAAACTTAGAGTGAACGTCATTGTTTTCACATCGTTTGGGGTAATTGCTTGATCTTGTAAGTGTCCGAAAACAAATACCTTTTTGTTCTGAAAACAAACGGGGAATTCATGTAGCCATACGCGCTGTTAACGAGTTATAAAAAGGTCACTGAATTAAATTACGTTGACAAGTGCTTGTATTGTTATGCCTGAAGACATTAATAGAAATTGGCAGTATGGCAAATATTGCCGATAATTAAGAGGTAAAAGGTTCGGGATTAATTCAAATGAGTCGATTTTATTGCTCCTCATACTATAATATAGGAAGAGCATGTGGTAACATGCTCAAAAGAGTGTATTTCATACATTGCATAACTTATAGAACAAACGCAAGCTGAAAATTTTGATATCATATTTTAAACGAGAGTACCAATTATTCATAAGATACGCCCGTCACACATGGCCAGTCTAATTAAAGAGAAAATTTGCATAACCCTAAATTCATACTTACATCTGCTTTTGGACCTCTGCATGTAACATGTATTTATCGCACAACATCATACTTACACAGTCAATTTATCTAAATGTTTTATCCATGCACGCAACAGAACGGGCTCCAGCTGAGCCAAACTATTTCAAGAATATCAAACTTAAGAAGAATGTAAAAAAACGATTTAAGAAATGTAAAAAGAATCAAGATTAAAGTGATCATTTGATATGTCATGTGCGTTAATAACTGATATTGCAGTAATTATCATTGCAGTAAGGGCAATTTTTGCTTATTTTGACCTCGTTTGTTAATAAACGTGTATTATTCGTGCCGTGTGCAATGTGTAAATTACTATATTTGTTCACTTCTCAATAGTTTAATTTTTAAAACACATTCCAATTTTTCGTTTTCATTTTTACTTGAGGCTTGCTACTTTAATCGAGATGATAATTTAGATATCATAAAACTTGACATTCGGCTAACAGATAGTCGAGTAAACATTCTTCTAACAGTTTCCATTTCTGGAAAAGCACTTATAAGACCACTGTCGTTTCCTTCAAATGATTTTGTAACCACATTCGTTATAACAACTATCATCAACAAATCAGATTATCCAATCCCAAGCAAATATTGCAATAGAACAATGTTTTCTCTTTTAAATTCCTTTATCAACTCAACTAAAAATTGCAGCATATTGGTTTAGTATTTTATGTGTCATCTGGTAACACCACAACAGATGTTTGTGTATTTTATTCTTCATATAACCTGATATAATTGGACCTAATCAGTGACTAGAGGTGACAATATTAGGAGATAATGTGATAAATTTGTTCTTTATGTTCACCTTAAATATTGGCTTTGCTTGGTTGAGAGATCTTTAATGACATTTTGATTGGATGTGCCTCGTCATCTTTGCTCATAAATGATCACCATACTATCTTAAAATAGAATAACTGGCCCAAAGGCTTTTGCATGGTAATCTTTAGATTTAGATTTTGCCATATGATTATTTAATCAATCTGAAGTACATAAAATCACATTACAATGTATAAAGTATAAGTTTTTATCTGTTGTCCGCATCCTTTTGACTTTTTCGGATTATTTGCACAAATGGGTATATTTTGTGATCTCCCTTAAGTGGAGGTTACCATGGAAATATCTTTTTTGCGTAGTGGTATTGGCATTTCAATGTACAAGTTAGATTATCGATAGTATTGTTTACCAATTGTCAAAATATAGTATATAGATATTAACAGTGTTTAAATTCTTTATGAACTTTTGCTCATCTCCGATTCTAATTAAAAAAAAATATTGGAATACTTCAAAATCAAAATGTGTTAAGAATAGAGCGGTCTCTTTCTATACGGGTATTAGAATACTAAAAAGGAAGTCAGACACAATACATAGTAAGTTCTGAAACCTAAGCTATGATCTCAACAATCGTATTATCTGTAAATTTATATAAACATATACAGAATCAAGAATGGAAAAATTTAGTGCAAAGAATATTTACCTTACACTCTTAATGTCTTAAACATTTACAAGAAGCAAACAATTAGTACTCCCCCCCCTCCAAAAACAACAACAACAAAAACCAAACAAACAATAACAACAAAAACAAACAAACAAAAATAAACCGGAAAACAAAGAAACCAATTGAGTCTGCAATGTTCGTTCATGACGGTATGCAAGTTTTTTTTGTTTCCAGTTATGTGAATAAAAGGTCTTAAACTAGACAAATATAGCAAATGGTAAATAATTGTTAGTGTCTAGACTGTTTAATAAATGTTCCTTTTCTTTTCACTTAATTAAAAACCTGTTATTTCTCGTTTGAATAATATATGACAATGACAAGAAATAATAAGAACAACGAGAACTAAAATGGCATCGCATTGCTGAATAATGAAACAAATACTGTAATCGAGACTATCTAATTTATATTATTACATAAATCTTATTTTGTAATGTATCAACTTAATACAGTGTCAAAAAATATAACGAACTGTCCTGTTTATAGGCCTTATCATATTTCAATATGAAAAATAAACAAAATTTACCTGAACAATAAGGTAGACGAGAAGAAATTTAATTGAATATTTTGAACGAATTTAGCTTTTAAAAGTTTTCCAATTAGTAATTTGGTTTTATAAGTTGCATTGTTATTTGTCTTAATACCAATAACACAAAAATATCGCTTTTTTCTGACATGCTACATATGCAATAACAAATTCTTGTAATGCAAACAACGCATACAGTAAATAAAAGAATATATATAAACCTTGTCGTTTTAGTTAAATATTTCATTGCAGGTACGGACAATATGAATAGAATGAGTTTTTAAACACATAATCGAAGAAAAAACATTATCGAGTAGGTAAGATGATATATATATTTTGAGTTTAAAATAGTTACATTTACTTTACACCTTATGTAATAAATAACCAATAAATTTCTATCGTTTACATCATGTGATATTATAAATCATTTTACGATCTAATGTTATCAATTTGGCCTCGTTTTCAATTTACGAGTTCAACTTATCCATATCAAATACAAAGTATACTCTCTCTAGCGTTGTTTCTATTTTCTGATTAAAAAAACAACAATCATATAAAATCCATATGATACTAGTAAACCCTACATTTGACTCTGCATATACCTCGTCAAATAAAAGTTTTTAATAGTCCAATAAAATTCAGTATTGTATTGAACAATATATAATAGCCTCATTTTATGTCGTTATGACTTAACCAAGGGATCGATGGTTCAAGACCTACTCGGTCACAACCGTGTTTGATATAAACTCTTGTTACATCTAAGTAAAATAATAGAGTGGTTTAAATAAGAGTCCATTTTGTATCATAATCGGGCTGTAAAATATGGAAATATCGTGACATAATGTATGAATTTATTTATGATATGATAATTTTTTTTTTGAAGATACATTTTGTACTTGCTAAGAGAATATACCCTACTTCTACTGTTTCCAAAAAGCTAAATGGTTATGTATACAATTTAATTTCATAAATTTGTTCCATAAAATAAGATGGATTTACGATAGTTGTTTTCGTTACTTCTTTGGCTTTAACTTTGTAGATTTATAATTTATGTGTGATTGTGTTTTGCAACAAGGCACATAATTATGTTACTGGTCGTAAAAAGTAAAAAAATGTATGCCTAATATATAGCTGCAGGAGGGAAAGAATAAGACATTAGATAAGATGTATGGTCTCTTCTGCATTTCATGTACTAATAAACCACAATATAATATTCTAATAAACCATAACATGTAAGATTAGACGGTGCTCGCGGCATTTATAGCTGCAGTAGTTTCACAGATGTTAATCTATTTGATCCCATAACTCCACAAACTATTTACATAAAATGTTATTGAACTAAGAAATGCAACAAATTATGCATTTAAGATGCTACCATTGAAGATACTATTTTATACTTCCAGTTCGCTATGTTTTTGATAATTTGCTTTTGGCATTTGTGTTAATTATTTCTTTTTATAAAGTCTACAAGGTAAAGTAAGCAGCAGCTAATTTAGATTAAGTAAAGTACTGTTGCATGCAGTGCCCAACTAGTAAAAGAAAAGAGGATTATAATCATAAAGCCAATGATCGGGGCGTGAAGGATGTTGCACTTTTTCATTATCCCTCATGTACAGACTTAATCAAGCCGAGTCTGCAATTTTCATGTTATTTTATTGTGATGCTTCCAAAGGATCACTTTTTCTCCAGATTATGATACATAAAAACTAAGAGAAAAGTATTTAAGAATTACAGTTAAACCGATACTTTACATAAGAACCATCTTATTAATTATTCATCTTATTTGTATGTATGAAAAGTTGAGTTAAACTTCATTTTTGAACAGTATTTGACAAGGATTGTTTTCAGGTAATGTCTGTTTATTTTTAAAATTATGTCGTATATCATTACATATATGTATAAAAGATTATTTTTAGTTGAAGCAATATATTTTAAAAACCTGGTCTGATTTTGAAAACAGACTCTAAGAAGAATTGACATTTTTATTTTAACTTTCTATATTCAATCATTATCAATTTACTTCTTTCTTCGGGATATTTTCTTATATCTGTTCTTATTACAAAACAAACTATTTTAACATTTCAAAGATATGAACTTTCATATACCGGTACAAAAAAAATAATTTAGCAGATGATTTCATGACAATTTTGATGACGTCATTTCCGTTGGACAGGTTTGCATGGTGGTGTCAAAGAAAATCACCTGTAACTATTATTACAACTATGAAAGGAGTAACCTCAGATGTATACCATTTGTACGCACTTTTATCGAGAGCGGTGTCTTCAAGCCTTAGTACAATTCTTTGACCTTTCTTTTCCATCTTACATATGTAATATGCAGGCTTCATAACCTTTGATCTCATTTCAAAATAACTTTTTATTTAGTTCGCCCATTGTTTCTCGTTTAGGGCATTTTCTTTATCTGGGGACCATACTTCGCTTTTCATGGAATGACACGAACATTGAAGCTCATATTAACATACAAACCTTTACAACAAAGCAAACCGTTGTTATGTATAAATTCTACTTTTCATTTCCAATATTGACATTCCATTTAATACAACAATGCATGAGTGAGTCATTAACGTTTTCTCACAATAAGATAAATAATGGGAAGTTAAGAGATTCAGAAACTGTATCTACTGCAATTCGATTACTCGTTTCTGGTAGATTGAATAAATGAGATTGTTACCAAATAATTAGATTGTTTTGTCTTCAGCTCATACATAAATTGAATTATTTGAGCACAAACATTTCTCAATCCTTGTATCTGATTTCCAAGCTTTAAGTAAGAGGATAGCTGAAAGGAAACCGGAACAAATACAAAAACTACAAACATTACAAATTTATATTGAGATCGTGATTTGTTTACAAAATTAGCTGTCTGCCTTTATTTTTCATCAGTTTTTATTTCATCTGAAAAGAGACTTATTGATTCACATAGCGTTCTAATAAAGAGCGGACATTGAAAGGGAGAGAGTAAAACCGAGACATTTACAAAATAATAAGTCTCAGAATATATGTCTTTATAGTAATCAATCCATAAGTTATGACAATATATATTTTTATTCAACCTTATGTGATATAAATATCACATTTCTCCGAGGGTGATAGCATACATGTATATTATTATATTATCTAAACATAGCTGCAATCTCATTAGTTCAAACAGTGGTCAACAGAACAAATCCTTTTCACTGAGTGTAGTATCATATTCACTGGCTAAAATGAATTTTCCCAATTTAAAAGTCAGATTCATATTTAATAAACATACCGCGAAGACAATTAACTGCGCGAGCATAAATCATATTCACTTGTGAATATGATTTATGTATGCGCATTTATGACTAGGTGTAGTATCATATTGACTGACTGGATTTTCCTTATCTAATATGAAATGGAATCATACTCATTATTTAAATGACAATACAGCATAAACTAATTAAAATTGTTGCCTTTTGTTCTTTATGGCATATTTCTCGATTCAAAATTTTAATTTACTCCACAATTATAAGCAAAAGTTCAACCGCAATGATAAGTACTTTGCTAAGTTCAACTTGTTTTTAATACTAGGCCTTACTTTTGTGTGTGTTTTTTTAATCTTAGGCTGATCATATAATAAAACAGTTATTGACTAATGATCCATTGAATATGATATGATACTCACTGGCAAATTGTCATAATGACATTTACCGGTGAATATCACATTATATTTAATGGCTCACTAGTCAATAATTGTTTAATGTTAGAAATGGAAAGGAATTACCTATCAAGGATTAATTCTCTTTCTCGGGTGAATATTATGTTATATCACATTAGACAAATAAGATTTTTATATAACACCAAATAATCTATCAATGACAGCAATGAAAGAAAATAATTATGTGCTTGCTTAAATTTTGATTCAAGTTTATCATCATATACAAGTAGAATTAAACATGAGGTTTAAAAACGTGTTTCACAAGAATTATTTAAATTTTAATAGCACATTCAGTGCATGTATATTATTTGTTTGAATATCAGTACAGTTAAATAATTGGTTTAACAGGAACTGTTTGTAAAATTGACAAAAATATTAATCAGTATAAAGTTACTTCCCTTTATATGTACACTAACGCCGAAAAATTCAGGGGAGATCAAGATGGTCAAATGACAGGCGCATTAATTTTCAAGCAAAATAGTTCCGGAATGGTCGAAAATTTCTAATATTGTTTTAGTCTTTATAGATATACATGCTTATAGTAAGCTCCTTGATTATTTACATCTGTGTTAAACAACAATAATAAGGGTTACAAACCCTAATTTAGAATAATATGATTTTCTTCAGACCGTTAACATATAACTTCACCGTGGCCGAGGTGTTTGCGCGCTCGCTTAGGAAGCGAGAGGTCTGGAGTTCAAATCCCAGTCAAGACAATTATTTTTTTTTTTTTCAAATTGTTTAAGTCAAATAAACATTGAATTGAATATCAGTGTTGCAATTAGTCTTATAGCCAATTTACTACAATTAAAACGCTGGAAAGCATTGTAGGCACTATACAAAAACAAATTGGTTTATAATCTCACAACCTTCACCTTTCTGACATTCTGAGACCCAAACAAATTCAGCGCCTTCTGCGCATTGATTTTATATTCGCTTGCTTGGCTCCTAGAAAAATTTAATACCGGAGGTACCGAGGTATCATATTTGCGGCAAACGTTTATTGAACAACCCCTGTAGAAGTTGTGACAGTTCTCTATTGTTTTCGGAAGTCAGCAGTTACATCTCAATTTCAGAAAGGCATCATCAGTAGATACGAGTATTCCGTCAAGTTCTTCTACTGTTAAAGTAGGAACACTTTCAGTTTAGTTCATTCTAATGTGTTATTTTTCCTATCATGTTTTTATGTACTTTCTGTCAGTCGTTTCTGAATTTGGAATTCAGACCTGTTGCACAAAAAACTATGCCCGGCCTATGATCTAAAGTATATATTGATGCGGTTCTGAGGTAGTTGCTTGAATACCTTTTGGACAGACTAGTAATTACAGAAATTTTACTCATCATGTAAGAAAAGTGTTAACCCAATAGACTTTTACCGTACCTAAAATCATCCCCTGTCAAAAATTAAAATCATCCACGGAGCTACTTCACTGTTAGAGCGTTGTTTTAGCGAATCTTTTCTCTCAGTACACATGTTACCTTTCTGTGCATACATCCTATCTTCTCAAGTGTCATCCGGTAAATAATCAGCCTATAAATTTGGAATAAAATTTCATTCATTCAATTCTATTAATTTCTTTACTGGTATTTATTTTGATGTGATTTTTTTTAAATAAAAACATTAAATGTTTAGCTTTTCACATTAAAGTTATAAGAAAAAAACTGACTATGTTTAGTATTTGGAGGTGGTTGTTGAGATTAACTTTAGGCATATCTTCAAAGTTTGCCCAAAATGTTCGGAAAAGGTTTACACTGAATGTGAAAGTCCTTTTTGTTGAGTCCGTACAATCATCCATGCATACATTTAGCGAGCGTATTTATGGACGGTGCAGATTTTTATGTAACATTTACTTTCGGCACTAAAGGGTTGCATATAAGCTTTCTAAATGTACAACATCTTATGCCCAAAATTGATGAAATACGTATGGTACTTAATGAATCAAATGCCCCAGATATTTTTGGTTTATGCGAAACATTTTTATGTGATTCAGTAAAAGATAAGGATCTCAAAATTGATAATTATACTTTTGAAAGGAGAGACAGGGTATTAAAGGGTGGCGGTGGAATTGTAATATATATCAAAGATACTGTTTCTTATAGAAGGCGAATTGACTTTGAATCGCAAAATGTGGAATCTGTTTGGTTTCAGGTCAATTTTTCACACAATAAATCTGTACTGTTAAATTTCTTATACAGGCCACCTTACAGTTACCAGTCTTGGATTGATTTCTATGAGCAGCAATTAATTACTGCATAATTAAATAATCTAGATTTGTATGTAATTGGAGATATGAGCATTAACTATTCATACCCTAACAATTTTAATAATAGCAAATGGGCGCATATTGTTCAAGATTTTGGCCTCAAGCAATTAATCCAATCAGAGTAACTAAAGATACATCTACTATAATTGACCATTTATACGTATCTTCCCTTAACCATATTTATGATGTGAGTGTCTCTAATTTAAGCTTAAGCGATCACTATCCATTGTCGTTTACAATAAATTGTGTTACAAGAAGGGAGGCAAATGCTTTCTCGCATAAAACGATGAATTATCGTTCTTTCAAGAATTTTAATGAACAAGTATTTAAAGATGATTTGAATGCTATTAATTTTGATATGATTGAAACTATTGCAGAGCCAAATAACTCACTTGATGTTCTATACAATATGATTGAAACATTATTTAACAAACATACGCCTGTAAAAGTAAAGCGTATTAAAAGGACTAAACAACCAGATTGGTACTCTGACGAAATTAAAGAGGCCCGCAATAAAAGAGATCACTATAAAAGTTGTAAAGACTGGATTAATTATAAGTTATGGAGAAATAAATGCCAGGTTATTATCAAAAAGAGTAAGAAGATGTTCTATAACATGGCAGTTGAAGATTCGAGAGATTGTAAATATTTATGGCAATCTTTAAAAGACATATCAAATGAGAATAAGCAGCAACCCTCTTTACCAATCTCATTAAGCATTAATGATGTTCTTTTTGAAGGAAATGTGAATGTTGCAAATGCCTTAAATAAACATTTTACAGAAATTTCAAAACTAATTAAGAAATCTAATTTTAATGTTAACAATTTTTCGTATTTAAAAGATGTTCTAGATCATAAACTTAGACATAAGCAATTTGACATTGATTTCATAACCACATTTGAAGTAAGCAAATATATTGACAACCTTGATAAAATAAATCTTCTGGCATTGATGGAATTGGTCCTATGTTAAAACTATGTAAAGACTCTATAACTAGAGCAAGAACTTCAATTATTAATAAGAGTATTTCACTAGGTATATTCCCAGATAAACTGAAACAAGCACGTGTTATACCTTTACACAAAGGGGGGGGGGATAAGTCAAACCCCAATAATTATAGGCCAATATCTATTCTCCCAACCATTTCAAAAATACTTGTAAGGCATGTTGCAAATCAGCTAAATAATTATCTTCATTATACCAATATCATTAATGAACACCAGTCAGGTTTCCGGAGACATCATTCTTGCCAAACGGCTTTGATCCGCCTTTTAGATGCTTGGCTTACGAATATTGATGATGGAAATATAATAGGTTCTGTATTTTTAGATTTTAAAAAAGCCTTTGATTTAGTTGACCATAATATACTGATTCATAAATTAAAACTTTATCATTTTTCTGAAAACTCTGTACAATTTTTCCAGTCATATCTCTCTAACAGAGAGCAAATTATAGAAGTCAACAATGATAAATCTGAAAGCTTACCGGTTATATCAGGCGTGCCACAGGGCTCAATCTTAGGTCCTTTACTGTTTCTGTTATATGTAAATGATATATCAGTCACTACGAATTCAGACATTGATATGTATGCAGACGATTCAACATTACACATAGCTGACCAAAGTTTGAGTAATATACAGTCTGAGTTGCAACTAGACTTACTAAAAATACAGGAATGGTGCACTCTCAATAATATGGCCATAAATCCAGAAAAGACCACGTGCATCATAATTGGATCAAAATGTAAAATAAACAAGATATGTTTGTAAAACATGTATGCCCCCTATCGGCAGCCAATTAGTCATATGATCAGGTAATTATGCATGACTTCTGACCCAGTGAACAAACAATTAATAAGGGTTATCTAGTATCTACAGGTCATGACTAGTCACAAGGTAATAATTATTGTGACCCCATATGTTGTGTGCAGCAATTTAAGTTATTACAAATCTTACAAATAATATATGCATAAATTTTATGAATCATGTAGGCCTCATTAATGACAGCCAAGTTGTTATATAACATAAGACCTTCAAATGTGTATACCAAAAGCATTTTTAGTTCAATATAAAAATAGAAACCAAGGCAACTTGAGTTGTTGAGTTATTGGTCACAAACCGTCATTAAGTACAAGGTCATATGACATTGACCCATTGACCCCAAAACCAATAGGGGTCATCTACTGGTCATCCAATCATCATACCAAGTTTGAAGTTCCTAGGCCTAAGCATTCTTCAGTTATTGATCAGAAACCGTTTTTACCTACAAGGTCAACATGACCTTGACCTTTGACCCTTGATCCCTAAATCAATAGGGGTCATCTGCTGGTCATGACCAATCATCATACCAAGTTTGAAGTTCCTAGGCCTAAGCATTCTTAAGTTATTGATTGGAAACTGTTTTCACCTACAAGGTCAATGTGACCCTGACATTTGACCCCTAAATCAATAGGGGTCATCTGCTGGTCATGACCAATCATCATACCAAGTTTGAAGTTCCTTGGCCTAAGCATTCTTAAGTTATTGATTGGAAACCGTTTTTACCTACAAGGTCAATGTGACCTTGACCTTTGACCCCTTGACCCCAAAATCATTAGGGGTCATCTGCTGGACATGACCAATCACCATACCAAGTTTGAAGTTCCTAGGCCTAAGCGTTCTTGAGTTATTGATCAGAAAGCATTTTTACCTACAAGGTCAATGTGACCTTGACCTTTGACCCCTTGACCTCAAAATCAATAGGGGTTGTCTGCTGGTTATGACCAATCATCATACCATGTTTGAAGTTCCTAGGCCTAAGCGTTTTTTAGTTATTGATCGGAAACCATTTTTACTTACAAGGTTAATGTGACCTTGACCTTTGACCCGTTGATCCCAAAATCAATAGGGGTCATCTGCTGGTCATGACCAATCACCATACTAAGTTTGAAGTTCCTAGGCCTAAGCGTTCTTTAGTTATTGATCGGAAACAATTTTACCTACGAGGTCAAATGTGACCTTGACCTTTGGACCCTTGACCCCAAAATCAATAGGGGTCATCTGCTGGTTATGACCAATCACCATACCAAGTTTGAAGTTCCTAGGCCAAAGCGTTCTTTAGTTTTTGATCGGAAACCGTTTTTACCTACAAGGTCAATGTGACCTTGACCTTTGACCCCGAATTAATTAGGGGTCATCGGCTGGCCATGACCAATCATCATACCAAATTTGAAGTTCCTAGGCCTAAGCGTTCTTTAGTTATTGATCAGAAACCATTTTTACCTACAAGGTCAATTTGACCTTGACCCTTTGACCCCTTGACCCCAAAATCGATAGGAGTCATCTGCTGGTCATGACCAATGATCATACCAAGTTTGAAGTTCCTAGGCGTAAGCGTTGTTTAGTTATTGAGCGGAAACCGTTTATACCTACAAGGCCAATTTGACCTTGACCTTTGACCCCTTGACCCCAAAATCTAATAGGGTTCATCTGCTGGTCATGACCAATCATCCTACCAAGTTTGAAGTTCCCAGGCCTAAGCCTTCTTTAGTAATTGATCGGAAACCGTTTTTACCTACAGTGTCAATAAGACCTTGACCTTTGACCCCTTTGATCTAAAATCAATAGGGGTCATCTGCATGTCATGACCAATCATCATACCAAGTTAGAAGTTCCAAGGCCTAAGCGTTCTTTATTGATCGGAAACCGTTTTTACATACAAGGTCATTGTGGCCTTGACCCCTTGACCCCAAATCAATAGGGGTCATCTGCTGGTCATGACCAATCATCATACCAGGTTGGAAGTTCCTAGATCTAAGCGTTCTTTAGTTATCGATCGGAAACCGTTTTTACTTACAAGGTCAATGTGACCTTGACCTTTGACCGCTTGACCCCAAAAACAAGAGGAGTCATCTGCTGGTCATGACCAATCACCATACCAAGTTTGAAGTTCCTAGGCCTAAGCGTTCTTTAGTTATTGATCGGAAACCGTTTTTACTTACAAGGTCAATGTGACCTTGACCTTTGACCCCTTGACCCCAAAATCATTAGGGGTCATCTGCTGGTCATGATTAATCACCATACCAAGTTTGAAGTTCCTAGGCCTAAGCCTTCTTTAGTTATCACTCGGAAACCATTTGGTCTACGGACCGACGGACCAACGGACCGACGGACCGACAAGTGCAAAGCAATATACCCCCTCTTCTTTGAAGTGGGGGTATAATAACATAGGCAATCTTTCTCTGCATATTGAGAATTCGAGTATAAATAATGTTCATTGTCAAAAGCTACTTGGATTGCATATTGATAACTGTCTATCTTAAAAAACACATATTGACAAAACATGTTCTAAGCTTGCTTCTAAAATATCTCTGCTGAAAAGAATTAAAATATTTCTTACACCTGAAATGAAACAATTATTTTATAACGCTTACATTGCCCCTACTTTTGATTATGGATGTATTATTTGGTCCCAATGTAACAAATCAGATCTAAATAGAATAACAAAATTACAAAAAAGAACCGCCAGAATTATTTTAGATAAACCCGTAAAAACAAATTCTCTTGATATGTTTCAAAATATGAAATGGTTTTCTTTTCCATCTAGATGTAAATACTTTTCTGGAATTATAGTATATAAAGCGATGAATGAATTAACGCCAGCATATATTTCTAATCTAATTCCGTTATCTCAAAATAAAACTTACTTACTAAGATCAACACATAAAAAAGATATTATGCATAAACGACCTAAAACAAATTATTTGAAACGTACTTTTTATTATTCTAGTATGGAGTTATGGAACACTACTCCTTTAAAAATAAGAAATCTTTCAAGTCTTAAATTGTTTAAATCACATTTCAAACATTTATTATTATCTAGAGATGAATTATAGAAAATTTTACCTATACTATAAAATAATATTATGTCTGTCTTATTTGTTGTAATCTTTACAATTGCTTGAATATGTCCGTTGTTATGTTTGTTTTATTGAAGGCCTTGTTGAAAATAAGATTTTGCATTATATGTGTTGTATCTAATGCTTTGATGTATTGTCTTAATAAGTTACCTTCGTTAAATAAAGACTTTATTATTATTATTAATTAATATAACGTCAATCTGCCAAACATCTTGATTCTCTCGTTAGTTTTGCATTTGATGAATTCATACTTGTGCAATCATGAAAAATGAAAACTTCAAAGTAACCCAACTAACATATTTAAAGGTGTGGAGGCTCAATTTGATTAAACCTGTTAATTACTCCAGGTAAATTAAAGCTACCGATCGATTAATGGCAGAGAAGGAAATACGGATGTGACTGGTGTAAGGATAGGATAATGTGACTTTACGGACTCATATAAATGAAATTTAGTAAAAAAACACATACGAATATGGAAGTCAAAAAAGAAATTTAGTAAAAAAAAACATATACAAATTAGTCTGAATATGGAAGTCATCCTATCAGCTTAAAGTCGAAAGTCTTTTAATTATTATCTTCTTCTCAAAAAAAATATACTGGAACTGAAATTCACTAAATTTAAATTTTATGTTAATACTGTATGAAGTAAGTGAAGACGGGGTAGGAGAGTATCTAAAATGATGATGAACTTTATGTGTGCATTAAACTGTATGATTTGCAAATGTACATTAAATTGCAAAATGTATCTGTTGCAGTTTTTTTTATTTATGATGACGCTTTTGTTTGCATGTGGCGTTTTGTGCATGTTTTTATTATGTTTCAGTTAAAATTGTTTAAAAATCAAGGGATTTACTTTACTTAATAGGCATAAAATAAAAGAATAAAATAGATTAAATAAAAAGAAAATTAAAGAAATAGAAAAAAATATTTTAAAAATGTTGGTTACGTGAACAAGCTAAATATTTCATATGAAAATGAGACAAAAATCCACATTTTCACTTGCGGACATAACAGTATTTTTCACTTCCCAAAACAAACAAAAACCCTCTAAATATCTTCTAAGATGGATCATGTGGGGTTCTCCTAACTATTCTATACATTTATTTAAAATCGAAAGAAACACCTGTGTGATAGATGGCCGTTGCCACAATATGCACATAGAAATACAATTTGCTCAGCAACATTCCTGAGTGTCCGTAGCTGGCCCTACGAAATTCCAGTTTAGCTTTTTTTTAAAAATGTTTTGCGGTCATTAAATATTACCAAAACGCTTAATTCTTAAAACCTTCTTTAAGAGTTACGCACTATTTTAACGTAAGTTTAAGAAAAAAACTGACGAACGTTTTATGAAACACACTTACGATTTAAAAGTTTAAAGGTAAGCGTAAAGTTACGAAAATACTAACGAAAAACTTACGAAATGTTAAAAAAAACGGGCCCCTGCGGAAAAGGTGATCCCTCAGAAGCACTAATCACTAAAAATTAAATGAAAATTGCAGTTTTGGTATGATTGGGACATCATCCCTCATAACCCCTAACATGAACATTCACCATACTAGGTAGATCATTTGATGATCGACCTATATTGTAAGTTTTTATTTTGATTTTAAGTGTGGTTTATCAATTTAAGGACATACATGTACATCAAGAGATAGTATGTGCAGTCAAAATATAACACGTGTAACAAAGGATATTTACGCAGAAGAGATCGATTTGCTTCAACGCCTAAAATGAAATATATTATGAGTCATTTGTCGTTTTTAAAACTCAATGATAGTAATCTTTACAGTTGTTTAACCTTGTTGTTGTGTGGACATTTGATTGAACGGTTCTGTTCTATGAGTCAGTGAACTGTAAAAATCATTCCGGTTAAATGACAGTTGACATTTATAATAACTTCGTGGACGTTTTCATTGAATACGTGTTTAATTTTTAGACTAAACAATAAGATAAAAGTTTTTATCGCGGTATACATCATGTCCAATTAAATGTTTACCGATGCGAAAATATCACTTTCAATCTTCGTAATTCATTTGTAAATTGACAAAATGTTCTATTGAAGCGTGTTTCATGGCACAGACGTCTGGGAATTCATTTAGTTTAGTGGCCTGTTAACAGACAACTGTTTGCGGTCTTTCAGAAGCGTCAGGAAAGATGCAGTGAAAAAAAAACATTGAAAATAAATTAGCAAGTATTAAATAAGCAGTTACACTGTGAAAAAAAAGACGTGCATAATCTCCATACTGCCATCTATCTATATATCAAGTTTCATAAAAATATTTTCAGTACTTTTTGCGTTATTGCGGGATCCAGTTTTGTGGACGGACGGCCTGACGGACGCCATAGCAACCAGAATTTTCAACATAGGAAGAAAAGAGAAAAATGTGCATAATCTCCAGACTGCCATCTACCCATATTTCAAGTTTCATAAAAATATTTTCAGTACTTTTTTGAGTTATCACTGGATCAAGTTTATGTGTTAAATTTGCCATATTTTCAGACTATTTGTTGCCATAGCAGCCAGAATTTTCAACATAGGAAGAAAAAAAAGACGTGCATAATCTCCATACTGCCATCTATCCATATATCAAGGTTCATAAAAATATTTTCAGTACTTTTTGCGTTATTGCAGGATCTAGTTTTGTGGACGGACTGACAGACAGACGGCCGGACAGACGGAAGGACAGACGGACGGACAGACGGAAGGACAGACGGACGGACGGACGTTCGACCAATTGTTTAAACCTTTTTATAAATATGTTTAGCGATGGTATAGTTGGCGCATATTAGGAATAATTCACCCATGCGAACTAAAAATAAGGTCTTGTTGTTTTGTTGTTGTCGTTATATTGTTTATTTCTTCCTGATTAATGTAATTTTAAAAGGTAATTCAAAATAACATAGCGTGAGCCAACAAAATACCGTCCAATTTCATTATTAAAAAAGTTGTTTTGCAATTTATAATTCTTGTCTAAAATATAAAAGAATAATTTCTTACTTTCCTTGTGGTCAAGTTTCAGTAGACGACGAAGTGCAGACGACCATCTTGTTCTTTTCGAGAGACCTTTGTACATGAAACAAAACTGTTTCAATTTGTCACTAATATGATGCAACATGTTGTCCTTAAAGATCTACAGGACACATCATTTTATGGACCCTGCCTTCTTTATTTCGCCTTTTGTTGATCAAAATATTAAAGTAAAACTTTTTGGGAGAGTTGCTTACAATAACTTGCTGTTACACTTTTTTGTCTAATGTTGATTTTTAATCCAACTGTTGTTTGCTCTTAATATATAAACGATTTTCACATATGCTATCAATAGGTATGCAAACAATTGAACGTCAACTACAGCAAAATAAAGATTAAACGAAAAATGTATAAAAAAAATTTAAAAAATGTGTTCAAACTTTAAATTTATTAATGATTTTGTCTAGCACGGATTGAAGAACAAGTGCTTCATCATAAGTTTAATTATACAAAAGGATCGTGCGATCAAAATAATATTATATGGTTCTTTTGTTTGCGGTTCAGCTTGAAAGTCGTATTTACAAATACTCAATACTATTTGTCACCTATTTTTGGCCTTTTGCGCATTTTGATAAGCCTCTATGCTGAGGCAGAAATCCCTTCTCAACGTCATATAGATTTCCCTTCAGTATCGTCAAAAAGTCAAAAGTAAATTGTCGACAAATATGAACCATAAGGCGGGGCCTTTAGAAACTTAAGTAAAACTTAACATAAACCGGAAATAAATTGTTCACAACGTCAAAAATGATAATTACCAGAAGGAAGTTAATTTCAAATTTAACCAATTCTACCGATTTTTAGAATCAAAAAATAAAACGGATGGTTAAAATGGTAGTTGTAACATTGGCGCAGCCATCTTTGAAAATATTTTTATCTGGATTAAGACTACCTGATCATGCATGTATCTTAACTATTGAAGCAAATCCCTTGATGTGGTTTGCCATACATTTTATAGCAAAAAGGTTAATAAATTTTTGGGATGTTTTAAGATTCATGTGTCGTTATAGGGTAAAACCATCTTTTGCATCTGCAGAAGCACACAACTGTCTTTAAAAACACGAGCCGGCAGGTGCCTTTGTGCTGTTCTTGAATAAACGTACTTCTGATTCGGCAATGTCGCATTCCTTTATCTAATTCTTGTACAGACGTTTCATTACATGCTTTTCACGTGTTAGTGCGATGTATTTTCGTCATTGCATTAAGGTATTTCTTTATGGCGCCCGCCCCAAGCGTCGCCTATTAAAAACGTGCATCAACTGCGCACGTGCTCGTTTGGTTTCATCCGTCAATACATGTTTTCTTTTCGTTAATGTAAACCTGCGTGCGTAGTTTTTTATGCAAGAATATCCATTAAAAACAAACACCCGATAATTATATAAAAAAATCTTGGTCGTGTTCATGAAGTTTTAAAATCTGTCAAATTCTGCTGAATCCCAATCAACGTAGGAACACTGGGAAGAACAAGTAGATTTACATGCTTTATGAAAGAGCCATTAAATACTCAATAAGTATTCTTATTGTTATTGAATACTGAATTTTAATCTTTCCATTTCTAAACTTATATCATCTAAAAGGAAATCAAAAAGTGGTATTGAACAAACCTCACTATCCTATTATTAATAAGTAGTTCTTCTTATAATACCAGAGTTAAACATACTTTGAGCAGGAGAACATGCACTCTTTGGTAAAGCTTTCTTTCGAATATATTCTTTTATTTCTTTTATATAAACTTAATAATCTATAACATTGAATACTTTTTGATATAACCTATTTATTTTTCTTTAATAATAAAAATCACAATAATCCATTCCTTATCAGATGATTATAATTCGCCTTCTATAAAATTACCTTCGACCCATCACAACTCATGACATTTTTACATCAATCGTTTCATATCATATATCAATCCAAAATATGCTTTAAAAATCTTTCAATATTTAACAAATACTCCTACAAACAAATACAAAACAAATACTCGTACAAAGCAATACAAAACTAATACTCTTACAAGTCAGTTCAAATCTTTTTAAAGCAATAATTTCCATAAATTATAACCATTTTCTGAAATACAAAGCTTGTAAATAGCAAGAATAGCATCACTCACCACATCTTCTGTGCAATAATTTATTGTCGAGATTAAGACATTTATTTATCTATTTCAAATATTTTCAAAAACGCAATAGTCAATTTGATATCTTAATGATAAGCGGTTTTGAAAAAAACGTTGCACATCAAACAAAAACACAGGTACATCTCCTTTGTGAAGTTTCACTTCATATCAAATGCTCTCATTTATTAAGATATTTTGTGAAAAAAAGTGTTTTAATGTTTTGATCATTTAAAGTAGTGTTTGTTTTACGTATAAATTGGTGGTAATATATTCTGAGTCATAATCAGCTTTGAGAGCTAAGTGATTGTAATCTTCACATTTGCTTAACCTTGCTGTAAAGGAAACATTTGATTGAACGTTTCTGTCATGATGAAATGATGTGTATAAAGCCTTTGTTAAAATAATGGCAGTTATCTTTGAAAATAAAATGAATATTTCAATGATTCAATAATGACTCAATGCAAAGACAACAATATTTGTTACCGAGTTGGTGTCTCGAAAGAGAATCCTTTTTGAAATCTGAATTTGCCTGACAAGTAAACGATCATTTACATCGTGTAAAAATGGTCTTCACTCAATCTGTAAGAATACCACGGCAGCAAAATAACTTTTAAGAAAGGAAAAGGGGATAGAAAAAATGATTAGGATCTACTATTTTACACATGGAAATAAGTTAAGCACACCCCGAAAATTTAAAATTGGTTGTGATTGAAAACACTGTCATGAAATGGCAACTTAATTGAGCTAAGAAATAGTAATTTGATAAGTAGCGATACCAATTTAGTAATCATAAACCAGTAAATTGATGAGTTTAGTTTATTCATAACCAAAATATTGAAGCTATTACTTACAATAATACCTAGCTATTGGATCTTAATTTGATTGCAATCGGATAGATAATACAAATGCATTCTGTATCTGCATAACATAAAAGCAATGTATGCTCAAATCGAACACCTCACCTGAACAAATACTCATTGTATATTATGGTCAGTTTTATTGTCAAAGAGATTGTAAATAAACTACCAGTAATAAGTAAATAGTAATCAGGCCAGATAAAATATGCCAAATTGTTTTCGGCGACAACTACTCAAAATCACTATGGACTGTCATAGAAATTAAAAGAAAAAGCTTCACTGTACCAGTTTAGAAATGAAAAGGACATTCCTTGAAAGAAATATAGCATCTTCATTGCTTCAGAATATGATACAGCTCTCATTTTAATTTCTAACTACATACACTTTGATCAAGGGGTTAAGTAAAACAAGAAAAGATACTCGGGCGAAGAAAAACTGGTTAACTTGCATGTTTGTTCTTAGTTTTCCTCGCAAAGTCATATAAAATGATAGCATAGCTTGCATATAACAATGACATAATAATTTCTTGAAGGATTATTAATCTGGAAAAATGGAACATTTTAAGATGTATCAGTTTCTAAAGGAACCGGTCGTGTTTCGGCAAGTGAACTTAATTTATAACATCAACATCTATGCAGTCTGTAAGGCCATTATGTTTTAGAACTTTTTGGTTAATATGCAAAAATATATAAAAAAACATATAAATTTAATACCAATAATCATAACAAATGTAAGAAACTTATTGAACATCATAACCTAAGCGTACCTGATAGATAAGTTCTGATACTATTCTCGTTATTTTGGACAAAATTTAAAACTCGGATCTTGTGTAAAATTAGATAAGTATGTTCTTACGTTAATTGAATTAAAAATAATAAACTAAAATAAAGTCAGTAAGTTCTTACTATAAATGTAATGAGATCTGAATGCAAGAAATATTGTTAAACAGAAGTTTTATATCAGCAATTTAACTAGGAAATTAAAGAACTATCCTGTACATTTTATTTTAGAACAAGACTTTACAATTTATTCCATAAAGGCAAGAACTATCCTTTACATTTTAGTTTAGAACTACCTTAGAAGTTAGAATGACAAGAACTATCCTTTACATCTCATTTTAGAATGGCCAATGAGATTCCCCGATTTCATTTTGTACTTTATGAATGACCAATGAAAACGCCTCTTATATTCTGAATCAGTTCTTCCTTGTATATTGAACAGAAAGTCAAACTGAAAACAGATTAACAATAATTAACTTTTCGTCCATGAACAGGCTCAATCAAACAGAAAACAGATTAACAATGATTAACATTTCGTCTATGTATAGACTCAATCTTACAAAAAAGAACAAACCGATATGGACCCTACATCTTTTTTAATTTTGCCGTATTGGTAAATCCTGAAGCTTTTCATTATTTTCAGTTTGGTAATTCAGTCAATCGCAACTTCTCGGTCCTTTCCGCAAGGCTGTGTTAAGCTCTCGAACACAATAGTAAGAAAAGGTATTTCGGTCTAACCTACGTAAAGGAACTTAACATGTTAACAAATAGTAATTTAATGCTATGAGGTGATGACTTTGTTTGCACGTCAGCATTCTGGATCCACAATCCAAAGACCCATGGTTCTAGTCCAGGTATGATACTTAATACTTAGGGGGCGTCCGTGGCCGAGTGGTTAAGGTCGTTGACTTCAAACCACTTGCCCCTCACCGCTGTGGGTTCGAATCCCGACAGGGACTTTGGATTCTTTCATGTGAGGAAGATATCCAGCTAGCTTACGGAACGTCGGTGGTTCTACTCAGGTGCCCGTTCGTGCCTGAAATAATGCACGGAAGAGCACCTGAGGTCTTCCTTCACCAGTAAAGCTGGAACGTCGCGATATGACCTATACTGTGTCGATGTGACGTAAAACCCAAAACAAAACAAAACAAACAAACTTAATACTTACTTTTTATGGTATAAAAGTTATTGCATTATGGGCCAAATAACTATAAAATGGAACCATTTAAGGATGTAAATTTTGTACTTATTCGTAATGCATGCATGATTGCGATGTCATTTACATTAGAAATACATTTGTTGGCCTTAACAGAAGGTAAAAGTAAGTTATGTCATAGTCATATTATGTCAGTTTTTTCTTAACAAAATAGAACAATATCATATATGATAACACATAATTTTTTAAAGGAAACACATCTAATAAACCATGTGTTTCATTTCCTAACGTAATATATGA